>NC_064412.1:27830000-28190000 GCF_023375975.1 Astyanax mexicanus | reverse complement strand
CATCAACTCCAGCTGGGGGGAGTGTGTGTGTGAGCGTATAAATGTGTGTGTGTGTGTGTGTTAGTGGATTTATATTTAAATGTTAGACGTTAGTTTAGTGTCTCCAGCCTGTTTGATGTACTGCAGCGTCCAGGTGCTTTTCTCTTCCCTAAAGAGACGAGTGGGAATAATGCAGGATTATGGGGGTTATTGTACAATAATGCACAAATCTGTGCCAGACCCTACTAATACAGTAATACAATGTAATTTTGTGTGTGTGTGTGTGTGTGTGTTTCCCTCTTTCTGTTCATAAAGGCTACAATGAATGCTCGTCCACAGAAGATTCTGGACTCTGGGTCTCTAACCCAGTCAGCACCGGCCAGTCCAACCAGTAAAGGAACACTCATACACCAAGCAGGGTAAAACACACACAGAGACTTACATACACACACATTAGCCTGGCCTTGTGTTTCTAATAAAGTGGCCAATAAAAGAAAGCACAAAGTAGTGGCCAGTGTGCTGTGAGTGACTGACTAAATTGTATTCAGGCGCTCAAATCTCATGTTAATTGAAGTTTAAGGGTCAACTTTATCTAGCACTCGGTGCTATATCTTTACAACTAAGGCTTTATCTCTGAAAACATTTTGTCCGTCCAGCATGTTTAAACTCTTTTTCATTATTTTTATTATTTTTTATTATTTTATCATTATGTTCTGCATCCAGTCATCCCAACTATGAAGAAAAACATGGAATTATTAAGTAAACAAAAAGTGTTAAACAAACCAGTATATGTTTTATAGTTTAGATTCTTCAAAGTAAGAACCTCTTGCTTAGATGACAACTTTGCACATCTTGACATGTTGAATTTCATGCTTAAATTTCTTGTCTCTTAATGTGTTTGAGAGCATCAGTTGTGAAGTTGTGTAGAGTTAGAGATACAGGTCTACAGTGAATAGTCCTATTTAATGTTCTAATCCATATGATGGCAAGAACTACTCAACTAAGTAAAGAAAAAATGACTTTAAGGAATGACGGTCAGTCGATATAAGACATTTCAAGAATTTTGAAAAGTATTTTCGAGAGCAGTCACAAAGACCATCAAAAACATTATGATGGAACTGGCACTCATCAGGAGTGCTACAGGAAAGGAAGAGCAAGAGTTACCTCTCTTGCACAGGATAAGTTCAGCAGAGTTACCAGCCTCAGAAACCAGTTAACAAATTAACATCACCCCAGATAGGAGCCACCTAAATGCAGCTCCACAGAGTATTTTAATTTGTTTAACACATTTTTAAGTTACTACATGATTCCTTCTGTGTTTCTTCATAGTCTGGATGACTTCAGTGTTCATTTACAATGTAGGAAAAAGCATTAAAAAACATTATTTTTTTTTAGCATTTCTATTAAACCCTTCATCATGTTCAAAAGAATTAAGAGACCACTTCAGTTTCTGAATCATTTTCTCAGATTTTCCTATTTATAGCCATATTGTATGTTTGAGTAAAATAAAGATTGTTTTATTCTATAAACTACGGACAACATTTCTCCTAAATTCCAAATAAAAATATTGCCATTTAGAGCATTTATTTGCAGAAAATGAGAAATGGACGAAATAACAAAAAAGATGCAGAGCTTTCAGACCTCAAATAATGCAAAGAAAACAAGTTCATATTAATAGTTTTCAAGTTTTAAGAGAAATCAATATTTGGTGCAATAACTCCAAATATAGGTTTCAATGACAGTTTTCATGCATCTTGGCATGTTCTCCTCCACCAGTCTTACACACTGCTTTTGGATAACTTTATGCCACTCCTGGTGCAAAAAGTCAAGCAGTTCAGCTTGGTTTGATGGCTTGTGATCATCCGTCTTCCTCTTGATAATATTCCAGAGGTTTTCAGTTTGGTAAAATCAAAGAAACTCATAATTTTTTAATGGTCTTTTATTTTTTCCAGAGCTGTACATACACAATATAACATAATTGCCAAAGCCGCCCTACTTTCTAACTCACTGCTTTTTGCTTTGCATGTTCCTGCTTTGCTTGTAGGTTGTTAACATGCATGTATGTGTGTGTGTTGCTGTGTTTGTTTGTCATAGTACTTCGAATGGAGCCAACCGCTCTCTGTCTCGTTGCAGCGGGTCTCCGCCCATTCCAGGTGTGTCCAGCTCCAGCCTGACCAACGAGGTGCCAAAGCCCCCCACCCGTGATGCTCCACCTACTAGACCTCCCTACACACCTACTCTGGGAACTCAGGGTCCGCCCCATTCACACCAGTTCCAGCGAACACGCAAAATGTTTGACAAGGGACCCGACCAGGTACGGCTCACGTTCCCTTACACTACAGTTTAATTACCAGCGAAGAAGGTCTTTTATTAAACTCTATGGAGGCTGGAGGTGTTTAGTAATCTGTTATAGTATAGAAGTATAGAACAGGTTATTAAATGTGTGTGTGTGTGTGTCTGTATGTGTGTGTTTTAGATGACGGAGGATGGTGAGGAAACCCCTGGACACAGGAATTTCATCAGCATGGCTCTGCAGACCGGACTGTGTGACTGGAGTGCCAAATACTTTGCCCAACCTGTGATGAAGGTAAGATTTCTGTTTTGATTAGCGTCAGCCTTCTGCTAATGAGCTGGGATGATATCAGACTCATGAACATTCTAATCTGACTCAAAAAGTGTATTAGGACTGTTAAGCTCAGTGGAAGAACCAATCAGAATGTCAAAAATCTGAGTCAATATATCAGAGTCATCTGGGGGTGGGACACTACATGTACACTGACATATAGACACAGCCAGAAAGACTCTCAAACTAGCAGAGCCAATTATAAATGTTCATTTTAGCTGAGGGCAGGACAACAGAAAGTCAGCCTCAGTAGAAGAACCAATCAGAGTCTTGGTTTAAGCTGAGAAGCAGGAGATTAGTCAGTCAAACTCAATAGAAGAACCAATCAGAATCTTGGTTTTAATTGGAGGAGGGACAACAGGCAGTCAACCTTAGTAGAAGAACCAATCAAAGTGTTAGTTTCAACTGTGGAGCAGGACAACAGTCAGTCAAACCCAGTAAAAGAACCAATCAGAATCTCAGTTTCAGCTGAGGAGCAGGACAACAGTCAGTCAAACTCAGTAGAAGAACCAATCAAAGTCTCGGTTTCAACTGAGGAGCGGGACAACAAAGAGTCAAACTCATTAAACAAACCAATCAGAGTCTCAGTTTCAGCTGAGGAGCAGGACAACAGTCTGTCAAACTCAGTAAAATAACCAAAGTCTCAATTTCAGATGAGAAGCAGGACATCAGTCAGTCAAACATACTAGAAGTACCAATCAGAACCTCGGTTTCAAATGAAGGTGGGACAACAGGCAGTCAACCTTAGAAGAAGAACCAATCACAGTCTCGGTTTCAACTGGAGGAGCAGGACAGCAGTCTGTCAAACCTAGTAGAAGAACCAATCAAAGTTTCAGTTTAAGCTCAGGAGCAAAACATCAGCCAGTCAAAGTCAGTAGAAGAACTAATCAGAATTTTTAGTTTCAGCTGAGGAGCAGGTACAATTAACAGTCAAACTTAGTAGAAGAACCAATCAGAGTCTCGGTTTCAACTGAGGAGCAGGACAACAGTCAGTCAAACTCAGAAGAAGAACCAATCAAAGTCTCAGTTTCAACTGAGGAGCAGGACAACAGTCAGTCAACCTCAGTAGAAGAACCAATCAGAGTCTCGAGTCCAACTCAGGAGCAGGACAAAAGTCAGTCAACCTCAGTAGAAGAACCAATCAGAGTCTCGAGTCCAACTGAGGAGCAGGACAACAGTCAGTCAACTTCAGTAGAATAACCAATCAAAGTCTCGGTTTCAACTGGAGGAGCAGGACAGCAGTCTTTCAAACCTAGTAGAAGAACCAATCAGAGTTTCAGTTTAAGCTCAGGAGCAAAACATCAGCCAGTCAAACTCAGTAGAAGAACTAACCAGAATTTTTAGTTTCAGCTCAGGAGCAGGTACAATTAGTCAAACTCAATAGAAGAACCAATCAAAGACTCAGTTTCAGCTGAAGGCAGGACAATTAACAGTCAAAGTTTGTAGAAGAACCAATCAGAGTCTCAGTTTCAGCTGAGGAGCCGGACAACAGTCAGTCAAATTCAGAAGAAGAACCAATAAAAGTCTTAGTTTCAACTGAGGAGCAGGACAACAGTCAGTCAACCTCAGTAGAAGAACCAATCAGGACCTCGGTTTTAACTGGAGGTGGGACAACAGGCAGTCAAACTCAGTAAAAAAAAACAATCAGGGTCTCAGTTTCAGTTAAGGAGCAGGACAACAGTCATTCAACCTCAATAGAAGAACCAGTCACAGTTTTGGAGGAGCAGGACAACAAATAGTCAAACTCATTAAAAGAACCAATCAAAGTCTCAGTTTCAGCTGAGGAGCAGGACAACAATCAGTCAAATTCAGTAGAAGAACCAATCAGAGTCTCCATTTCAACTGGAGGTGTGGCAACTGTATTCAAACTCTGTGGAGTAACCAAATAAAGGATCTATAAATCCACAAATGTTCCCAAAACTGTAATAGGAAAGCTTCTCAGGCATTATACAGTGTATTCATAACCATTTAGTCTAATAACTTTTATGAGGATGTGTTTAGTGGTTCAGACACCTGGTACTATTCACCACCACTCTAAACAGATCTGACTGGATTCATTTATCTAAAGCTGTTTTTTTTTTGTTTTTTTTAATCTGTGGAAATTTAACTTTAAGCTGTATGAAATATGAGACACTAGCATAGCCTTGGGGCTTATAGCGTCTCATAATTATCCACTGTTTTAAGAGTTAAAGGGAATAAAATATAGTATGTATATATATTATTAAATGTTATTTGGCAAGACATTTAAAATATAAATGACTTCCTTTTTCTTTCTCTCAGTTCTCTTTCCTAACACTGAGATCGTCGCCTTTGAAGCATCAACATTGGCATTGGTGTTGGTTGTCAATCATGACTAATTATATTATATATAAGATTATATCTAATCGCCCAGTGGGCTAGATCTTGTTTGTTAGTGAAGGCAATCAGCTTGTAGGCAACTAATCCACTCTGGTGGTCTTTCTAATTAAACTTGGATCACTGAATCACTTGGTGCTTCACTACAATCACAATTATTCTTGTTTGTTGTTGAGTTGTTTTTTTCCTATATTATGTTCATGATTTAATATTCACTGACTGACACATAACCTCCTATATCAGTAGACCTCCTGCATCTCCATTGTGCATCTGTGTGCCATTGCAGGTGTGCTGGAGAGGTCGGAGTGTGTTTTATGGTTATGGTTAAGATGGAAAACTTAAGAATGTGTGTGTGTGTGTGTGTCTATTCCTCTCTAAGGGGAGACGATTACTACAGGAACAAAGCTAGCAGAGCCGGCTGTAGATCCTGTATAATTGGGAGCCGGCGCTACGGTTTCATTAATAATGTAGACACACAGAGAGAAAGAGAGAGAGAGGTAATAAAAGAGAGTGGAGAGAGAGAGAGAGAGAGAGAGAGAATAAAGAAAGTTAGAGATGGGGAGGGAGAGAAAGAGAAAGTGAGTAAAGAAAGCATGAGATCGAGAGAAAAGAGCTTGTCTTTTTCATTATCACTGAAACTCTCACTGTTATATCTCTCCCTCTCTCTTGCGCTCTCTCTCCTTCGCTCTCTCTCTCTGTAAAATATTGAGTGCTCTCTGCTGTGGGGAAAGCCTTGCAGAGACGTATTTCTCTGTTCCAACATTAACAGGCTTTGGATTCGGCACCTCAGGGGTATGAAACACCTGCCAGTGTCCAGCACTGCAGAGCTGAGAGTGGGTTTGAAATGAATATAATGTGGCAATCAGAAAATGCACCTTAATTTCCCACTTTTATATAAAGTGGTGTAAAAAATATTTGCCTCCTAGAAGATTTCTTTTGTTTTTGCAATTGTGTCATATTTACATTTTTCTGATTACCAAATAAACTTTAATATCAGACAAAGATAACCTAAATAAACATGAAAAGTCCTTTTTAAATGGAACAAAACTGTCCAAACCAATCTAGCCCTGTGTAAAAATAAAAAGTGTTTGTCCCCATAAATTAACTGTGATTAATCACACTTTTTGGAAAGCTGAGTTCAATTTCACTACTAACCACAACCAGGCCTGATTACTGCCAGACCTGTATAATCAAGAAATCACTTTAATAGAATCTGTCTGACAACATAAAGCAGCTAAAAGATAAAAAAAAAAAGAGAGAGAATGAAGTCATTGATTATCCATCAGTCTGGAAATGTTTACAACGTTATTTCTGAGGCTTTAGGACTCCAGCAGACCACAGTAAAAGCTAATATTCACAAATGGAGAAAACATGTAACACTGGTGAACCTTTCCAGGAGTGGCTGGCTGGCCGAAATTACTGCAAAAGGGCATGGACAACTCATCGAGGAGGTCACAAAACGAACTTTAAGAACTTTAAAGAACTGCAGGTCTCCCTTGCCTCAGTAAAGGTCATTGTTAATGATTCAATAATAAGAAAGAGTCTGGGTGAAAATGGTCTCCATGGGAGAAAACACGGTCCCAAGGCAAAAAACACTGTTGACCAAAAAGAACACGACAGCCCGTCTCACGTTGGCAAAAAAAAAACAAAAAACATCTTAATGATTCCCAGGACTTTGGGTAAATATTCTTTGGACTGACGTGACAAAAGTAGAACTTTTTTTGGAAGGTGTGTGTAGTAGCATTAGTTTAGCTGAAAAAAACTTTAGCAATGCTGCGGGGAGAGAACCTTTAAATTGTATGTGTTAAACATAACCACAGTACACACAACTATAAGCATCTTTTACAGATGCAACGGTGACCTGGCAGTTCCTACAAGTTAGCATGTACAATTTCAAGGAAGTAATAATTAATCACTAGTGGTGTATACCACGGTGTATAGCTGAACCATACAGTCCAGTCATAAAATGGTTTTATGTAGAAACAAAAGTAACATTTCAGTGCTAATGTGGCTAACAATGAATTAAAGCAATGTTGCTGGTTAGCATGCTAACTATCATCCTGCTAACTGACTCTGCAGGTGCTGCTTTCATTCGCGGTTATGTTTAGCACTGTGCAGTTAAACTATGCCTTTAGGCTTAAGTTTAGATCACCAGTCCAGGTAACATAACCTCCCCACCCGATCTGCCTTTGATCGGGTTGCCATGGTAGAGTTTTTTCCTCCTCCTCCTCCTCCTTCTCCTCCTCCTCCTCTTCTTCATCTCTGCTTTTAGACCCATTTTCACCTTCCTGCTTCTCAGCAGAATGAAAAACTCTCAGCTCGTCTTCTTTCGCTCGAGTGAAGCTGTCAAACTCCATCTCGCGGGTTACACTGCTGCAGCGGCAGCTTGCTGAGTGTTTCATATGAGAAGAGTGTGTGTGCGCGCCCGTGTGTGTGTGTGTAACCTCCCTTGCCAGGATTTTAGGTTCCTCCCAGGACCAGACAAGCTTAGAATTTCAATCAGCTGGTGCTGTTTTTTTAATGCTTCGTCAGACGAGTCGAGAAATTCTGCATTAAAAGTGTTTATCAGTTTAATCTGCAGTGAGAGAGTAAAGACTGCATAAGGGATCTTCTTGTACTTCGTTATTGGGCTCTTGTTCAAAGCATTAACAGTAATATTGACTTTATAGTGTCAATATAGTGTTGGCTAGAGACTGAAAGATCAATGGACTGTATAGCTGTATCAGCCCATATTTCTCTATTTAGCTGCCGATCCTTTGAGTCGATCAGATCGTGTTCAGGAGTTAAGGATTACAGCAGCTCTGTTTGAGGCTCACTGTTGGGACTGCTCAGTAGAGTTTATATTCTCTGCCCAATCCTGACCCAATGCAAAACCTGACCTCAGACCAAGTGGTACTGAGATTTCCCACCACTTTCCTTGGGCTTTGTCAGGTGAGGCTCAAAAATATGGTCTGTGAGGTAGGCCTTCGTTCCTTGTTTTTCCACTCAATGTACCTATAAAGCTGCCACCCAGTTGCAGCCAATCGCTTGTAAGCAGCCAGTCAGGGCTGCAGGCTCTCTCCTGGCCAGTCTGGAGTAGTTTATTTTATTTTTTCCCCCCACTATCACAACTATTAACAAACTGTTTATTGCTTAGATCATTTCCATTGTAATTCTTCTGTAAGTAAAACAGGAGTAAAATAGAAAGACATACAGCTCTGGAAAAAAGATGCTTCTCTGATTTTACCTAATTAAAAACCTCTGGAATGTAATCAAGAGGAAGATGGATGATCACAAGCCATCAAACCAACCTGAACTGCATTGTGTAAGACTGATGGAGGATAAAAAGCCAAGATGCATGAAAACAGTGATTAAAAACCAGGGTTATTCCACCAGATATTGATTTCTGAACTCTTAAAAAGTTATGAATATGACACTTGTTTTCTTTGCATTATTTGAGGTCTGATAACTTTGCATCTTTTTTGTTATTTCAGCCATTTCTCATGGCAAATGCTCTAAATTACTATATTTTTATTTGGAATTTGAGTGAAATGTTGTCCGTAGTTTATAGAACAAAACAACAATGTTCTTTTTACTTAAACACATACCTATAAATAGCAAAATCAGAGAAAATGATTCAGAAACTGAAGTGGTCTCTTAATTCTTTCCACTGCTGTATATGCGTTCATGTGCATTGTCTGGTACACTTCCTCAGTCCTGCATGTTTGCAGTATTTTATTTTGTACCATCTGCTCACTCTGTGTACATGTGTGCGTGTAAATAGGTGATTCATATTTGTAGAGGGTGCTGGGGGACTTTTCAGGTATTCCCGAATTAGTTCCCACTCAAGGGAATACAGTTCTCATCTCTCTCTCTCTCTCTTTCACAGATCCCTGAAGAGCATGATATGGAGAGTCAGGTGAGGAAGGAAAGAGAGTGGAGGTTTCTGCGGAATGCTGGAGTGCGGAGACAGAGCCAGCGCATCATCCAAAGAGGTACCACAACTTTACACAACTCTACACAACACTGCACATTTCAACCATACTCAGCACTGTACTTTATAACTCTTCACAACAGTACAAATCATTTAGATACATACTACACATTTCCACAGTACTCTGAATAATGCATCAGATGTACACAACAGTACATTTTATCCAGAGGTGCCACACAACTCTGCACTACACTATATGACCCGTCACAAATTTACATAACTGTACACATCATCCAGAGAGGAACCACACAACTCTACACTGCACATTATGACCCGTGACAACTCTACACAACAGAACATCATCCAGATATATACCACACATTTCCACAGTACTCTCGACAACACATTACAACTCTACACAACAGTACAAATCATCCAGATTCATACCACACAACTCTACACTACACTATATGACCCGTCAAAAGTCTACACAAAAGAACATCATCTAGATACATACTACACATTTTCACAGTAGACTTTATAACGCTTTACAACTCTACACAACAGTACAAATCATCCAGATTCATACCACACAACTCTACACTACACTATATGACCCGTCAAAAGTCTACACAAAAGAACATCATCTAGATACATACTACACATTTTCACAGTAGACTTTATAACGCTTTACAACTCTACACAACAGTACAAATCATCCAGATTCATACCACACAACTCTACACTACACTACACTACATGACCCGTCACAAGTCTACACAACAGAACGTAATAGAGACATCTCCTTACAATGCTACACAACAGTACACATTATCCAAATACATACTACACATTTCCACAGTACTCTGCATAACGCATCAGATCTCTACACAACAGTACATTTCATCCAAAGGTACCACACAACTCAGCACTACAATATATGATGCACTATACACTGCTTTACAACTGCACACAACCGAACACGCCATCCATAGAAATACCACACAACTCCACATTTCACTTTACACAGTTCACTCTACACAACAGTGCACGTTAACCATGAAAAGACTAAGCAGTTCTACATTAGACAATGCTACACAACTCAACAGCATAATATAATACAATATAATACTTTAGAGTACAAATTACTACACAAGTTTGACCAGCACTGTTCTACTGGTACTACAAACTGGTACACACTTTTACACAACTCTACTCAACACTGATTAACTCTACAGACAAATACACATAATTTAGAATCAGAATTTAGCACAATTCTGCACACACTCTGTACAGCTCTACTGTACACCATGCATTTTTTAGCTATAAGAAATTAATTTTCCTTACACTTTGTCAGATGTGAGCTTTAGCGTTTAAATGTTAGTGTAGTTGTTTCATTTTTATCTGCTGAAACCTTTAATATTTCGAAGGCTAACATCCGTTATAGTCATAATAGATCATTAATATAAATTTAAAAGCCAAAATGTGTAATAGTTCAAAAGGTATGGCCCTTTCTCTTCATGATTTTAATTATAAGGCTAGAATTAAGGCCACACCCAAGTCTCTGTTGAGCTCTGAGCTTATGGGTTATTCTGTAGTCGTAGTAGGGAACCATGATTCTGTCCAGTGGGGTATGTGTAAGTAAGTCACGACCGAGACTGCGTGTGTGTGTGTTTGTGGTGTGTGTGTGTCTGTGTGTGTGTTTGTGCAGCTCTTATTCTGCAGGCAGCAGCTTAGTTTCAAACAGAATGGCTAACATGCTTCTCTCTCTCTCTCACACACACATACGCACACTGGCACAGCTGATGGCGTCACAGTGGAGGCTCCCTTTTGCACACACTCATCCTCCTTCATCATCCTCTTTTTTCCTCATCTTTTTCATCCCTCGCTCGCTCTGAAGTTTCCAGTCTGAGGAAAAAGCTCGTTGGGCTGCCCTCATTCAGTCTATCCCAGCTAGGATGTTTGTGTGTGTGAATGAAACAGCAGGACTCTCTCTCTCCTATCTCCAGCCCAGTTTTTCAAACCAAAATTTTGATGTTCTCTCGCTCCACTGGGTCGCTTCTGACGTCACTCTCGTTCCTCAAAGTTTCTCAGTCAGTAGGGAAACTCATCACTCAGACCCAAACACTGTTTAGGCCTCAGCAATACTGCAGGGTACTGACATATAACTTAATCATGTGCTTAATAAGGGCTTTTTATGTTTAATAGAGACGTAATACTTTTAATATTATTGATTCTATTTTATTTGTTTCTGTGGGCTTTCTTTGTGTGTTGAAATTGCTATAACAGACTGTAATACAATATAGCATACATGGTGCTCTGTTATGCTCTATGTCTTTCGTATAATCCATACACTCATTCTGACAGACAATAATACACTACATGAAGCATGGGGGAGCTCTATAATGCTGTATAATGTTCATATGATCTATACACTCAGTCTGACAGACTGTAATATGATACAGCAAAAACCGTGCTATATTATGCTCTGTAATCTTCATATGATCCATTCACTTATTCTGACAAATTGTAGTATAGTACATGAAGCATAGGGGCACTCTTTAATCCTCTATTATGTTCATAGACTCAATACAGTCATTATGACAGACTATGATACACTATATGAAACACAGGCATGCTCTATAATTCTGTATAATGTTTACATAATCCATACATTTATTCTGACAGACTATAATAGACTACAGGAAGTGTAGGGGTGCTCTATATTGCTGCATAATATTCATATAATCCACACAATTATTCTGTTAGACTGTAATACAGGGTTTCCTTGGGTCCTTTGAAAGTCTTAAATTAAAATCTTGATAATTAAGTTCTTAAATTGTCTTAAATTTACTGTAAATTTACTGTAGGTATTATTTTTAGATGGTGCATTTTATGCAGGTGGGAAAGCACATACTAACATTAGTGGCGAGTTACTGGGGAGTTAACTATGGTTAGTGGAGAGCTAGCTAACATTATTGGGGGTAGAACTAAGGTTAGCGTAGAACTGGCTAATATTAACCTCAATCTAGCGAACGTTTCTGGGGAGAGAACTAAAGTTAGCGTAGAGCCAAATAACATTAACGGCGAGCTAGCTAACGTTACTAGGGAGAGAGCTAAGGTTAGCAGAGTTAACATCAATGGTGAGCTGGCTAACATTACTGAGGAGAGAACTATAGTTAGCATAGAGCTAGCTAACATTAGCAGAGAGCTAGCTAGAGTTAACAGGGAGAGAACTAAGGTTAGCTGAGGTATAATTAGCGGAGAGCTAGCTAACATACTAATGTTAGCGGAGAGTTAGCTACGTTACCGGAGAGAAAACTAGAGTTAGCTGAGTGCTAACATTAGCAGTGAGCTAGCTAACATGTTCTGCATCAATACCAAATCAATAACAAATGTGAAACTTTTTTTTCTACTTATTTTCTACTTAACAAGTTATGGCTACATTTTTGGGCCTTAAATTGTATTTACTGAGGTCTTAAAAAGGTTTTAAAAAGCATTAAATTTGACTTTTAAAATGGAGCAAGAACCCTATAATACACTACATATGTGTAGAGGGCACTCCTTAATGCTTTATTATGTTCATATAATACACTACAGGAAGCATAGAGGTGCTCTATAATGCTCTGTACTCTTCAAATGAACTGCATGCTCATTCTGATAAAGTGTTGTTGGTACTCAGACTCTTTATATTCATCTTGTTGTAGGAATTACCCGACTGGACGATCAGATCTTCATAAACAGAAACCCTGGAGTGCCTTCAGTAGTAAAGTTCCACCCGTTTAATCCGTGCATCGCAGTGGCGGACAAAGACTCCATCTGGTGAGTTATGCTGGGGTTTTTATCTCTGCTCTGTACTTTAGTGAAAGTTAACTACAGGATAACAGTGGTTCATACAGTGTCAGAAACAATACATCAGCTGGAAGATGAAGATTATTTAACTTATGTACAGTACCACAGACTGCTTTCACACAGACTGAGAAATGCCAGTTCTGGCATGGGATGCGAATGGGGGTGGTATAAGCTTTTGAAAATGACCTGCTGTATTTTTTGCACTATAAGGTGCATTTAAAATTATTTAATTATCCCAAAAATCGTCAGTGCGCCTTTTAATCCAGTGCTTTTTATGTATACATTTTACTAGTCAGGTTGTAAGGAGCAGTAAAACCACTCCGGAGTTTCATTTTAGTTCTCCAGCACCGTAGCTGGAGTAGCATTGTCATTAGCTGCTAATCGCTATGTCCCCATTCAGAGGTGAGTATTATCAGCCTGTAGCCTGCTGCTAATCCCGGCTAGCACTGTTGGAGTAGCATTAGCATTACCTGCTAACAGTGCTCGCTATTTCCCAGTTCAGAGCAGAGTATTATCGGCCTGTATCCTGCTGCTAACCCCAGCTAGCACTGCTGGAGCAGCATTAGCATTACCCGCTAAGCGTGCTCGCTATTTCCCTGTTCAGAGGTGAGTATTATCGGCCTGTAGCCTGCTGCTAACCCCGGCTAGCACTGTTGGAGTAGCATTAGCATTACCTGCAAACCGTGCTCGCTATTTTCCTGTTCAAAGGTAAGTATTATCGGCCTGCTGCACACGGTTAGCCTCTAATGCTCCAGTCTAATCTAAGCTTACTGTAAGTAAACGAAAGCACTTTACTCATCCAAATAGTTTTCAGGAGAGAAATCTGCGTAGATTAACATCCAGCACTCATTTGACTTTAAAAGAAAGTCTTTTTTATTAGTTTTGTTTACTTATGTATGAAAATAGACCAGAAAATAGACAATTATTGCTAGTGCACATTATAATACAGTGCGCCTTAGAGTGCAAAAATATGGTAATTAGGAGAGACAACTGGGAGAAATTGGGGGGGTAGGTATAAAATCATATTGTAAAAAGTTGTTTTTGAAGCATTTCTTTCTTATTTTGGTCCATTCAATATAATATTCTGATACAATTAAACAAATTTGCAATATTCACATTATGCCAAAAAAAGTGAACAACAAAAATTGAGATGCTAAATTTTTGTGACAGCGACAAATATGTAGGTTACAAATACAGAATCACACACACACACACACACACACTTCACTCACTCCTTCAAAAACAGGGTGACCTATATCAGTCCCTGTAAACATGTCGCTGACACAGTTCCTCAGTAGGAAGACCCTAATTGACACACACAGATGAAACTCACGCACTCAGAGGATTTGAGGCTGTACACACCAAACACGATGCAAATAAACAACCTGAAGCTCAGAAATCTTCAGAAGACATTTTTTCACATCAAACCAACACGCACCAGCTGGACTGAGTTTTTCAGGGTTGAGCTTTGACTGTGTTATTCGCATCACAATCAGAGAATAAGCAGGTAGAACATCTCCCAGTCAGAAGACATCCTTTACTCCTCACACAGCAGGACAGCTGTGATCAGACCCTGAAAGATCCTGAGGAGCTGAGACTTCAGCAGCACCTTCACCTCCAGTTCAGAAGCTTCAGCCACCAGAACTTTAACTCTAAGCTGCTTCACAAAGCAGAACACAGAGACAACTTTTCCTGAAGTTTGTTAGGATGTTCTTGTCTCATGGATGATTTCCATCATTGTCATCATGTCAGCTGAGTGAACATCACCTAAAAATGCTCCAGGCTTTTTATTAACATGTTCTTAGTCGTCTACAATTTAATTTAGTACTATTTTTGTTTGACAAATAGATTAATTAAAAATGTCTAAATGTCTAAAATGCTAGTCTAAAAAGTGCATAAGTGAAATAGATCATTTTATTATTCAATAAATATGTTAGTCATATACTATATTCACATAAGCATTGGGACATCATCTTACGTATAGTGTCTTTGGAAATGAAGGCTATTATAAAGGCTTCTTTTATTGGAGTTACTGTCTCTATTGTCCATAGAAGGCTTGTCACTTAATTTTGCAGCAATGTTTTTGAGTATTAAGTATTAACTTCTGCCCCAGAGAGTCCTATTCTTCGGCAGTAATATAGGGAATAAACAAGCTGTGCACATTTGCACATCTGTGTCAACAATAGGTGTTTCTTAAAATAACAGAATGCATTCAAAAAAGCAGAAGAAGAGAAGCTTGAAGTGACAGAATGTACATTTATAAAACTATAGTTTACAACAAGGTTGATTAAAATGATTTAAATCTGAAAAATGTGGTTGCTTTGGAGGAAGGCGAAATAATGTGTATTTGTTATTCATTATACTTTATTTCTGTAATTCAGTTAAAAATGTGAAACTTATATGTTATATAGATGTATTACACACAGAGTGATCTATTGTAAGCATGTATTTCCATTACTGTTGATGAATATGGTTTACAGGCATTGAAAACCCAAAAATCAGTGTCTCCGAAAATTAGAATATTATATAAGACCAATTGGTACTTTTGGCAGTGTGGGCAGTGTGCCAAGTCCTGCTGGAAAATGAAATCTGCATCTCCATAAAAGTTGTCAGCAGAGGGAAGCATGAAGTGCTGTAAGATTTTGTGGGAAAACACTGCACTGAATTTGGACTTGATAAAACACAGTGAATCTACACCAGCAGATGACATGTCTCTCCAAACCATCACTGATTGGTGGAAACTTCACACTAGACCTCAAGCAGCTTGAACTGTGTGTGTCTCCACTCTTCCTCCAGACTCTGCTCCCTTGATTACCAAATGTATACATGTATAAATATATACATATATATATGTATTTTGTGTGTGTGTGTGTGTAGTTTCTGGGATTGGGAGAAAGGTGAGAGGTTGGATTATTTCTACAACGGCAACCCTCGCTACACACGCATCACAGCCATGGAGTACCTCAATGGACACGACTGCTCCCTCCTCCTCACAGCCACCGGTCAGTTCAAGTCTAAAATAATATAATTATATTACAGGATGGGTTATAAGAGTTGATTTTTAGGGATAATATTTAATATTATAATATAATGTTATGATCTATGTTTTTTTCTGTATCTGGTTGCAGATGATGGGGCTTTGCGCATCTGGAAGAATTTTGCAGACCAGCGGAATCCTGAGATGGTGACGGCGTGGCAGGGGCTTTCTGACATGCTGCCCAGCACTCGAGGTTGGTGAGAACACAAACACTTTCACACACACTCTTACAATCTCAATCTCAATCCCAGTCACCCCTGTTAACTGATTTTGCATCGTCTCATCCCTCATGCTGTCAGTGTTGGGAAAAGCGTGTCGGAAATGCAGCACCAGTTGGGAGAACCAGGGCTGCTCTGGTACGGAAGCAGATGGTGCTTTATTCAGTAGTAAAAGTGCAGCAGTAGCTCAGTGGCTTTAACTGTAGAACATTTTGTTGCCCTTTGCTGTGTTTAAACTAAAAGACCACCTGGGTAGGAGTAGATTTCCCAAATATGTCCAATTTGTTTTACTTCTGTAAAGTTTCTGTTGCTCCTCTATATAATTATGCTTACTGCATTTGTCTGTATCCTTACCCAGACCCTTTTTCATTTACGGAGTCTTACACAAGAAGAATGTTTCTTCTCGTTATTTTTGTTGTATTGTGATTGTGTGATACACCTTTCTCTTTTCTAAATGTATTACAGATATCAACGGTGCATCTGTTTATTTCTAAATTAGGTTCTGTGTTTTTCACAATATAAGGTGCACTTAAAATACTTTAATTTTCCTAAAAACCATCAGTGCGCCTTTTAATTCGATGCACCTTATGTATGAATTTTATCAGTCAGGTTGTAAGAAGCCGTTAAGCCACTCCACTGAAGTGCAGCATTATACAGGAGTTTCAGTTTAGTTTAGTTCTCTAGCACCAAAGCTGCGGCAGTATTAGCATTAGCCGCTAACTTTCTTGCTAATGCTAATGGCTAGCTCTTTCAACATTCAGAGGTGAGTATATATATATACAGTAGTCTGCTGCTACCCCCGCTAGCAGTGCTGGAGCAGTATTAGCATTAGCTGCTAACCGCGCTAACAGCTAGTTCTTTTGCCCCTCAAAGGCGAGTATTATGGGACTGTAGCCTGTACTTTGAATATATATATATATATATATATATATATATATATATATATATATATATATATATATATATATATATATATAAATGTAATGTAATGTAAATGTAATATATATATATATATATATATATATATATATATATATATATATATATATATATATTACATTACATTTACATTACATTACATTTGGCAGACGCTTTTGTCCAAAGCGACTTACAATAGTCAAGTACAATGTAAAATAAGTTTAAAGGAAAAACATCTTTGGATAGGGATAAAAGGAGGACAAAGGGGAATAATAGGATAGAGGAGTGAAGGAGGGGAAGAAGGAAATGAGGTTAGAAGTAGTTAGTGTGTTAGAGGTGTTAAGAGAGTAAGTGCTCTTTGAAGAGCTCTGTCTTCAGGAGTTTCTTAAAGATAGTGAGAGATTCTCCTGATCTGGTAGTGGAGGGTAGTTTGTTCCACCATTGGAATATATATATATATATATATATATATATATATTTATTTTTATTTTTTAAGAATTACAGTTTTGTTTGACCGACAGTACTACACTGAGAACCCTGAGTGTTCCCTTAAGCCGAGGCGATATTAGCTAGCAGTTCATCCCACATAGCTAGTTTTAACACGGTAAAAACGCAGGCTACAGTCCGATATACTCTCCTCTGAATGGCGGAAGATCTAGCGTTAGCACGGTTCGTGGCTCATGCTAATACTGTTCCAGCAGTGCTGGCCAGGGGGTTAGCAGCAGACTACTGGCCGATAATACTCACCTATGAGCGGTGAAAGAGCAAGCACTTAGTTACAAGCTCACAGTTAGCAGATAATGCTAATGCTGCCAAAAGGGTGCTAGCCGAGGCCAATAATACTCAGAATGACAAAAGACCCAGAGTTTAGCGCGGTTAGCGGCTAGTGCTAATACTGCTCCAGTCTCGAGTCTCGGTGCTGGAAAACTAAACTGAAATTCCTCTATAATGCTAATTTTAGCAGAGTTGTTTTACTGCTCCTTACAACCTGACAGGTAAAATTCATACATTAGGTGCACTGCATTATAAGGCGCAGGAAAAATTCAAGGATTTCAAGTGCACCTTATTTCAGACCTTCAGAACCGGAATTGCCCACCCCTGTTTAAGGTCTAAAGCCAATATGTTTGGTTTAAGACCTGGAGCTGATTGATTTTAATGTGAGTTATATGCAAGCCAAAATTCCTAACATTTTTTTTTACATTTGCATATGCTGGATATTTTTTTTCATTCATTTCAGCACAATCGCTGCAGATTTCTGGTCAATTAAACCCAATTATATTCACTGTTCTGCACACAGAGACAGACAGTCAGCACTGCAGGTTGCTTCATAACGAAGAACAAGAAGCTCCTCGGATTACCATCACCCACAGGAGAGCTGACACACTCCACTATTATAGGAGCTGATCTCGGAACTGTCACTTATAGCTTCTAACCAGCGCCATCGCTGAGGTGCCCTGATCTGATCTCAGGACCTGATCTGAGATCTGTTTAGCGTCCCGGCATGCACAACAACAACACGTCTTTAGTTGTTTTAGTGGGCGGCCAACCCAGAATAATTCATATGAAAATAGTAGGGATGTAATGATAGTGTATATTGATGGCTGAAAAATATTTAATGGTCAAGTTGGATGAAAAAACAAACAGTGCTGTTTAACCATTTGCTATTTATAGGTATATGTTTGAGTAAAATAAACATTGTTGTTTTATTCTAAAAAACTACAGACAAGATTTCTCCCAAATTCCAAATAAAAACATTTAGAGCATTTTTTTTGCAGAAAATGAGAAATGGCTGAAATAATAAAAAATGCAGAGCTTGCAAAGAATATAAGTTTATGTTCATAAAGTTTTAAAAGTTCAGAAATCAATCACAATCACAGGTTTTATGCATCTTGGCATGTTCTCCTCCACCAGTCTTACAGACTGCTTTTGGATAACTTTATGCCACTCCTGGTGCAAAAATCCAAGCAGTTCAGCTTGGTTTGATGACTTGTGATCATCCATCTTCCTTTTGATTATATACCAGAGGTTTTTGGTTTGGTAAAATCAAAGAAACTCATAATTTTTAAGTGATCGCTTATTTTTTCCAGAGCTGTAAGTTTTAATTGGATTTTGCTGATGTTTGGTGATGCTGGTTAAGAAGGCTGGTCATGCATGTCGTGCTGTTTGTTCTTACTTTTTGATCAGTTATGCTTGTAAAGAACATTTTGTTTCTCAGCAGGGCTAGTAAATTTAAGCTAACTATGGTTAGCTAACTATAACTGACCTTAGCGACTTGATACGTAGTGATGACATAGCAATTGACACATTAATACAGTATCTGATGATTTCTTGATTAAATTGTGTTTGTCTTACATTAGCTTTAACTGCTTTCTGTATTTATATAGCTAAAGAATTCTTACAACTTTCTTACTTGCCATGATGGTCTTACTGCATTGTATTAGCGCATATTTATTTTATTTTCTTCATTTGATTACCTGTCAAAAAATGACAAAAATGTTTTGCAAATAGTTGCTTTTCTCTTTTTCTTTTTTAATTTTCCATGTTTATGTGGACTCATTTACAGCAACCCCCTCTTTAATCAAGCCCCTGTTATGCCCTGAAACTCTCAGCCAGCCGTTTCCTCCCTCCTGCTACGGGCTCTTCAGAAGCTCTTCTCCGTTCTTTTGCTTTTTTGTGTCTTTTAAAGTGTTGGTAACAGGATTCTGCCCTCGAAAGTGGAACGCAAGATGCCTGTCGGTTTCTTCAGCATGACACATTTTACATTCCTCCAGACTCTCCCGCTCTCTCTCTCTCTCTCTCTCTCTCTCCCTCACTGTGTCAAAGTGAACTAGAGCAGTATTTGAGTCCCAGTCCAGGGGAATTCCTTCAAACTTCCTGCAGTGTTCCCCTGCTCTGAGGACGCCTCAAAACTAGGCTAGTCATAAACAACAACAAGTTAGCAACTATGCTAATGTAAGCTTGATTACAAAGCATTATTGGATAACACAGACTAAAAAGTAGGTATTGTGATGATATACACTTAGAGAGCTATACACTTAGAGAGCTATTGTCTCTCATAATAGTGAATATATACATTAGTAACACTCTAAATGTAGGTATTGTTATATACACTTCTTTTTTATTATCTTTTTTTAATACATATATTTAATTACGTAATTTTAAACTTTAAGGTTTCTAAGCCAAAGATGGTTCATTTTTTTCAGTCCTGTTACCAAAACGTATGTGACATTTAAAAAGCATGTTTAAAAACAAGTCGACTAATTCCTTTAATTTTCTTTCAAGAAAATGGTTGACAGTATGTTCAAATATTTGATATTAATGACAAAAACATTTTTATATTTTCAAGAAGACCCATCCCTGAACTAAATCAAATTTATTATCATGCAATTTATTAAACAAATGGATAAAGGATCAACCAAAAAAGTGGTTTACACTAACTAATAAATCAATAAACCATGGGACAATACAGGTATTCACTCCTGTTACTGGAATTCACTCATTTCTGTTTCTTTTTATGTTTTTTAATGGAACAGGAATGTGTTTTTAGCATAGAACATTAAAATTGCTCAATGGCAGCTATGCTAATAGCATGAGGACACTGAGCACATTCTTGTGATTTCCCCAAAATGTGTATTTTAAAAATAAACAAATAAGATCTAAGAATTAATTTAGGTACCAGGAATGAGTGTTGAGATTGACCTCCTCAGTTATAATGTACAGTTAGAGAGTGGGGACAGGTAACAAATACTATTTTTTTAGTGTTCCAAGTAGTTTTTATTAATATGTTTTATTTACATATCTTACTTTTTGCTATTTGATCAATGTACAAATCAATATGCTTATCAATAAAATGTATAATATATATTAATAACACTTTAAATGTAGGTATGTATTGTTATATACTCTGTTACAGACTCTCATTAAGCTACTGTCTCTCTCTCACACACAGAGTCACTTGCTGCTGAAGTGTGTGTGCAGCTCTAGCCTCAGGCTTTCTGATCAGATTTTAGACGTTAGCTCCAGGAGAAGGCAGAAGTAGTTTAAAATTCATGGAGAAGTTTTCAGGAAAGTGAGGGTGAGAGTGAGAGAGCGAGAGAGTTCTGTGGGCTATGGTTTGGAGGGAGCTGCTCTGTAATTGGCAGATGTCTTGCTGAGAAACCACTGGCTTGTTCGCACTTTCACTCCTGCTGTGTGTGTGTGTGTGTGTGTGTGTGTGTGTGTGTGTGTGTGTGTACATGTATGTGTGTGTGTATTTGAAAGCTTATACTGTATATATAGGGCATTACATTACATACAAATATATGTGGATATATATATTACATGTCTATGCTTTATATATGTCGGTTTCACAGAATTTGACAATTTATATTACCCTAATTTACCCAACTCATTTGATTAGGCACATGTAGGAGTAACAAAGCACTACATAAAATAAAAAATCTAATTGAATGCGAGTCTTAGGAGTTTAGAAAGCCAAAATGTTTAAACCAAAATCTATGCATATTTGACGCCATATATTGATACATCACCATCAAACGATAAAATATATCACAGTATCCATATATTATCTCACTAGATAATAGACAGTATTCCCTCATAAGCCCTATCCAAACGGGATTAGTTTCTCAGGGGAACGTCTGTGAAAAATATTTCACACTTCTACTCAGTGATAAAACTCTTGCACCCGGACTGCAGTTGAAAAAAACATGACCTCACGTTCAGTAGCTCCTCCATTTCCACTCACTGTTGTGTCCAAAGTGTAATTTCGGTGCGTGGCAGCGGACAAATAGCTATTTTATTAAACACAAGGTGACGAAACTTAGAGATGTCAATCTGGACAGGACTAAAATTACTGAAGGACCACAGAGTTCAGTGAAAAACAGTAGGAAATTCAGCCCGTAATGTCTAAGAAAAACACGCACGTGGTCGTTCCAGACCACGTAAAATCACAGAGGACCCCAATAAAAGAGAAAATTACCCCAGGACCCCCTGAGAAACTAATCCCGAGACTTTAGATGCTCCATGATATGTGCAGAACTTTCGCAAGCCACATATGTTCCCTCTAAATTGGCATTTTTAAGAAGGATAATGCTCGTCCACACAAAGCAAGCGTTCCCAGGAAATGTCTTTGCCAGACCGCAATGCTTTTTTGGCCGCAAAACCGTTCTTTATTATATTTCACGGCATTACATACTCCTAAATAAGGAAGTATCAGGAATGATGTATTTATATAGATAACTTTCACAGAATTGGACAACTAATGTGCTTCAACTGAGGAAAAAAAATCAACCTGAAGAAATGGACCTGTAACGGGGCCAGTCAGTTTAGAGAACCTGTTTCTTAGATTATTACATGCATCTAAACATACGGGGCAAATTATTGATATAACTGACACAAAAAAAAAGTTATATGTGTAAAAGAAAAAGTGTGTGTGTGTGTCTGCTAACGCAGTGGTGTCCTCTGGCTGGTGTACTGACCTCCCCTGCTTTTTCCCTCTTTCTCTCTCTCTCTCTTTCTTTCTCTACCTCTCCCTTTCCTCCTCTAACAGGTCTTGCTCGGCGGGTTTCAATCTATCTTGACAGAAGTAAACAGGGAGGTGAGTGCTTTCTCTCTCTCTCTCTCTCTCTCTCTCTCTCTCTCTCTCTCTCTCTCTCTCTCTCTCTCTGTCTTTTGTCCCAAGCTCTTGTTCTGTTCAGTGGTGCTGCTTTTTTTTTTCACCAGCGGGCCGCACTTCTAAACTCACACTGTTCTGCACGTTTTCACGCACAGAAAAATTTATCTGATTCACTGCCTTTTTCCTGTTTTACACTGTTCATTTTAATTAATTTCAGTTTATATATATATTTGTAATTTTTTTTTATCTATTTATTTATTTATTTGGATTGGTTGGGTCCATTATATGGTTCTTCAAGGACTAGAACATGGATTTTTTTTTTTTTTTGCGTCATCCTAGCGAGCCACTGTGACAGTGTTATTTGTTCACTGTAATTTGTATATTATATGTATGCAGTACATCATTTGTGTTATATATTATTACTTTTAATGTTTCCCTTTGTCCTATAGGTTTTTCGCATTTTATTTTACGTGTATAAATTAGTCAGATTTATCATTTAAACTGTTACTTTCAAAATGTGACATTTACATCCCATTGCAGAAACTAGGCTACAAAAGCAAAAAAAAAAGTTTAGAATATTTTGTTGGTGTTATACAGTGTATTCAATTCAACTCATAGTAATCAATCAACCAGACATCAGATTATATCTTTATTAAGGTTTATTAAGAATTTGGAAAATAATAAATGAATTAGGTGCGAAAAGCTTAAAGGAGAATTCTGGTGTAAAGTAGACTTTGGGTGTAGTAAAACATGATAAAGAGACACTTTATCAAGTTTTACTTCACCTAAAGTCAATTTTACACTGAAGTTTAAAACTCCTTAAATGTCTCCAAACCATATTGCTTGTAGAGCAACTCCAGGCTCTGTACTGCGATTCAGTCTGTGTATAAGACTGATTTTATTAATGAGCGATTCATACAGCACTGAGAACCTTCCACAATCGTCCTGTTATTCAGATCTGCATCCTCTGTGTGTGTGTGTGTGTGTGTGTGTGTGCGTGTGTGTTTGTGTGTGGAGTTGGTTTGTGGGTTTTTGAGTGACAGTGAAAGTGCTGAAAGTAGGGCAGCTGTGTGTGTGTGTGTTGGCTCTGGAAAAGTGGGTCCTGATCCATATAAGTTGTGCAGTGTGTGTACATTTTGGAGTGTAGCAGATTGGAATGAATGAATAAATGAATAAAAGTGTGTAACTGAGTGAAATAACTCATACTGTAGTGAATTGGGTGTAAAAATTCACATTCAGAGTGATGGGCAGTCACTTCAGCACACTAAGGGCAGGTCAGGGTTAGGTGCCTTGTCTGAGCTTGCTGGTTCAGGGGATTGAACCGGGAGCGAGTGCGTGTGCGAAGTGAAGTGAGCAAGTGATGAAGAGAAGCTGAAAGAGAAAGGGAGATGAGAAAAAGAGATGAATGGCAAAAACTGGATAGATAAAAAAGTGAAGGAGACGGGAAGATGGGAAAGAGAAAGATTGAAGAAAAATTAGGAGATACAGGTTTAAAAGATGGAGAAAGAATAATGGCAGAGAAATGTGTCATTGAGAGAGAGAGAGAGAGAGAGAGAGATCACTCTGTGAAAAATGGGCCCAAACCCACACTGCTGTCTTTAGCCTTCGCTTTTTGCGCAGTGGCATTCATGTGATTGGCACACACAGTAGCCCACCAGCATCTATTAAAAAGGAGATTTTTAGGCTTTGTGAGTTTGCAGAGGTCTTAAACCTTTACATACTTTTAAGCCCTGTCCGGATGGGATTCGTTTCTCAGGGGGTCCTGGGTTAATTTTTCTTTTATGGGGGGGTGGGGGTCCTCTGTGATTTTCTTCCCGTCCAGATCGGCCATGTATGTGTTTTTCTAAGTTGTCTTCTAAGAAAATTAAAGACTGAATTACCATTGTTTTTGCTGAACTCTGTGGTCCTCCGGTAATTTTGGTCACGTCTCTGAGTTTCTTTACCTCGCGTGTAATAAAATAGCTATTTGTTCACTGCCACGTGCTGTAATTACACTTTGGGCGTGTGACTGGAAATGGAGGAGCTACTGAGCACAATGTCATGTGACAGAGAAAGCAAAAAAACTCAGTTTGAGTTTGCAGAGGTCTTGAACTTGTACATACTTTTATTCACTGAATCGTCAAGGTAAAATAGCTGTAGTTTCTCCCAGGAATGTTGCCTCTGGAATGCTACAGGGGTTTAGTCTCTGAGCCCTTTTACCTTTTCACTCCCTGTGTGTTTTTTATGTCTGAAATGAATAAACACTTCAGATTGTATTCAGAGAGCATATTTGACAATCATGCCCTGGAGGACTTCTCACTTTTTTCAGATGAGAATGCAAGTGTACCTGCATGTGTGTGTGTGTGCGCGTGTGTGTGCGCGCGTGTGTGTTCAGTATGGGCAGGAAGCAATAGCCAGGAGGTGGTGATGGGTTCACAGAGGAGCAGGATGGCAGTAAGGGAATAAAATGTGAGCAGATGTCACGGCAGGATTGTGTGACTCAGAACACGCGTTGTGTGTTCCGTCAGTGTGAGATCAGCAGGAAGTGATGACATATTTTTTTGTGTGCGTCTGTGTGTGTGTAATTAATAACACTCTTATGTGTGTGTGTGTGTGTGTGTGTAAGGTGCAGGTATGGTGGTGGACTGGGAGCAGGAGACTGGACTCCTCATGACCTCTGGAGATGTTCGAGTGGTCCGCATCTGGGACACAGAGAGGGAGATGAAAGTTCAGGTATACTGTCAGTGTCTTACATTTATGGACACCCCTTCTAATGAATGCAGTCAATTCACAGACTGATTTGATTTTCTTGGCACAGACTGAATATACGTGTGTGTGTGTGCACAGGATATACCAACGGGGGCTGACAGCTGTGTGACGAGTCTGTCGTGTGACCCACAGCGCTCTCTGGTGGTGGCAGGGCTGGGAGACGGTTCTGTGCGAGTGTATGACCGAAGGATGGGCCCAAATGAGTGGTGAATCAAATTCTACTGATCTTTATGAAGAATCAGCTTAATGAATCACTGATACAGAATCTCTCTGAAGCACTAAGATAAATAAATGACCCACAGACAGAATCTGAATGAATCAGAGGTCATCTGACACTCAATATCTTGCTGTGTGTGTGTGTGTGTGTGTGTGTTTAAGGCAGGGAATAGTCGGTCAGTGCTGATGTATAGTTTGGATTACATGACAGAACACACTACTGTATGCTCACAACACTCTTTACATTACTCACTGCTGAGACAGCGCTGTGCTCTAAATCTGAGCTCCTCACGCTCATCTCTCACACGCACACTAATGTGGGGGGCCTGCTGCTGTTTGGGGTTTGACACTTTGTCATCATACTTACGCTCACTCGCTCTCTCACACACACACGCACGCACACACACACCATGAGAAAGCATTGTAATTAAGCTATAAAACGGCCCATGAATCTTTAAATAATGCTAATTCAGATTCTCCCTGAGGCTCCGGCATTTTCCACCTCTCAATCACAAACATGTGCTCCCTAAACTTCTGTTTTTCATCTCTCTCTCTCTCTCTTTCTTTCTCTCTCTCTCTCTTTCTTTCTCTCTCTCTCTTTCTCTCTCTATTCCTGCATGGACACAATTTACTGGGATAAGCTCATGCTTTACATTGCTGCCATTTTCTATGAAACTATAGGAATATTTAATATAATGTTAAATGCTTACCTTTTTACGCTTTTCTGCTTTCTCTCTTTCTTTCTTTCTTTCTCTCTCTCTCTGTCTCTCTCTCTATTCCTCCATGTACATCATTTACTGGGATAAGCTCTTGCTTTATATTGCTGCAATTTTCTGTGAAACTATAGGAATATTTAATTTAATGTTAAATGCTTACCTTTTAACCCTTTTCTGCTCTTTCTCTCTATCTCTATCTCTCTCACACTGCCTGTCCTATAATTTATTTGTAAGAATATCTAAGTATAAAATGTGGGTAAATCTGAAATCAGCAAGGCAGTTTAAAAAAAAAAATGCATATGCTGCATGTTTTTTTTGCTCTACAAAAATGACTAGTTATTATTTGCATAATTATATTAATAGTTATTTATATTTCTCAATATTTTTCTTAGTAGCTGATTTGTAAACTATTACTTAGTGCGATTGAGGGAGAGACTCTCTTCAGTTTTTATTTCTGTATAGTGTTCCTATAGCACCTCCTAGTGGTATGAACAGACATGTATTAAAAATGAATTATTGCCATGAATTCTGTACCGTTTCATATGTCTGTGTTGTCTTAAGCTATAGATTCACTATAATTAAGTATTAATTGTAATTGAAATTCATATTAGCAAATCATACCTGCGGATGACTCATCTCCAAGTGACTTCATGAACTGTGTGTGTGTATGTGTGTGTTTGTGCGCATGTCTTTTGCAGTCGTGTGATGACATATCGTGAGCATGGTGCGTGGGTGGTGAAAGCTCACCTGCAGAGGGAGACAGACGGACACATCATCAGCGTGAGGTAACACACACACACACACACACAGACAAACACACACTCTCTATGAGACACATCTCTGTCCTCTGTCCCTACTCAAATATATCCCTGTGTGTGTGTGTGTGTGTGTGTGTGTTTGTGTGTATTAATACATGTACGTGTTCGTGCTTTGTGCTCAGTGTAAATGGTGACGTGCGTTTCTTCGACCCGCGGACACCGGACTCCATAAACATCCTGCAGACGGTGAAGGGTCTGACTGCGCTGGACATTCACCCACAGGCCAACTTGTTCGCCTGGTCAGTGCAGCATACAATCCACACATCAACACTCACCCTGAGACCTCTGATATAAGTATATTTAAAGCAGCAGTTATGTGAGAATTTGTATGTTTTGCTGCTGGGCTCCACCTACAGCAAAACATACCCCCCCCCCCCCCCCCCCCCCCCCAAAAAAAAAAAACACACACACACACAAACACAAAAGGTTTACGCAAAATTTTACTATTTATTAAAATTACACATGTAACTGTGAATATTTACAACGTTATAAGTAAGGCCAATAACAGTGAAGAACAGCACAAGAGTACTATTTATAATGTATAAATAATAAATGAAACGATGCATGTCTATTTTAAGCAGTGGACACGTCATTTACACAAGCCAGCCTTAAAGGTTATGAAATTATCGTTTATATTCGTGGTGTATTTATATCAGCCTGTCAAAATCTATAGAGCTGTCTGATCCTGCTGTCATACAGACCATTTGGATAGTGCACTGACGGCATTAGTCAATAGGTAGGCTACTCTGTTTATTAATTTTAATTTTTTTATCAAGTCACTAAAAATCTTCAAACTACACTACTACTATTTGCAAACGTGCCACGTGCCTTGCAATACCCAGATTAGTTTCTAGTTAAACGTTTAAAGCTACCAAATCAGCAAAGCCAACATAACTAGCTCAGGCAACACCACTGAACATGAAGTAATCAAAACTATTTAAACCTTTATCATCGAAGTTACTCACCAGAAAGGGATGCATGGGCCTCATCTTTCTGCTTCTTTTTCTTCTTCTCAGCTCCAGACTCAAACCGTCGCTTCATAGTTGAATTACCATTTAGTAGCAACTTCGCGCGGTGAACTTGTCTCCTGCCAAACTCAAGTAGCGTTGCTACTTTAGTTAGGACTAAGGTTGCCAGATAAGTTACGATTTTTCATCCTATTTGTTTATTTTATTTTAAGTTTTTAACTTACACAAACATTGCACTGGACAAGTGTTTGTATAGAATGGCCACATACACTTTAAAAATGGTTAAACATGCGCAAGATTTAGCGCCTCCATGCATTTTTTGATTATTTATTTGACTGGAAAATGTCACATCTGGCAACAACCAACAGAGCAAACCGAGCCGTGCCATTTCAGGCAATAGGGGTGGGGGCATTATATTATGCACAAAAATAATAACGTGCCGCTTTTAAGTAGTAGAGTAGGTGCCCCATGCAATGTTTAAAGACAAAAAAGATGAGCGTATCATAAATAATTCACATTGGGTTTTAAATTTAATAATGTCATAATTTCAACACATTTCATTCTCAGTCAATTTGGCTCCCTGCAACTGCAAAATGGTTGAGGCCTAACGCTGGCTGCTTTGTCTGCGTATGCAGAGCGGCGGCCCTGACTGTAAATATAAATCACGCTTGAGTGCCCCCTAATGTACAGTTGTACACATGCACTTGTTGACAAGCTGAGTGGTACAAAAACAGCAACTGAAGTAAAAGAAGCATGGGGTTCTGAGGCAGCAAAATAGTATTTAAATGTTAACACTCATATGAAATGTATGATATGTTTTGGATAAAAGTCTGTTGCATCTTCTTCAAAGTTCCATAATGCAATAGCAGCTAGCATTCCAGCTTGGAAAGAGAAGGTTCCCAGACGTCCCAAGTCTCCCGGAAGTTGCAGGAGTCTACCACATATCAAAAACTGCTTCCTGATGCCCGCAAGTAAAATTTCCTTGAATCTAGAACGAGTGGCCCGAGAGTGAAAACGCGTACGCTGGTGGCACAGCCTTTTTTCCAATCACGAGTGTGAAAGAGAAGAAAAGAGTGGCACTCCCCTTGTGTGCATATTCATGAAGTCCATGCAAAACAGAGAAGGGCCTGATTGGCCTGTGAGTCAGCCAATCAGTTTTTAGTGTGGGCGGACCCATCAAAACTCTTTTACCTCTGAATTCTCTAAAGTATATCCATGTTGTTGCCCACAATGGACTAAATGATTGCAAATAGCACGTTGAGGTGAGTTACTGTGACTATATATATATATATATATATATATATATATATATATATATATATATATATATATATATATATATACAGCTAAAAGGTAAACATCTGTTTTTTTTTTTTTTTTTTTTGGTATCATTTGGTGTGTGTTTTTCTTGGGCAGGGTTTTGGGGGAGGGGTCCAGGTCCGGGGATACCTCCCTAAAATTAATTTTTGCAACTTGGGATGTCTGGGTTCCTATTACAGTATGTATATCATCTTAATTGATTCAAACTGTTGCTTTTACTTTATCTGTGTGAACACAAGTCAGTCGAGTTTTTGGTGTAACAGGTATTTTTTGACAGACACTTTCATCAGTATGTGTGATGCGTATGTATACATCATTAGTATGTATGAACTTGTTCTTTGTTTATACAGTCAAATGAAAAAGGTGTGATGGGAGGATATATATTTAAAGCAGAGAAATATTTGACTTCCATGCAATTTGCATTGGTCTACTTTCATTTGCTTTATCTACTCTCTATCATTTTCTTCCACTCTCTCTCTCTCTCTACCCCTTTCTTGCTCTCTTACTTTTTTTTTTCCTTTTTTCCCCCAATTTTATTCTCACTCTTTCTTGCGCTCTCTCCCCACTCACCTGGACCTTCACTCACTCTCTCTCTCTCTCTCTTTCTCTCTCTCTCTCTCTCTCTCTCTCTCTCTCTCTCTCTCTCTCTACAGTGGTTCTATGAATCAGTTCATTGCGGTATATAACTCCAATGGGGATGTGATCAGTAATATCAAATATTATGACGGCTTCATGGGGCAGCGCATCGGAGCTATTAGCTGTCTCGCCTTTCACCCCTACTGGGTAAGACACACACACACACACAGAGTAGATCTATAGATGCATTAGTAATCTCTCCTATTTATTTGTCATATTTATCCAGTGGCCGTCATTAGACAATACTATAATATATGAAAAGTATTGGTTTAGATACTTCAAATATCATTCCAGAGTGATAGTTCACTGTCGCTTCATATAATTATTAGACATAAAACTAGTTAAATAGTCCAGATTCCATCAGCAGCCGGAGTCTGAGAAAGCACAGTTGGCATTGCTCTTTCTGGGTGGGTACATAGTGTTGTCTCCCCACATCATTTTCAAGGTGAAGTCAGTCAGCACAGGCTTCTGTTAGTTGATGCATCAGAGGGGCATTGCTAGAAATAGGGGGAGTGCAGCTAAGTGGGAGGGATAATCAGGATAGCTAAATTGGGGAGACACACAGGATAAAATGAATTAAAAAAAACGGATTGAGTCATGTCCTTAACAGAGACACCTATACACACATAATACGTAGGGACTGTATTTATTTCCTCAAAAATGTCCATTACAATGATTGTAATGATCTCTTTTTCACTCTCTCTCTCTCTTTCTCTCTCCCTCTCTCTCATCCCCTCTGCAGCCTCACCTGGCAGTGGGCAGTAATGACTACTACATGTCCATCTACTCGGCTGAGAAGAGACTCAGATAACACCATGAACTCTGACCCTTTTGACCTCATTTACCTGGCAGAGGCGGGGATGTAAATGACTCTGTGTAAATACGCAACTACCACCATGAATGTCTAGTGAAGGCTGCTGAACTCACACGACGACTATAATATTATTATTATTATTATTGTGACTATTATGATCATTTTTCTTCTCATTTTGGAGTTATTGATTGTAGACTTGGCTGTGCTGAGCAGTGTGTATATGTAAACTGCGTATAAAAAAAGGATAAAACACAAACAAATAAACAGGGAAGTATATTTTACATTTGGGGCGAGAGACTTTGCAGCCTGGCAGAGATTCGGGCTCTCTCTCCTGAAGTCTGAAGGTGAGGCTGCTCCTGGAATAATAAGAGAGGATGGAAAGGAAAGCTGAGTGGACCTCCTCCATCCTTAACACCTCAAAAGAGGTGCATGAGTTTAAATGGACACATGACAAGTGAAGTCTTTATACATACACAAACACACACACACATATATATATACTTGCATACACACAGCATCATTGTGTATATATATAGCTATCATAGCGAAACCTGTGACGTAAATGTAAATTGATGTACAAACCTGACTTTAATATATGCTGGACCGTTTCTATTGGTCCTCTCAATATAAGATAGTTCCACAATGTAAAGAACAGCTTTTCAGTGCTGTAAAAAAATAAGTAAGGTTTTGGTATGACGGTGACTATATATATGTATCTCATCACTGTTAAACAGAAACCTTGTATCTCCATTTTTGACATAACATTAATCTAGCATTGGTTTCTCACATTGTTTCAGAGTCATTCATGATGAATGGACCAATAGAAACGCTGCAAAATGACTTTAAATATTTTGCCTTTCACTTCCAGTGAATGTTGCCATTTTGGAGATACAAAGTTTTGCATGACAGCGACTGTATATATACACACCAGCAGGCAGTCGAAAAGAAAATCTCAAATCAGATCGGTTCATATTCTCCTACGCTGATGTGTCGATCAACTGTGTTTAAAGGATTTTTCTTTTTGGTCAAGAACTTGATACCATCAAATTGAATCACCTGATGATGTGTGGGCCTGTGTTTAGAAAATTGTGATTGGAGAATAAGAACCCAAACGCTGTAAGAGGTGTGTGGACAGCTGTAAAGAAGGCTTGTAACATGAACAATGACATTTCCCTCACTTTTGAGGAAATTAATGTGTAAAAGTTGATCAAACTGGTTTTATTTTGTTCGTAAACCTAAACATTTTATAATTTTCATGGACAAAATGAATACACAAAAATGATGTAAGAAATATAAAAGATGTGGCCCCTTTGAAACTGCTTATCAAATGTTATGAACAGTTATTAAGACCCGGTAAGAAGGACCTGCTCAATAGTAATACACGTATTGGTTGGTATCAGTGATCAATACAAAATATAAAATAATTGATCATCTTTTTGGCTGCCATTGTGTGTGTACATACAGTATATACACACACACTATATGGACAAAAGTATAGAGACACCTGCATCAGTCCCATTGCCAAAAGTGTATAAAATCCAGCACCTAGCCATGCAATCTGCCTTTACACACATTAGGAAAAGACACATAGTTCTGTCATATAATGGCACCTTCAGAAAGTCAGTTTGTGTCCTGTAGGTGTAATATGAGTGTGTCCCAATACTTTTGTCCATATAGTGAACATTCACACGCACAAACAGACTATGTTCTGATTAGATGTATAGTGTAGGCCTAAGATGCACACACCCACAGTGCCAAAACACACATCTTCACCTTCACCTTGCATTACAGTGACAGGGTCTCTCCTCCAAACACACACTGACCACATGTCTGCACAGATCAATGAGTGAGAGCAAATAGGGTACACACACACTTTCACACTCACACAGTAAGGCAAAGAGATACAACCAGGGATTAATGCAAGGGTGGATTTCAATTAAAGCGATAGTTCAGCAAAAAAAATTAAATAAAATTAGCTGAAATATGTCTGAGTTCACTGTCTGAGGTTTGCATCTTTAGCCAATTAGCATCATGCACAATTCACTGCAAATTACACATTACACATGCCACAGTAGTGTGTGTGTATATGTCAGTCCATATTATAGAGAACAGTCAGTTGTAGATGTTTATAGAGTTTATGGAACCACGCATCACAGTTTTGGGGTAGCCATGTTGCTCCAGTTTAGAATCATAAGGATGCAAATTTCCAACACAAAATGGTGCACTCATGTTCAGAGTGGTGTGAAATTGTGGTTCATTACAGAAAAACATTCTAAATCTGACTTGTTTACAGTGGTGGTGAGTAGAACCAGATTTTCACATGACTTCAACACAAATATAGTTATTTTATTTATTTCGCAAAGCCACCAAATAGTGAAATAATACTGGTACATGTGTTCTGAGTTTTTTTAGGGAATGGTGGAGAGGGTAAAATAATGGAAAATTGGGAAGTGTCCTTTTTTGGATCACGCCCCTGCATCAACTATTCCACCACCATAAATGGCTTTTTGAACCATCATCTTCACATAATTCTAAAAATAATGATTGCTGAACTGTTGCTTTTTAAACAGAATCTCCTTTGCAGAGGGACCGTTTTAGAGTAAGCGGCTTCAGAAACTCTCGTTAATGTTGAAGAAGGCGTCTGTGAGATTCTTTGTTGTAGTCTGGACATGTGTGGCCATTGTATTTCTAATTTAATGTGCCCTGGACCTTTTAAATGTTACAGTTTGGATCCGGAAGGTCAAACGCTGCTCCTGCCTTTTTGCCTCCGTCTTACGCCGCACCCTTTTTTGCCTTTGTGCCAACAACCCTCAATCATCAGCATTTTTTGGTGTTTTTTTTTGTTTGATTTTAAGTTGGTTTGTTGCTGTTTTACTGTCAGAACTCAGAACCAAGACTAGAAATGGACAATCCACCTTTCTTTCCTCTTGTAAATGAAATCCGCCATCATATATTTCCCTTAAAGGGTCCATATCATGTGATTTCTTCCACTTTCCCTACCTTCAAAACTTTTTTTGTTTGTTCTCATATTAAAACACTGTTTCACATCCAGCTGTCTTCTACATTAAGTCTACATCGCTTTTGCTTTTACATATAATTTGTAAAAAAAAAACAAAAAAAAACACACAAAACCCAACAATCTACATTTTATACAAATTTTCAGTGAGTATAAAATGTATTTATAAAAAACTTTCATCAAAATGCTGTGCTTAGTTCTGACGAATTAAAGGAAGAAAAATAATCATAGACAAATTAATTATGGTTGCTTTTAGCACATAATACTATTCAGTCTTTTTGTTTGCATAAAATTACATTGGTAAGGGCTGGTTAAAGAATAAAAAAATAAAATAAAATGTAGAATATGGACTCTTTAAAGGAATGATTCGGTTTGTTATTCAAATGTTGCTAACCATGAATAAATTAAAAATAAAAGCAGACACTCCATTTTCTTCACTTGTTTGGTCACTGTTAGCTTCTTGTTTATTTGGTTGTTAGCAATGTTAGCATTAAGGTTAGCTAGCTTTTTTTTTTAAACATCTGTTAAGGTAAATACATAAAGCACACAATATATTTTGCTTTAAAAAAAATTCCATTTGTGAAATGTTCACACAATGTAAAAGGCAGCTAACGTTTTCAAGCAGGGTAAAGTAAAGGAGTAAATAAAATGGCACTGTGTAGTTTTCATATGCGTTTTTTCTTGTAGCTAAAAGGCTATTTCTGCTTGGTTCTGAGCTACTGAATGAAACATACCTCTGTTTAAAGCTTTTCTCTATTTTTATTAAAATTATGTTTGCTTTTTATGTACTTTTTTGTAAAGCTCTTTAAGCAAGTTGTGTTCTGTTCTTTTCTGCTTTTAGTTTTTCTGTTTCATATTTTCCACTTTCTGTCTATAATGTCTCTGTGCTGGAGTTAGCTAGCATTGTTGCTAAGTCAGCGCTAGCCTCCTTAAATGCGAAAGAAAAGCCAAACAGCTTAAAGCTGTCAGACTACCCTCACTAACCTTCATCTGTTGTACTCTCAGATCTGTGTCGCACTTTCTATTTTCTTCTCTTTCTCTCTGATTAGCACTTTCTCCTCACGCAACTGCCTCATGACTTAGCGCTTCGTGCTAGTCTGAATGTCTGAGCTGTTAGTTTACATGGTCGGCTAATGCTAAACACTCATTCACTGCAATTTGTTTTCTTTCGCACGTTTCTTTTTTACTTCTTTCTTTTCCTCTTATTTTTCAGTCTCTTCTTAGTTCTGAATTGTTTTGCTTCACTTTTAAACTCTACTTTCTCCCCTCAGTTCTGTTTTTAAAGGGAACTGCATTTTTTCTTAACACTTCTGCTGAATTCAGTGGTTTAGATGTGAACAAATTCAGAGTGAGGTTGTTGTGAAATTGTGGTTCATGGTAGGAAACCATACAAAATCAAATTATGTTTACAGTGGTGATGAACGAAACAAGATGTCCACATGAGTCTGTTTTACCACATAACTTCCCTTTTAAACCAACATCTTCTCATAACGCTGGTAAAACACTAGTTTAGGGGCTCTCTGAGTGGTCCGGCAGACTACGAGTAAGGATCATGCTGCTTTACATCAGCAGCCAGAGTCAGAGAGAGCGCAAGCACAATTATCTATTACCTCTTTGGTCAGAAGAGGCATGTGTTAGCTAATGTATCAGAGCTGGGTTGCTGTGCTTACCTTCAAATGTGCTGGCTACCTAGTGATACTACATTGTGGGGGATATATCAAAGGAGACATGTGCTAGTCTTCACCCTTTTAGTGTTGGTGGCATTGCTAGTGACAGGGGGTAAAGTAATTGCCTCCATAGATTGGGTGGGAAAAGGATCAAATAAAAAAATAAATTATATAAAAAAATGGAAAACAAAAACAAAACTGTGTTCCGGGCATTTGACATTGTTCATAATTATTTTGTGTTATAACTTTCTGTAAGGGAGCTTTTAAAGTTTTAGGACAGTTGATTCGATTGACCACCACTGTAAACAATTCTGACAATTTCTCTAAAACACAATTTTTTAATTGTTTTGTTATTTTATGTGTATTTTTTGATGTTTTGTTTGCTTGCTTGCTTGTTTCCCCTCTAAATTTGCTAAACTACTGGAAAATCTAAAATTGAGTTCTGAAAAATTCTGAACATTTTTGCAATATTAGAGAAAACAGTGAGATGTTTTTCCTTCAGCTGTATTTTTGTTTTGTTTTCTGATGTTTACAAGGTAAGACTGATTCAGATGTCCAGCTTGTTTTGTTTTGGGTTGTGTGTACAGTGTGTCTGAACTTCAGGGCTGTAATTTTAGCAGAAGCTCAGCAGAGGAGGAGCGTGGTGCTCCATTAAGAGCTGCTAAGTATTGTGATGTTTAGACATCTGAAGGTCTGATATTTCAGATATTTGTCAGCCCAGAACCAAATCTGAAGTGACTGTGTGTTCACACTAATCCTGATTTCATCACTCACTCTGAATCACTCTGAACCACCCAAATCACTCTCGATCTCTGTAAAAACAACAACAAAATTCATTTGAAGACCCACAAAAATGAACTTCTTTTGTCTTTATTTTTTATTTTTCCTTTTCTTCTTTTTTTTTCCTTGTTTGCCTTTTTGTTTTTTTTATTTCTTTATTTGGTGCATTGCCTTTTTCTTTCTTTCTCTCACTCTTTCAGTTGTAATTTTTTTTTAATCTTTTTTCTTTGTGCTTTCCTCCTCAGAGTGCTGAAACTTGCTGCTCTGTGTAACTGATTTGTAATGCTTTGTTTTTCTTACTTTGTGGTTTTGTTCTTTGCCTGTGTGTTTTTGTTTGCTGGCGTTTGGCTCCACCCTGCGCTCACCTGTTCAGAGAGAGAGAGAGACGCCGTTTCTCTGCCACAGATGAATCCCCTCTCTTTGCTCTGCATCAGTTGGTCAGATCTGGTGACCGGTGTTAATTTAATTCTGGACTGAATTCAGGAGCAATACATTTGAGTCACTGGCCTGAAAAGACACCGACTCGTCAGCACCGTCTGGTGGAGCGAAGGAGGGCCGCAGCTTCTCTGAGCCACATTGACCTCCCAGATTATTCTGCTTTGACTTTTAATAATTTAGATTTAATTGAAAAAAAAGAAGCTAGTAGAACGATGAAATCAGGTGTTCTGTGACTGTAGACTGCTTTGCTGGATGTGGTTTTTATGATGGGATTAAAAAAATAATCATAATCAAATATAAATATCATTCAAATAAACCAAATACACAAATATACTTCTTTCTCTCTGACTGTTTCTGATTCTGTTATCCTATAAGCTACTATCAACATTTTTCCAAATTACAAACAAAAATACTAATTTAGAGCATTTATTTGCAGAAAATAGGAAATGATCAAATTAACAAAATATGTGCAAATAATGCAAAAAAAAAGTTCATAATCATTTAAAAACAATACTATTGTTTTAAGGCTTCAGAAATCAATATTTGGTGGAATAACCCTAAGTTTGAATACAGCTTTTATGCATCTTGGTATCTCCACCAGTCTTTCACACTGCTTTTGTGTGTCCTTAGGCCACTCCTGGCGCAAAAAAATGGTCATTTTGAAGTGGTAATTTTTTTTACAGCTGTATAAGAAAGGGTAATTAAATATGAGCTATTTCAATTAGGTTCATTAAATGACTGGTTATAATAGGATCTGTCAAGGTGTGGGTGTATTTGCAAATGAGCAAATTAATTCTTAACCAGCTAGCATCTCAAACATACTTCTATTATATGTAATTGAGATTTTCATATGTTTTTATCTTATTGACGTTGATATATTGGTATGTCATTTTAGAATGAATTCTATAAAGAGATAAACAGGCCAGAGGGTGGTCATCCTAATAAACTCTGATCAGTCTTTATATTTAATTTACTTTTATCCTGCAGTTGGACACCCATCAGGAGCCTATTGAATAACATCCTGTTTACTGCCTTAGGCTATTGTTTATTAGTGCAGTGTCTTCCTGAGAGTTAAATGTTAAACCTCCTCGCACCTCTTAGCTTCACATTTTACCTCATTCCCAATTCCTAACCAATACCAGCTGACCTCCTCCGTCACACAATATTGTGTGACTAATTGGTGTGAGATGCAAAGTAACCTGTCCCCAAGCCATAGTCACAACAAGTCTTCCTTGCAAAACTTTTATGTAAAAACAGAACAGTATGAAATCTGTAGTTCAGTCTAAACTAGGCCTGTCACGATATTTGCAATATCGATTTATCGTACATTAAATAAACATGATCTCAATAAATTTTGATAATCATGATATCGTCTATTGTGTTTATTTGTAATTTTGTTCACATGAACAGTATTTTAGCTCCAGTTAGCTTCAATAACTGTGACTCCATACACACAGTGTGGTCTAAAGTAGGTGAAGAGATAATAAATGATTACTTATCTTTTTGCTGTCTTTAAAAAGTGTATAATTGTTTTTTTTATGCTATTCTCTTATCATTATGTCTGTGGCGTTTAATAGTCTTAAAATTTCAAAAATATTGTGTATCGCAATAATTTATGAGAAAATATATCGTCCACAAAATATTCTTATCGTGACAGGCCTAGTCTAAACTAGATTGTAGTGTGAGTGTGATTTGCAATGCCAAAACGTTTGCTCAAAGGATATGTGGTTGCTAAGGTGTTGCTTTGGTATCCGTGGTGGTTTCTAAAGTGTAAAATAAATGCCATGGTGTTGCTAGGTGGTTGCTAATGAGTTGCTTTGATGTTGCAAGATGGCAACCACATGTTCAGAAATGCTGAATTTGGTCTTTGTATGTCTAAAATTGTGACATTCAGGGGAGTGAATTTTTGCTCTCTATTCATTCTTAATGGGTGCTTTTTTTGTATATATATACAAAAATCTGCCCACTATTCCCTATCAAGATTCACATTTTTGGGTTGGAACGGAGTCGGTATCTTTACAGATTTATCCATCAAATTTCAACTTCCAGTATTATCAAAGTTGACATTTTGGTTAGGGGTATATTAAACTGAAGTAAATCTTTGTAAAGTTTGAATTATTAAACAGGAAAATAGCTTATTATTATGTAATTTAATTAGGCTAAAAATAGACATTAAAAATACGGCTCCTTTTTAAAGGGTTTAGAACTAGTTTATAAAAGAGTTTATTTTATTTATTTATTTTTATTCCTAATTTCTATTCCATTTTCTCCCTAATTTACGAGGCCAATTACCCAACCCACGCATTATGACTCCCCATGTCACTAGTGATGTCCTAACACGAGGAGGGTGAAGACTAGCACATGCCTCCTCCGATACAGAGACTCTGCCTCTTTTTGAACTGCTGCTGATGCAGCATTGCCAAGTAGAATCACACCGCACTTGGAGGAAAGCGCAGCGATTTGCTGCGGACATCACCCTTTGGAGTGATGCGGGGAAAGAATGCCATCTACCCACCCCAAGAGAGCTTGTGAGAGAAAGCCATCAAACCAAGCTGAACTGCTTGATTTTTTGCACCAGGAGTGGCATAAAGTTAGTGTGTAAGACTGGTGGAGGAGAACATGCCAAGATGCATGAAAACTGTTTTTAAAAACCATCTCTTCTTCAGATGTCTTCAGGTCTGGGCTGCATCTTCAGAGATTAGAAAGCTGGCGCAGGATCTGCTCTGATTGAATAATGTAGATAATGTTGATTCCAGTATAGATTAATAGTGTGTCTGTGGTGTTTACGTATGGTTGGTAAGTTGCTGTCCATTAAGTCAGTCTGTGATTCAGAAGCTCCACCTCTGGCCGACATTCCAGCCTGTCTCTGTGCCACGATCCACACTTCCTCAGGAAACAGCCTTCACTTCCTGTTAAATTACCACTGCAGAGACTGCGCTCAGTGATAGCCTGGACAAGGTACACACACACTGACCGCCCCACACACATTACCATCCCACTACCACATACAGTCTCTCACACACTCGCCCTCATCAGAAGTGGCCAGCCATGGGGGCGACTCGCACCTGCCTCCGCCTCCTCTTACTCTCCTTCCTCCTCTTCACCTGTAAGGACTCTTTACATTACTAGAACTACTTTAAGCAAAAAATGAATTTGGACTAGTTATAAATGATTTCTTCAGTGTATAACAATCGTGATGTGTGAAAGCTAAATGTGAATTAAATAATGTTCTGTCTTTTTTTTCACCGGTCTGTCCTCTCTGCTGACTTTCAACAGGTACAGACGCCCAATCAGGTCAGTGTTCTCTCAAGTTCTCCAATTACATAATTGACTTTGTCTGAGATTCAGTCGGTCTTACGTCGAGTTACTCTGAATGAATTTTTATGAGTTATTCAGTATCCACTATGAATCATTCTGTAACCACAATTATGACTGTGAATAATTCAGAACCTACTCTGAATTATTCAGTATCTATTATGAATTAAGTAAGTATTCAGAATTATCATAGAAATGTGAATATTCTTCCTATGGCATATTCAGTACCTACTATGCTATGACTTATTTAGACTCTGCTGTATAATTTATTCATTAGCTACTATACTATGACTTATTCAGTGCCTAGTATTCTATAACTTGCCATCTGCTATGGTTTATTTACTATCTGCTGTTATTCAGTATCTGCTATACTATTACTTATTTAGTATCTGCTATACTTTGACTTATTCAGTATCTGCTATGCTATGACAAATCCTGTACCTACTATACTATGACTTATCCAGTACCTACTATACTATGACTTATCCAGTACCTACTATACTATGACTTATCCTGTACCTACTATAATATGACTTATTTAGTACCTACTATACTTTGATCTATTTAGTATCTGCTATATGATTTGTTCATTATTTGCTATGACTTATTTAGTATCTGCTATGACTTATTCAGGATCTGCTATACTTCAGTATCTGTTATTATTCAGTGCCTAATATGAAGTATTAAGTATTTAGTATGAATAGTTCAATTAAGTATTTAATATGCATAATTTAAGTATTTACTAAAAATGTATTTAGTATCTAGTACTAGTAATCATTTACTAACCTACAACTTAAGTAGTTATGTCTTGTAAACTTTTGTCTTTATCTGAATCAGGCTGTGTGATGTCATCCACGTGTTTTTTTTTTGTGGTTAGACTGTGAAACTAAGTTTAGTTCATGACCGTATGAGAAGATGCTTGACTGTGCTATCTCACGGTTAGGCAGGTTGCAACTGCTGTTGCTATGTTCCTCTGCCTTATCTTAAACCAACACAGAGCTTCAGGGTTTTTCCAGCAACAGTGATGGAGTTAACTGTAACAGCTGGTGTCTGCTGGCTCTCAGCTGTGCTCATGTTTATGTGAAGTACAATACCCACAAGTAACAACAGCAGCTAGAGTTTAGGTTTTGTAGCAAAAGTGAGAACATTTTGTGTACACCTGCCTATTTAGCAATGTTTTCTGTAATCAAGGTGGATCATTATCAGAATACTATGCATTTTGGACTTTAAATATAAAAAAAGCCTAAATGACAAGTTTTTTATTATTATTTTCACTATTCATTATATGTACAAGACTTCAGACTACACAGAAAATGTTCACTTGCATGCAAACGTCCACCCTGTGATGGAAAGCTGCATGACAGAGTAGATAATGATAAAGTGCACAATTGTAGTAAAATTTTGTATTGTGTGTCCATTGAAAAGCAGACATAATTAGTTTGGGATGAAACAGATGTCAATGGTTACTTTCTTTAAGGGGCAGTTATTCCTAGAAGACAGGATGGACAGCAAATTCTCAGACATATTTGAATAGCTTGATGTATAGTATATGCTATGATATACAGCTTTACTCATTCGGGCATGAGTTCAATTACACATCCCACACAACCTTAGAGGCCTTGTGGTTTCAGTTATATTTTCTGTATAAAGGTTGTTAGAGGGGTGGGTGAATGTATGTACGTTGGTGGCCGGGTGGAGTCAGGGGGGTCTAAAATAACGCTGGTCTCTTGTGTGTTTGTTTAATGAAGCGCTTTTCCTTCCTATCCTGACGCCCCTGTTTACTGAGGCATGTCCCTGTGGGGCATTTACTTGGCCTTAAGGGAGAAAGGGTAGACAGAGGGGCAACACAGTAGCTTCTGATTCCTTCCCATTTTGGGTGAATCAGTTATATAAAGACACCAGCCAATTGTGTCCAGTGGGTCAGCTAGCTTTATCAAGTGGATCAACCACTTTGGCAAAACTGGTCAGATTAGTGAAGCTGGCCATGGAAAGCAAATATTTTGGTAGTCAAGCTATTTAACCAGCTTGGTCAAGTAGGTAATGTATAGACGCCAACCAGTCATATTAAGTTGTTAAAGTGGGTCAGTTGCTTTATAAAGTTGGTCAACCATCTTTGCAAAATTGGTCAGATTAGTGAAGCTGGCCATGGAAATCAAACTTAGTCAAGCTCATCAATTAGCTTGGTCAAGAAGGTTTTGGTGATCAACCAGCTTGGTCAAGTTGGTAAAACTAATCAACGAGCTTGGTCAAGTAGGTTATGATAATCAACCAGTTTGGTCAGGTACATTATTTATAGATGCCAACTAGTCATTTCAAGTTGGTTAAATGGTCAAACTAGCTTTTTGAAGTTGGTCAACCACCTTAGCAAAATTGGTAAAGTCAGATTAGTGAAGCTGGCTACAGTGCCTTGCAAAAGTATTCACCCCCTTGGATTATTTCCCTATTTTACTACATTACAACCTGTATGTATTTTTTTTTAATCTGAATTGAATGTGATGCATCTGCACAAAATAGTCTACATTTTAGAAGTGAAATGAGAAAAAAATATATGTATATAAAGAAAATATGAAAATAAAAAACTGAAAATTGGCATGTGCATATGTATTCACCCCCTTTGTTATGAAGCCCCTAAAAAGTTCTGGTGCAACCAATTACCTTCAGAAGTCACATGCTTAGTGAAATGAAGGCCACCTGTGTGCAATCTAAGTGTCACATGATCTGTCAGTATATACACACCTTTTCTGAAAGGCCCCAGAGGCTGCAACACCATTAAGCTAACCAAACAACACTATGAAGACCAAGGAGCTCTCCAAGCAAGTCAGGGATAAAGTTGTAGAGAAGTATAAGTCAGGGTTGGGTTATAAAAAAAAATATCCAAATCTCTGATAATCCCCCGGAGCACCATCAAATCCATCATCATCAAATGGAAAGAACATGGTACCACAACAAACCTGCCAAGAGAGGACTGCCCACCAAAACTCTCAGCCTGGTCAAGGAGGGCATTAATCAGAGAGGCAGCACAGAGACCAAAGGTAACCCTGAAGGAGCTGCAGAGTTCCCAAGCAGAGACTGGAGTATCTGTTCATATGACCACAATAAGCCGTAAACTCCATAGAGTTGGGCTTAATGGAAGAGTGGCCAGAAAAAAAACCTTTACTTACAGGCAAAAATAGGAAGGCTCGTTTCGAGTTTGCAAAAAGGCATGTGGGAGACTCCCAAACTGTATGGAGGAAGGTACTGTGGTCAGATGAGACCAAAATTGAACTTTTTGGCCACCAAGGAAAACGCTATGTCTGGCGCAAACCCAACACATCTCATCACCCCAAGAACACCATCCCCACAGTGAAACATGGTGGTGGAAGCATAATGCTTTGGGGATGTTTTTCAGCAGCAGGGACTTGAAAACTGGTCCGAGTCGAGGGGAAGATGGATGGTGCTAAATACAGGGATATTCTTGAGCAAAACCTGTTTATGTCTGTCAGTGATTTGAGACTAGGGAGGAGATTTACCTTCCAACAGGACAATGACCCAAAGCATACTGCTAAAGCAACACTTGAGTGGTTCAAGAGGAAACGTGTAAACATATTGGAATGGCCTAGTCAAAGCCCAGACCTTAATCCAATTGAGAATCTGTGGTCAGACTTGAAGATTGCTGTTCACCAACGGAAACCATCTAACTTGAAGGAGCTGGAGCAGTTTTGCCATGAGGAATGGGCAAAAATTCCAGTGCCAAGATGTGGCAAGCTCATAGAGACTTATCCAAAGCGACTTGCAGCTGTAATTGCTGCAAAAGGTGGCTCTACAAAGTACTGACTTACGGGGGTGAATAGTTATGCACACTGATGTTTTCAGTTATTTTGTCCTATTTGTTGTTTGCTTCACAAAATGTAAAGGGGGTGAATACTTTTGCAAGGCACTGTATGTGAATAAAGAAATGTGGTTAAGTTAGACAAGCTAATCTACCAGCTTTTTCATGTGGGTTATGATGATCAACCAGCTTGGTCAAGTAGGTTATGATAATCAACCAGTTTGGTCAGGTAGGTTATGCATAGACGCCAACTAGTCATTTCAAGTTGGTCAAATGGTCAAACTAGCTTTACGAAGTTGGTCAACCACCTTAGCAAAATATGTAAAGTCAGATTAGTGAAGCAGGCTATGTGAATAAAGAAATGTGTTTAAGTTAGACAAGCTAATCTACCAGCTTTTTCATGTAGGTTATGATGATCAACCAGCTTGGTCAAGTAGGTTATGGGGATCAACCAGCTTAGTCAAGTTGGGAAAGCTAATAAACCAGCCCGGTCAAGTCGGTTATGATAATCAACCAGCTTGATCAAGTAAGTTATGATATCAACCAGCTTTGTCAGGTAGGTTATGATAATCAACCAGCTTGGCCAAATAGATTATGGTGATCAACCAGTTTGGTCAAGTTGGTAAAGCTAACAAACCAGCTTGGTCTAGTATGTTATGTTGATTAACCAGTTTAGTAAATCATGTCATGGTAGTAAATCTGCGTAATCATTCTAGCCAACCATGCTGGTTATACTGGTTATTCACCTTGCTAAAGTTGGTCACAAGCCCAACTTGTTCAGGTTGGGTACAGTCAATCTACTAACCCAGCTTGATTAGCAAACTCAAATGCAAAAGCAGACCCTGAGGTTATCAAGAGTTGGTTTATCAGCTTGACCTTAAGCTTCTAAGGCATTTGTTTTGTAACTAACCCATTATGACTCCAATACTGCAAGCACAATTAAAGGAAAAGGGTTCACTGCAGAGAAGAATAATGAAGTGAAAGAAAGAGCTCAAAAGGTCACTGCTCTGATTGGATTCAGTTTTCTGTTTCAGTTAGTGTTCTGAAGGGAAATAAAGCTTTTCTCTCATCGACTCTAAACTTTCTACGAGTTAAACAGAGAATAAAACTTTTCTGTGTGAATATGTGAAGTTGCATTCTCATGTTATGCTTATTTTTTCATAGATTTCATCATTAAAAACGTGACGCTTTCTGTTCATCCCTCGCTGGAAGTAGAGCGAGGCACAAACCTCACACTCACCTGCAATGCCCAATTTAGCCATGCGGGTGCCCATCTTCCCCAGCACACCTATAACTTCTACAAAGACTTCGAAATTGCAAATGACATGCAGCCAATGGCAGCTAGGGGGAAGGAGACCCTCCACATCTCTCAGGCTCGAGCCTTCCACTCAGGAACGTACTATTGCGAGATGGTGATCGAGAAACAGAAAAAGATGAGCTGCAAAAAGAAAGTTGTTGTCAAAGGTTAGCCCCTTAATGCCTGCAGCTTTTTCACTGTTATAAATCTACTCTTCTCATTCAAGGTACCAAAGAATATATATATTTTTTTGTGTTGTTGCTTTATATACTGTACCAATCAAAAGTTGGGACACACCTTCTCATTTAATGTTTATTTTGTATTTTTGTCCCACATTGTAAATGAATACTGGAGTCATTCAGACTATTAAGGAACATATAAGGAATCATGTAGTAACTTAAAAGTGTTAACAAACCAAAATACTTGCATTATCTGGGGTGCTGTTAACTTGCAGTTTCTGATGATGGTAACTTTAATGAACTCATCCTGTACAATAGAGCTAACACTTCGTCTTCCTTTACTGGAGCGGTCCTGATGAGAGCCAGTTTCATCATAACGTTTTTGATGGTCTTCGCGACTGCATTTCAGTATTGACTGACCTTCATTTCTTAAAGTATTTTTTCTTTACTTAGTTAACTAGTTATTGCCATAATATGGATTAGACCATTACGTAAATAGAGCTATTCATTGTATACCAACTCTACCAACTTTACAACTGATGCTCTCAAACACTTTATTAAGAGAACAAGAAAGTTTAGCACAACTGTTAACTGAAAGCCAAAGGCAAAAGATGCCTACTTTTAAGAATCTAAAATATAAATCATTCTGTTTAACACTTTTTTTTTTTAATAATTCCATATGTTTTCTTGGTAGTTTGGATGACTTTAGTATTAATCTACAATGCAGTTTTTTTTGTATAATAGAAAAAAATATATAAAACATAGCTCTCAAAAAATTCGACAAGCTTCACAGAGATTTAAGAAAGCATTAAAATGAACATGAATACATCAATAAACAGACCTTCTAGGTTGTGTGTTGACTGCAGATAAGCCGACACTAAGCTAATAAAAACAAATATCTGTATAAATGGCTTAGCTCATACACCACTAGCATGGCTGCAGAAAACAGAGAGAAAATATCTCAAAAATACCACTTAAATTATTAATTAATGTATACCTTCCACAGAAGAGGAGCTGATAAATTAGCTAGTTTGCTAACTAGCTAAATTAGTTAGCTATCTCTAGCTAGTTAGCTCATTTTCAGCTTCACTCAATTTAGGGCACAGACATAAAGCTCATAAACCCTTAGCTACAAGGTAAAATAATGAGTTTTCAATATTGATGCTTGTCAATCTGTATTATAAGTGAAATTAGTATTTTTTTTTTAAGTTAAAACATATTTTAAATTATTTTTAGCTTTCGATAAAACAGAGAGCTGAGTTCCCACCACAGCATTAAAACTGTTAAAGGACAGCAGCTCAGAAGGATCAAGCTAATAAAAACTGCAGTTCACTACTTGCCACTAGTGGCAGCCAAATCTCATCACTATGTGTTAAGTTATTAAAAACACCCAAAGTAATAAAATTCCCTCAGTAATTTTCTCTCTTTATTTGTGATAAGTGCTAATCTGCGGTAGTCCAGTTTGATGCTGAGGGAGCTGGAAGATAACAGAGATGTTAAAGCTGGTGGGCTAGGATTAGCTTTTAGCCTAGCATGGATACCCAATCTCTTCCACGGCTTTTGGCTCATTGATCTCTCTTGCTGTGAACACTTCCACAACAAAAGCTTAAATCACAAGAATTTTAAGCTGCATTCTTAGTGCTGTTATTATATTTCTGTTTTAATACTAAAATAACACACTTTGTAAGCATGTAGTTGCTGTTGCTGGACTTGCAGGTCTGCAGAAGCCGGAGCTGATTGTGGACAGGCAGAAGGTGACAGAAGGCGAGAACGTGAGTGCTATCTGCAAGGCAGAGGAGGAGAAGGGATCTCTGACGTTCTCCTTTAAAGATGACAATAGTGAAGTGTTTCGCGCAAAAACGGAAAATGGTCAAGTTCAGCACTCTATCACACTTAACTCTGGAAGGACTGCAAAACTGTCCTGCTCATATGTCACTAACTTTGAAGGAAGGCCATCATCAGAAGAAAGCAACATCGTCAATGTTGAAGTGCAGGGTAAGAAATTCAGTTTTATTCATTAGCAGGTCTCGCCACTGGCTGGTGGTGGAGGGAAAACTAAGTTACGTAAACTAAGCTTAGTAAACAAAACTGTAATAAAAAAAGAAAAAAACATTTTCTTATGAAGTCACAAGAGTGCTGGATGTTAATCTACACTGATTTCTAAAGGGCTTTTGTTTATTTACAGTAAGCGTTGATTTTCAGATTTCCACTAAGGCTGGGTGCAGCAGCATTAGCATTAGTGGCTAAATTAGCGGGTAAATGCTGCCCGACAGACTCAGAGTGTTCTGGTGAGCCAGGGTAACGTTAGGGAGCGATTAATCCCACATAGCCTGTTTTAACGCGGTAAACGCGCAGAGTACTGGCCAATAATACTCACCTCTGAACTAGAGCTTAGATTGTCTGCCCGAACCGGGTCGGTTTTTATGGGGCCCGACCCGTTCGGGCCAAGATTTACCACCACATTCCTCGGGCCGGGTCGGGTTGAAGCTCCAGAAAATAGTATGAGATGTAGGCATTCTGTTTTTTCGGGTCGGTTCGGGCCGGGATTTACCACCACATTCCTCGGGCCGGGTCGGGCTCCAGAAAATAGTCCAAGATGTAGGCATCTGTTTTTTTAATTATATTTTTACTTTTAAATAAAGCTTTGGTGTGATAAACACAATGTTGCTAAGTAACCAATTATTATTGTTCACGAAAACGAACCAAATAACAAAAACTGAAAGTGAAAAAACTAATTTATTTATAAGCGCTGTTTTCACTCCCCCAGTTGTACAGCGGGGGGTGTTGTGCTTCTATGCTTCTATGTGGTTCTATGCTTCTATGTTACAGTGTTAATTAACATAATTCTGATCATATTTCGCTCATTCAATCAGCCCGAAAACCGCCAGTTTATGGGGCGGGTCGGGCTCGGGCTCATAATGACAGTTTATGGTTCAGGTTGGGTCGGGCTCGGGCAGAACGGGCTCGGACTGGGTCGGGTCGTATTTTTTGGGCTTGATCTAACCTCTACTCTGAACGACGAAAGAGACACACACCAGACACACACTTCTGTTACTAAGGTTAGCAATTAGGCTAGCTATATTAGCCTCATACACAAGCACCAAAACATGTCATGACTCATTTGGGGTAAATGCAAAAAAAACATAAAGTGAGTGGTCAGTGAGTGTGTCTACCTGTAAAACTCTGTGTGACATTAGAATATACTTGAAATTGAACCTTCACTCTTCAGAGTGTGTCTTTCAACTCATACAGTGAGTAACAGAGCTAACAAACATCACCAACCACACAAAGCAGCAAACACTGCAAGCCACATTTAGCTAGCCTCCACCAAAAGTAACTAAAGCAGTAGCAGTCAAAAAAATAACAGAATTATGTTCAAAATGTTTTTAGTGCCATATATTTTTACCAGTATTTTTTTACATATAATTTACCAGTGCATTTTAAAAAGAAGTGTCCATCTCTTGAAAAAACCCAAAAAACATAAAGTCAGTGGTCAGTGAGAGAGTATCTACCTGTTATTAACTGTATTTAACATTAGAATAAACGCAAATAAACATAAAGCCAGTGGTCAGTGAGAGTATCTACCTGTTATTAACTCTATTTAACATTAGAATAAACGCAAATAAACAAAGTCAGTGGTCAGTGAGTGTGACTACTTGGAATAAACTAGAATAAACCTTAAAATAAACCCTAATTAACATAAAGTCAATGGTCATTCAGTGTGTCCACCTGTGAATCTCTATTCAACATTGGAATAAACCCAAATAAAAATAAAGCCATTTATGTGATGTTGGTCTGTAAATGTATTGAGATTTTTCTATTCCAATTCACATAATTTACTATATTAAAAGACTAATTAGAAAAAAACATGTGTTTGATAATAATTATATATACTTTACAATGGACATATTTCAATTATAATTATTTAAAAACTTTTTTTTTTCTATTCAGAGCTGAGCATCACACCCTCGATCAGGATCCAGCCGTCCACACAGGTCATCGAGGCGGACACTGTGAACATCACATGTCAAGTGCCTCAAAGCTACCAAAACTCACAAGCCCTCAAACTGAAGCTCTCCAAAGGCACAATGATCCTAAAACGTGACATGAAATCCGATCACTACAGCAAGGTGGTCCAAGCTGCGGACAGCGGAGAATACGAGTGCTATGCTGAAATGAACAGTATCTCCAAAAAAGCCGCTGCACAATTAAACGTTAAGGGTGAGAAACGTGCCTGTGTAGGTTTCTTGTTATAATATGCTGTTGTGTTTAAATTTAAAGCAACTATAAGATGTACATCACTACTAGTACATGAAACTCTTTAATATTTAATATATTTACTCTATCACTTCCCTAACCTCATTTACAATTAAGTACATTTACCCATGATTGGGTTTTCACATATTCGCTTTACAGCACTATATTTGTTACATATACATATTAATACTTCTATGGCACATAAGTCACTTTTATAACCAATGCCATTGCACCTTGCACTTTGCTCTGTTAATTTTTTTTTGGCCCTTAGCAACATCTACTGCACTGCTCTGTTTACAGTTCTTTACCTTGTATGAAATGTTTTTTATACCCTTATATATTTTCTATTTGTCTGTGTTTAATTTATGTTAAAAATACTTATTATTGTATTGTGTTGTTGCTGCTAGATGCCTAAATTTCCGTCGGGGTCAATAAATTATCTATCTATCTTTCTCTATCTATTCAATGAACGTCAGTGCAAAAGGATACTTATATTAATTTCAAGATATTTTTGAGCATTTCAATTGGTCCATCCATCACCACATTTTGACAACATGTAAAAAACAACAGTCAGATTTGCATTGTCAAAAATGTTTTTTTTAAATGTATATTGTTACAGATATATTTTTCTTATCTTTGGTCTTTAATAAATCCTTCTTTTAGTGTTGGCTTAAACATAATTCATGATTAGTATTGAGTATATATTATAATGATAAAAAAAACATAATAACCATAACCATAATTTTAAAAAAGCCTGTTACAGTGTCCAGTTAGATCTAGTGATGTCCAATATTTATGGTGCACAGTGGTGAGAGTGCAAATAGACTGAAATCATGCGTGCATATTGCAATAAGGCATGGAAGAATGTTTTTCTATTATGAATGGCATGCATGTATGATGCAACTGAACAATGTTACTTTTATACTTGCTTCCTAGAGCTGTTTTCTCACCCGGTGCTGACCATAACCCCGGACGAAGTGTACGAGGGGCAGCAGTTGACCATCACCTGTGAAAGCTACGAGTTCGCATCAGAGAGGATACAGAAGGATGCGGTGAAATACTACATCCACAGAAATGAACAACTTGTTACTCCTGGAGCGTTTGATGGAACCTACACGACAAAGGCAGGATCTGAGACTAACGGGAATTACACGTGTAAAGCTCAAGTGAGAAATATCAGTAAATGGAGCCAGAATCAGATCTTCAGAGCAAAAGGTAAAACAACCTCGCTTTAACATTTTAAACCTAGTGGAGCTCTTATACATAATCTTCTGTTTTTTAATGGGGATATGTATCTCTATATACTTTTGTTAAATAGACCCAAAAACATGTGCATAAAAAGTACAGTTGTTTAACTGTTTATCATTTTAATTTTATGCTTAACATTAAATGATGCAGTGGTTAAATTGCTCTGCTAGTACATGTCTGATGCTGCTGCACCATTTAAGGTGGAATATTAACGGGCTTCTTGATAAGTGTGGAGTAAAGGTGGCTGTATAGGGTGGGCTAAGAGGCCAAGGGTGAGCTAAAAGTGGGCCTAGAGTGGTCAAGTGGTCGAGTGGTTCAAGGAGGCACTAAAAGGGACTTCCACTGAAGCAAATGTGTTTTTTACTTTCTATGTGTTTTTTTCCCCTCCTCCCCCAAGTGCTGGTGTCCAGACCCATGATCCAGGTAGTTGACCAGGTGGTCCTGGGCCGCCCATTTCGTATTAACTGCTTCTCAGAGAACGGAAGTTTTCCCATCACCTACACACTGAAGAGAAACAACAACCCGCTGAACCGCAGCCTCAGCAGACACAGAGACGACCTCGCCATCTTCCCTGCAATCGTATATTCTGAGCAGCAAATCCACGAGTTCAGGTGTGAGGCAAAGAACAGCCCTTTCACCTCATTGATGAGTGTAGCTCTGTCAGTCCCAGTTATTGGTGAGTAAAAAACAGAATATTTAACCCATTAAACTTAAATACAGTGGGTGCGGAAAGTATTCAGACCCCTTTAAATTTTTTTATGACCATGTGATATTTCAGTTTTTCTTTTTTTTTTTTAATTTCAAAAGAATATGTTTTTTTTTTCTGTAAAGATGGGATGCATAAGATGTGCACAAGAATGTTCATTAATAAGAAATAAAATCTTTCTTTTTTGATTTTAGCAAATGGCTGCAATGAAACAAAGAGTGAAAAATTTAAAGGGGTCTGAATACTTTAGAGCATGACATCTAGAAAATATAAAAAAATATATATATATATTTTCATCAGATAAGTTGATTTAAAACATTTCAGAATATTGATACATAAAATAAACATATCATGTTGGAATAGTCTAACATTATTTATTTATTTTTGCCTGCAGTTCCAGTAGGACAGGTGTTTCTGACCGTAATCCCGATGCCTGACGATGTCACTGAAGGACATGATGTTGTCCTCATCTGCCAGGTTAGCAAAGGAACTCCTCCAGTCAGCTTTCGGTGGTACCACTCAGACAGCAAACGTCTGCTACTATCTGACACAACGATGTCCAATTTCTCCTCACACACACTGCGCCATGTGAGCAGCAAAGACAGTGGCTCATATTACTGCGAAGGCTTCAACAGTGGCACAGACGCCTCCATGAGCAATAAAATCACCTTCACAGGTAAGACCTGTCCTATACACCTGAAACTTTAATGACAATTAATTTAACCCTCTATGGCATGATGTTACACTCAGACAACAAACCATCTTTTGGTTATTATGCCATTCCATAATATAGCGTTAGGGTAGCACAATGGTGTGGGAATTATGTTAGTATCAGACGGTAATTGCTCTTTAAAAAAAAACATCGGTATTGGCCGAGATGGCCAATATTTCAAATTTGCTGATATATTTGTTGTATGCTGGAAAAGGACCAAGCGATGCTGGCCACACTACTACAATTGGCCAACACTGACTGCGCTACTTTAATATATATTAAATATATTATTATTTTATATATATATATATATATATATATATATATATATATATATATATATATATATATATATATATATATATATTATCTGCAAGAATAAGTAAAGAAGTATATTTGGCTGTTTATACTCTTATTGTATTCTTGCATTCTTGATGTAAACTTACTAAAACATTTTTTTTTCTATTTGCTGCTTTTTTTTTTTTTCTTCCCCATTTTCTCCCCAATTTGCAAGGCCCAACCCACTCATTAGGACTCCTCCTATCACTAGTGATGCCCCAACACACCAGGAGGGTGAAGACTAACGGTGCATGTACACTGCTTCGTCGCGACAACGCACAGCGACGGATCCCATTCATTTTCAATTGGAAGTGTCGCCTCCGTCAGACGCAGTCGCGCGGTGCATCATGGGTCCGATGCGTCGAGAGCTGGGGATGTGATGCGATGAAAAGTTGAGCCGAGCTGAACTTTATGCAAATGAATCCGTCCAACGCGATGCGCCTGTCCAATCAGAGAGCAGGTGTTCGCCTGATATGTGTCTGCTGCCCAGTATCTGAAAACATTTAGTTCCGCTTTCAAGCGTCCAGAGAAGCCTGGAAGAGAAAGTTCAGACTTTCCTGCCTCATATATTAAAACCCTGCTGATTTACAGGGACTCTGATCACAGTAATACAGCGAGGAGAAAGGCTGCAGAGATTGTTGGGGTCTCTAGTGGGTTTATAAAATATTAATATATAATTTAATTGGATAGGTTTGTTGTTGTTAGCCTATATTCTGCTCACTAGACAGTGTAATAAAGCTCAATCGAACATTAATATTTATTAATACACATTTATATTTTTTTAATTTATAGAAAATAATAATAGCTTGTATAAAAGCATTTAAATTTATTAGAACGATTTAATTGGATGACGCAGGGAACGCCTTTGTCACGCCCACATGCGACCAGTTGGTGGGGGGCAGTGCGATCATGTGCGTTGACGCGACGGAGCAGTGTAAATGCTCCGTAACACATGCTTCCTCCGATACATGTAAAGGCAGCCACCGCTTCTTTTCGAGCTGCTGCTGATGCAGCAGCATGCTTGGAGGAAAGTGCAGCGATTCGGTTCCTATACATCAGCTCACAGACACCCTGTGCTGTGGACAGTGCAAGCGCTTTAGACCGCTGGACCACTCGGCGCCCCCATTTGCTGCTTATTGGGGAACATTATGTAGATCACTGTTATTAGGGCCGTGCTTGTTATCGAAACACACAAAAAAATATTGTCCAGAAAAAGTTCCCAAAGAAAAAATCTCCCAAAAACTGTTTTTTTTCCTCCCAAAAAATATAGTTCATGCCATAGAGGGTTAATTAAAAAACAGGAATATGATTGTCTAGACGTAAGTGTTTTCCTCCAAGCATGTTCAGCTGGTTAATGATGTTGCTGACTACATTATTGTTAGCTTAATGAAAGAATATGTTTGTAGAAACTGAATTAGACTTCTTTCTGTTTCCTCTGTGTTCTGTGCAGTACGAATGGCCAGGTGGAAGAAGGGCGTTATTGCCGGCTCATGTCTGCTGTGCGTGTCTGTGACCGTGTTCTGCCTGGTGATGCGCTACAGGGCTAAGAGAGGTAGAGAGACCTACAGCCCGCCAAGCGTGGCGCTAGCACCCCATGCCTGACCCTCTTCTCAACAAAAAACCCTCTTTCATCCTCTCTCTCTGTCGCAGGTAAACGAGAGACTGCTGCCCAGCTCTCAGTGTGAGTGTGCTTGCTTGTTCGCTTTTCAGACCAGATCTGTAGGCAGAGAGTGTTTACATTAGCTGTTATGAGCCACGCTTATAACAGAAAATTAATCACCCCGTGGATGAGACAGCAGTAACTGGTGTGTAGTGAATTGTTAGAATACTTGTTAATTTAGTTGCTGTTGTGCTGGTGCAACTGCAGTATTTGGACTGTTATAGTAGTGGTGTTAAGTGGTATGCCTGTATGGGCAGTATGCACAGATACACAAGAGTCTAAGAGTGCAAGAGTCTAATTCTAGAGCTGGCCCACATGGTGACATTTTATACAAATTAGGATAATATATACTACATTCTTTAAAAAAGCATTGGCAGTGTTTCATTACACCAGTCAGCCAGCATATTGAAACCGCTGCAATGTATGATGGAGTGCGGAGCAGGAATGTAAATACAAGAAAAAGGTTCTGTGTTCAGGATTAGTGCATATATTTCGATTCACTTTAACACAAAGCAATGTCATGGATGGCAGTAATTATCTGGGTGATATCTGGGCAGAGGTGGGTAGAGTAGCCAAAACAGAATTCAGGTTAAATTACTGTTACTTTAAAATAAGTTGTAAATGAATAAAGCAACAGAAAATGTGCATTACCGCATTTTTTAAACTATAAGACGCACTATCAATAAACATCTATTTTCTGGTCTATTTTTATTCATAAGGCGCACCAGATTAAAAGGCACATTATGCAACACTAGTAAGGAACAGTGGTGTCGCCATGTTTTCCTTCTAATTCAGCAGGTGAGACCTGTAAAGCTAAGCTAAATTAACAAAACTGTAATTCTTTAAAAGAAAAAAATATATACATTTCATTTGAAATAAAACAAGGACTGGATGTTAATCTACAGAACATTTGGGTGAATAAATCGCTTCGACGGCACTACACAGAGGAACCCGAAGTATTTCAGTAAGCCAGGGCAATGGCAAAAGAGCTAGCACTTATCGGGGTTAGCGGCTAATGGCAATGCTGCACCAGCAGTGCTAGCCGGGGTTAGCAGCAGACTACAGGCTGATAATTCTTACCTCTGAAGACTAAAGAGCTAGTACTTTTGTGCGGTTAGCGGGTAATGCTAATGCTGCTCCAGCAGTGCTAGCCTATGGTAGAACTAATCAAAGTAGGATATTAATTGTCTGCCCTATTTTTCTCCTCTCTTACAAATATGGTAAATTAAACACTATGAATGATTTCACATAGCCAATATAAGACTTTATTAGAACAAAATATGGCAGCTGATAATCTTGTGAAGATACAGTAACTAGTGAGATAATTAAATGTGCAAACTGCATCCTAACACTAGTTGCATAAAAATATCACCATGTTAATTAAGCCAGTCTAAATGCTCAGTCATGCTGGCTTCTTATGGTAACATTTCACAAGTAAAGCTCTATTGCAAAACAGTGGGCACAGCAGATTCATCTCTGTTAACCTCAGAATGAAGTGTGAAAAAAAGCTTCTCAGGCTCTTGTAAAACTCTATGTAAAACTCTGTGTATTATCTTGACCCAGAACACGGTTTATAAGCAGACAAGTGTGAGATAAAAACCACTAGCATTGCAGTGAGGAAGGAAATTCTCTTTCTCCCTTTTGTCAAATGCTGAGACTAATTTTCTCTTCACCATTTCTCAGAAAGCCTGCAAGCCCTAAATCAGATGACACAATAATAAGCACCCATGACGCTCTCTCACGCTGCTAAGGGTAGCTTCATTTTACTCTGTATTTTCACTTCAGTGACTTTACCATCATGCCATCCCACCCTCCTCATAACAGACCATACTACTACTCATACAGTGTACTCTTTATCTGAATATGAGGAGATAGACAGGAAACCTCTAAAACTTTTCATTTAAACAGGCATTCAGTTTCAAAAGTGGCATTACACAATTCTGTATTCGTGATTTTTACTGATCAGTACAATAAAACAGGGCAGTCACTACAATATACAATGCACATTATATAATGTATTGTGCATATACTGTAAGCCATAAAACCATCAGTGAAATTCTGCCTGCTTGTGTAGGCACTGACATAGAGGCTAACAAATAGATATGAAGCTTAGCCTCCTAGGAGTAATGTCAACTATTTAACTAATGGTACCTTCTTCTGCACTAGATAGAAGCTGTTGTGTGTTCTCAAATCTTGACCTCACAATGGTAGTAGTTTTATTAGTAATGAATAATTTTAAAAATGATCATCTTTGTAAACCTTACTTCTGTCAAAACTCTTTGTATACTTAGGCTGTGCTAATCTTCACCTGCCTAGTGTTGAGGGCACTGATATTAATAAAAAAAAGGAAAAAATGTGCACTATATGCTGTTAACACTAGTAAAAAGGTTTTTGTGGAACCTCTTCAGGTGTTTTGAGTAACCTTCAAAAAATGTTAAAGTAAAAATCCAGAGTGAAATTGACTGAGTGAAATTGATTGGGTATAGTGAATCATGATAACAAGTACAAATGTTTGTTAATTAGCCCACCTTCATCCCCCCTTAGCATTCTGAAACAGGAAACAGATTGCAAAATAATACTGTTGAAATGCATAAATTCCAGCTGTTGACAAAATATCTTTATAATCTTAATGCACTTCCAAATAATAATTTTGCAATCTATTCCTATCCTACCTATTCCTACCTACTTTTCACTACCTGTGTAAAGAGTATTTTTTAAATACTATCTGTGTTTTAAACCATTTTAAATATCAGGGCTCTCAGAATTCTACCAATGAAGTGTGGAGCTACTTTTAGCTTGTTTGTGGCATGAAAATAATGATTTCTTTGCATGGGAAATGCTGCACTATCCTCCAAGTGCGCTGGCTGCTCGGCAATGCTGCATCAGCAGCAGCTCGAAAAGAAGCGGTGGCTGACTTCACATGTTTTGGAGGAAGCATGTGTTAGTCTTCACCTGGTGTGTTGGGGCATCACTAGTGATGGGGGAGTCCTAATGAGTGGGTTGGGTAATTGACCATGTAAATTGGGGTGAAAATGGGAAAAATTAAAAATTAAAAAAATGTATTGATGGTTCCTCAAATCACCTTTAGGGGTTCCTCCACAGTTTCAAATTGAAGAACCCCTAAGGGTTCCTTAAGGAAATGTAATACTTTAATAGTTTGTTCTAAAGAAAGCAGTCAAGAACCACAGTAGGGGGGTAAGTAGGCATGTTTACAGTAGATGTAGTAATGTGTACATTGTTCACTTTGGCCAGGTTGTCCCTTTAAGCTTTACTGTGTTGCGGGCCACAATTTTTAACATCATGCTAACATTTAATTTCCTCAGGCTAGTCTTTCTAGCACTGCTAACACTGCTAATGTATACACTTTTTGGTCTTTCTGCTAAAACTCAACAAGTGATCCATTTCACCACTTTTTTCACCAACATAATAACAGTAGAGTATTCTCAAGATCTAGCCTGAAATGCTACATAACAAGCTGCTAAATATAAAGAAGGGGGTTAGATTTAGATGTGCTAATTGGAATGAACTTGTACTGTAGTAATCGGGTCAGTTTGTAGCAGTTGATCTGTGAGTGTGTACAGTAAGTGTGTGTGTGTGTGTGGAGCTTTTGGGTTGCTGCTAGTATGCTATCTGTAGCCTTTGCTTCCTGCTGCTGCGTTTTGCTGTGTTAGAGGACGATCCCCAACCCCCACCCATCTTATTCCAGGCACAGTGGCCCTCAATGGCTCCAGAAGGATGAATGAGACCGATGGACCACAAGATAAAATGACATCAAGTGTCGGGATCACCTGCAGGATTCTGGAAGCAGCGTAGCAGCAGTGCTTTACTAAACAAAATGGGGAATAAAAAAGATACAAAGTGTTTAAATTGATTTTGCGGGCTCTATCAGGTCATCTTAAGTGAGGAAAGACATTAAGAAGAGAAGAAGAATCCACAAATAATTTTAAAGGAATGGATTGATATGCTATCTAGAATCTATATTTCATCTCTTTCTCTCTATTTTATTTATTTATTCCTGTTTTCTCACCATGTAGAGGGTTAATGAAAGATTATGGAAATTAAAAATACATGCTATTTCAGCAGGGGTGCCCTGACTTTTGCACATGAATGTATGCTTTAAGTAAAAAATATTTGAATGGACAAAATGCATCACTATACAGTCAGATCACCCACCACCTTACCTTTTAAGACACGTTCTTCACTGTTTGATGTTAAAAGTTTTTTTTTTTTTTATTCTGTGTTGTAAATCAGGTAATCTGTAGATTTTGTATTTTGTTTTATAGGACTATCATTTTTTTCACTGAAGAGACACTAAGACACATAGATATGTGTGTATATTTTGGTTATTTGTTTAAAAAGATACTTAAAATAAAAAAAAGTCTTTATTTTGGACATTGTGTCTGTCCTTACTGTATGTTTATAATATTTTAAAATGTTTTCTGTAACATAAGTTTCTACTATCATTTATTTAGTTGTACATATAATTTTTTTCCATGTGTTTATAGAATTATTGCTGTCAGACAAAAACATTGTATCTCTAAAAAAGGGAGAAATTCTGACAGAGTGAACAACTGTTAACTGTCAGATTTACATAGTGTCAAAAAGATACAAGATATTGAGATACAAAGTTTTAAGCAACAGAAACAATACACTCTCTCACACACACACATATCTGCACTGTGGATTCCTAAAACATACACGTGTATAACCGTATTTGTTTATTGGAAGTCAAAGATGTATTGTGCTTTATTTATTTATATAGTTATATAGTCTTATATAGTTGGATTAATCACCACACGTTCTAGGGTTTTGGAATTATATGGAGATACTGTATGTGTAGCAGATGCATGTTAAATGTTGTAGAAATTAAATAATTTATTTATTTAAGTAATTAAATTATTGTCTCACCCAAAATGTGTTAAAGTAAAACAATATATGATGTCCATACAATGTGTGCTTAATTTTTCCAGCATGTCCTAAATTAACAGTATAATTCTATTTATATATATGTGTGTGTTTGTGGAGCTGGTTAAAATTCCAGGGGTTTCAGTTGAGGACAGTATTGATTATTGATGTGTTTTCTTGCTGTGTGTTTCCTGCAGTGGGAGTCGACATCAGAGGTGAAACCAGTGTTTGGAGCAAGAGACCACCGGACTCTGGTAAATCTGAACCTCCACAGCTTCCCAAACCAAACCTCAACACCCCAAAGACAGACCACCAATTCAGAAAATAACAATTACAGTTTTGTTTTCTCGTGTGTGTGTGTGTGTGTGTGTGTGTGTGTGTGTGTTTGTCTGCAGGTGGTGCAGGAGATGTGGAGGATCCAGAGGAGCCAAATGTGGAGTACACAGAGGTGCTACATCCACAAGCTGATCCTGCGCGCGGTAAAGTGACTTTAACATACAGTACTATGAAGTGTTTTACTCAAAAAGTAATAAATAATAAAATCCGCAATCATTTTTTTTTTAAATCAAAAGGAAAAAGTGTATATTGCAAATACAAAAGATAAATATAAATATAGCAAATATATATTTTTATTTTTGTGGATTTTGGAAAAAGACCCAAAATTCCCTGTCAATCTCCTGATTTTGGACGGCCGGAACCCTGAACCCTCATCTGAGACCTACCAATGGAGATTCAAGGGAAACAACGTCTTCTAAGCCCCACTCACCTGTGAAAACTATGCCAAAACTGGAGCAGAAGCAAACTAGAGATTCCAGCAACAAAAGTCTTCAGCAGCAAAATCCACAAAAATCCACCAAAAAACAACAAAAACAAATAAATAAAAAAGCAATGACTGGCAAAAGCCACGCTGAAATAATTTTCAAATGACTGCAAAGAATAATAAAATAACCAAGTATTTTTTTAATATATGTATTTGCTATATTATTGTCTCTTTTAAATTTTTCTTTTTGATACTTTAAATTTTTAAAAATGTGCGAATTTTATTATTTTTTGGCCCAAAATTCACTCCATACAGTACACACAATTTAATAAACAATACACATAGTTTAATAACACTATACGAAGTCTTACAAATACACACAGACACACAACACTACACACATTAATAAACACTACAGACAGGTTCTCATAGTCACTACACACAGATTACATGAATACTGCACATACTATAATAAATACTACACACAGGTTACATAATATCTTAAATAATGACTTCAAGAAACGTCACACACATTTTAACGAACATTATATACGTGTTACACAAAACCTTTCTTTATTAATATATGCGTGTGTGCGCGCGGGTGTGTGTGTGTGTGTGTGTACATATTGTATTTAGGGGTTTATTTAGGGTTTGTTTGTGTGTATAATAGCTGTCTTTCTCTATCTCTCTCTGTGTAAACAGGATGGGTGGTGCCAATTACTTCAGTAATGCTCCAACTGTTCACCTTCTTACATCTCATCTACTCTTAGCTCACACCCACACACAAACACACACACACAAAAACACACACACAAACACACTACCTTTATCTCTGTGGTTGTCCTAAGGGAGGTCTGTGTGCTCAGTGGTAGAGCTGCAATGCTGATGGTGTTTTGGGGTGAATGTTTAGTAATTAATTCAGAGACGACGAGAAATTCCACACCATCTCCATATATCACTCAGTACTAAATACCTATCTCTCTCTCTCTCTCTCTCTCTCTCTCTATCTCTCTCTTTCTAATCTCTCTATCTCTCTCTCACACTAATCTCTTTTAGTTCCACTTAAAAAAGGCACGGATACAGTTTACAGTGAGCTGCAGACGCCTTCACAAGGTACCAACACACGAATACACACACACACAATTACACACATACATTTAAATCACTAAATCAAACAAAAGTCTTTCCCCTTTAGCCCAGTGTAATGCTTTTAAATGTCATCTCCACACTGAGGATGATGTTTTCTCAGTTGTGTGTTTGCTTTTTTTTGAGTAACTACTAAGAACTTCACCTTGACTATAAATCATCTGTGCTGCATTCCGCTCTAAGGGTCAGGTGTCCACTTCCCGCCTCTGTTCACTGGAATGTCCTGTTTGCAAGATTTCATGTTGTTGTAGATCATAGATGAAAGGATTCTTGATTAAATTGAACTCAACTATGGCAACACAAGGCAAATGCAGATAAACAAACACTGGTTTTAGTCTCACTCATCCTGCTTAGTGACCAGCTAAATCCTACTGGTGGAACCAAATTTACCAGTCATGGAAAATTCAATGGCGGGAGCATACTGGGTGGATAGCTACTTGCCCTGTCCTTTATAGGGAAACACATAGGAGGCAGTCGGTGCAGTGTAATGAATACCATTTATTGGGCTGGGGAGCACCCACACTCCACTCATCACAATCCAGGATACAGTAGAAACAGTAGCAGGCTACAACCTAGAGCTAAACACCATGCATGCATACCCGTTCTGAACTATGTCTTAGTGGACCCTACTTTAACTTTACTTTATCTATAGGCGAGCCGTGCACCGCTTGGTTTAGTGCGTTTTAGTGTGTCTTTGCTATCGTAACGATGGGAAAAGTACCCCTTTTAGGCAAGCCACAAACCGTGCACAGCTTGGTTTAGTGCGTGTCAGTGTGTATTTGCTATTGTAACATTGGGAAAAGTACCCCTTTTAGGCGAGCCACCAACTGTGTACAGCTTGGTTTAGTACGTGTCAGTGTGTCTTTGCTATCGTAACGATGGAAAAAGTACTCCTTTTAGACAAGCCACCAACCGTGTACAGCTTTGTTTAGTACGTGTCAGTGTGTCTTTGCTATCGTAAAGGCGGAAAAAGTACCCCTTTTGCATGGTTGGAAACTTGCAACAGGCATGTACTAATTGACTTTTAAATAATCCTTAGTGTGTTTTCGGCGTAATGTAAAATAAACCAATCAGCGCATCGCTTGCCATTTCCTGAGGAGCCAGGTGTGGCGTTGGGCGCACGCCATGCGCCTGCCTTGCCAAGATAGCAATGAACATCTGACTGTTGTCTGTTGTCAGGGTTCAAAGCATAGACTGTATATAAGATGGACAGGATGACAGCAGTTGAAGCTGTGAAAGTGAAGATACTATGTCTCTTACGCCCTCTGGTGGCTGGCTCCAGTACAGCTTTTAACCACGTCTAGTTCTATTCATTTGAATATGAAATTACAGTTATTTTTTTTGGAAGATGGGTTCTGTACATTGTGCAAGCCCCCCTCCTGTGTTAATAACCCCCAGTGTTTTTTCTTTTTACAGTTTATACGTTTTATAGGAGTTATTCAGGAACATTTAAAGGGGTGCGCTGGCTGTGCATGACCCCAATAGTGTGTGCTCAAGTGTTAACGCTCTAGTCCGAATGCATCTAGTCTTTGACACTGGTGGCCCATATTTAAGAAGTGCTTAATATTAAGAATTTTAAGTACTGTAGGTCTTCAAGATGCCAACAGGGCTGTGTGTGTGTGTACATGTGGTAAAAAGGAAACCCCAGTCCTGTTTCTTTGTTCCCAGTCTGGAAACTCTGACCACTATGCCTGTCATCAGGACACACATGTGCACACACACACACAAATACACTCAGAGTGCTGTAAAGGAAGAAGCAGCACTGCTTTAGGAAGTCGTCTGTACCTCAGCACAGAGACGTCATCTATGATTCTTAGATGAAAACAACTGAAGCACTCGTCGCCAGAACCTAGTGTGCCTCAAGCAGCTGCGTGGATGGACCTCCAGAGACTTAAAATAGGCCTGAGAGGAAAATAATAAGACCTAGAATTAAGAATAAACAGGAATTGCATCTGGGGGCGCTGTTCTGCTCCAGCTCATTATTAACAATCATAGTTTAGACCGTCTGAAACCAGCTACCAGCAAAATTCACTCATACTGATTGATGACTTTATGTTTATTTGGGTTTATTCTAATGTTATAAAGAGTTATTTACAGATATACACATATTGGTGTTAATGTGTACAGTATGTTAATGTCTTTGTGTGTTTGTGTGTGTGTTGGTCAGGTTTTGGTGGAGTTTGCTGAAGTTACTCTCTGATGGACATTATCTGCACTCCCCTGAACTCCTCGTACGACACTGGTGCCGCTGGTGTGTTTATTCCTCTGGTATAATGTGTGTTGGGTATTTCTTCGCTGTTCAATGAAAAACAAGTATCCCCATTTTTGTAGATTTATAGTTTACTACATAATTTAAACTTACAAACTGTCCTGTACAATGTGTCAAAATATCTTGATGAACGGACAAAAAAGAAATTCTCCAAAATGAACTCAAATAAACAATTTTTACATTCACTTCCATTAAAAGTCTCTTTAGTAAAGTTGCTGTTTTTTTGGATACATGTTTTTCATCGGAGAGCTACAATATGGGTGTGTTTAGGTACTAAAGTCATGTGTTCACTTTTTTTACTTATTGTTTCACACTGGCCTTTTAATAAAGATACTTAAGTTCATTTAACATTGTTTTTGAGTCTTTTGTAACCCTTTCTGTGCATGCAAGCAAGGTTAATAGACATACTGAACACCTTCATCCAATTTGCTTTCACTGGTTTTAGCTTTATTAGCTAAGGTGTCATTTCATTGTTTTCTTTATTGTCTAGTTGTGGTCTTCAGTATGAATGAATGCTATATAAGCTGGTTCATGTGAAAAAAAAAGTCCTTTGGTGATATGGTATAACACTGCTTTAGTCTGATAAAGAAGTGGGTGAGAGAAACAGCAGGATTTCTCTTGCTCATGAATATTCATACATGCAAACATATTACCTCTGATTGGCTAACAGCAGTGCAACATCAATAGGCAGACAACAGGCAGAAATGTTTTTCACTAATAAAAGTCTTGGCAATGTCATATGTTACTTTACAACATGTGTAATGCCCTGCTAAGTGCTAAGTTCAGCCACTGAGCTAGTCTTAGAGTCTTTGTAAAATGTGAAATCCACCGGAGATCCTATGTAAACCTATAGTTACTTACACACAGAGGTGGGAAGTCCAGGCCCAGGAAGTAAAAATCCACCCTGCCCAGGCAGTTTTTGCTTTTAACTAGTGGAAACAGAACTGTTTTAAAAATAAACACCTACCTATCTCAATTGTACTTTGCTGGTGGTGTTCCATAGACAAATTCTAACCATTTGTTCCTATTGTATTTCACAAAAAAACAAGAAAAAGTGGATTTTAGCGTAAGGACACCTTTTAAAGAAGCAAACATGATTCAGCTCTTTAGCTACTGGAAATGTCCTTGGCTTAAGACAATGTTTCTAGACTTAATTTGTGCCTGGTAAACTGCCCGCTAAAACTAAAAAAATGTCCTGCACCCAATCAAATTCCACCTTCCACCACCAAGTTTTTTTTTTCTAATTGGATTTGCCCCAAGAACCTGATACAGCATCTTTATGTTTGAGCATATAAGTGCAGGGCAAAATGAAATCCAACTAACGGTCAGAGTTGGACATTCTCTGAGACGGACTTGAGCTGTAAGGGGCATCTCTGTCAGTCTGGCTGGTGACAGGGGAAGTATTATGGGATTTCCGTTCATTTCCCATTTAGTGGAGAGATAACAGCCCAATCTGTACCACGCTGCATTCTCCCCACCCTCCACCCCTCCCGGTCAGGAAACAGTCTAATAATGACTCTGCATGATCAAAGCCACCCGCTCTGACCATCCCCATGACATCATGCCATCGGGGACGGAATTATATCAGGGAAAATTTCACCCAGTTCAGGAGAATGTTTCACTTGTCTGGAGATGGTTATGATGATTCAATTTGTTCCTGTGACTTGAGAAAAATGTGATCTTTACACAAGCTGTTCCTTTTATAGTCAAGCCTTTTAAAGTGAGACTGTACCCAAAGCTTCAAAAGGATTTCACATTGTTCTGTTCACATTGTTCTGTTCCTTCCCGGTACAGATTGATTCTTGAAGGTAAAACTGCATGTTATTTTTGGTTTAGGATTTATGGATGTAAAATAGAGGAGGGTTCTCTGGTTCACCTGTTTCTATATTGCCCTGTTTTGCAAGGTTTTTGGACCAATGTATTCAAATGACTCTCAAAAAGCTATTAAAGTACAGTTGAACTTTGAACCTATAACGGTAATTTGTAGATACTTAGTTAGACATCACTGGATGCTCTTCCAAATCTTCCACAACATGTGATGATGGCTGTTATAATTGTGGCCAAAAAGTTGATCCTTTTTCAACTGGAAACTGCCTAGTGCTCCATCAATTAAACTCTGTCTGTCTGAGATGCTCAAACTTGCTTAAAGGGAGCCTTTACGCATGTTGTGACCAAGGTGCATAAGATCTCAACAAAACCTAGAAACCCTCATTGGCCACTTTCAAGGGACAGTAATGTGAGCCTGTTTTTTATTGTTTCTTTGTTTTCTTCTTTCTTTTTATGTGTAGTTGTTGGTTGCAGGTTTGGGTTTTGAATTGTTGTTTCTATGCTTGCTACTATAAATAAAATATAAAATTATAATAGAACTATGAAAGAGAGATACAAGAGGAAGTGGTCTCAGGGCCTCCGAGTGGCCCAGCGGGCTAAGCGCTGCCACTATGATCAGGAGATCTCTGGTTCAAATCCTGGTTATGTAGCTTCTCATCGGCTGCCGGAGCCCTGAGAGAGCAAAATTGGCCTTGCTCTCTCTGGGTGGGTAGATGGCGCTCTCTCTCCCCGCATCACTCGTAGGGTGATGCCGATCGGCACAAGGCGCCTGTGAGCTGATGTATCAATGGGGCATCAATTGTGATCGGGGGAGTCCTAATGTTGAGTGAGTTGGGTAATTGTCTGTGTAAATTGGGGAGAAAATGGGAAAGAAATTTAAATAAAACTATTAAAGAAAAAAAAAGAGGTATCAGTCCAATTCCAAACAAACCCTGGGGTGGGTTGTTCATGGTGGATTCAGCCTCGCTATAATACAATAGGGAGATTAAAACTTGAGCTCCGCGGTACAGTTAAAAAGCTCCGCGCGACAGTGCTCTGACTGTCCCAAAGATTCACAGCTCTAGTAAATACTGTAAGTAAATAGTACAGGTGACTGTTACATAGGCAGTTGTACTAAACCCTTAGCTCTGTACTGTATTTAAAAACATGTTCTGTCTCTGTTTGCACTTCAAGCATAGTCTTAATATGACTGGTTATGGTTATGCATAGTTAAATTACAAGAGATTTAGGAGAAAAAAAAACACAAACCATAGTCTTAATATGACTGGTTGTGGTTTGCACTTTTTGTTTGACTATATAAGACCTAGAAAAGTTTTATTGTATTTTTTTTTCTTATTCTTATTTCTATTTCTTATAGAATCAATGTGTGAGAGAAACCAGTCTGTTAAGTGTACGTTATATGATTTTGTCAAATAAAACTGTAATTTTCAAGTCATTTTTCATTTTTGACTTTTTTTTTTATTTTATTTTTAAATCTCGTCTCGCCTCGTTTTCGTGAACCCAGTATCGTGTCTCATCTCGTCTCATGATATTAGCGTCTCGTCACACCCCTACAATCCAATTATCAAGGTATGTACTATCAACTATCCTCAGGTTTGAGATGAACAGCTTTTCAGGTCCAGTATACTATAGTTCTTGCACGAGAAATAAGGTAAAGACTTGTCAGAGCCACAGACCCGGAACACAATGAGAAGCATGGCCACTTGTGGTTAGACCAAAACTCTTACAATAACAGCGTGACTGAGTGGCACAGTCATCACTTCTGTTTCTTTTTTTTGCAGATCAACACTGTGTCTTGCAGGAGAAGTGAAGAAAAGGCTGCCATGATGTTAACATCAGTCTTTGCATGGTTTATTATCTCCTCAACCACTGGTAAGTCCATTTTTTTCTCTAAAGCTGTATTACTGGCAATGTACGGTATGTAGATTCATGTGCAATGTAGTGTATGCAGGCTTATTATGATGTAATAACTGCACTCTTGATTACATTTCTGAAATGTAAAGTAGTGGGCCCTTGATCTTTACATGCTAAATATATATATATATATATTTTAATTATGTTTTATCAGTAATACTGTTATTATATATTTTTTATTTTTTTTATTTTATTCTTATTACTAAATAGTTTTATTTTTTAGTTTCAGTTTTATTCTTCTGTTTCATAAATATTAAATATTTGCTTTTTATTTTGCTTTTTCAATCACTATTGTATTTGCTCGGCTACATTGAAAATGAGGGTCACCCTCAATGTACTTCCGAGTTTAAAATAAAGGTTGATTGATTGATTGATATATACATGCTAAATGCATATACACCCTAAATGCATATACACACGCTAAATGCATATACACCCTAAATGCATATCGTTGCTGTCCAATGAAAAACACTTATCTCCAAAACAGCAACTTTACAGGAGAGAGAAAAAACCTTGTAAACTTTCAATGAAAGTCAATGTAAAAAGAGTTTTGTTTCAGGTCATTTTGAAGCATTTCTATTGGTCCGTTCATCAAGAAATTTTGGCACAGTGTAAGGGACAGTTTGTCTGTTCAAATTATGTAGTAAACCAAAAATCTACAAAAATGGAGATAAGTGTTTTTCATTGGACAGCGACGATATACACCCTAAATGCATATGCACGCTAAATGCATATACACCCTAAATGCACATACACGCTAAATGCATATACACCCTAAATGCACATACACGCTAAATGCATATACACCCTAAATGCACATACACGCTAAATGCATATACACCCTAAATGCACATACACGCTAAATGCACATACACGCTAAATGCATATACACTTTAAGTTCACATACCTGCAAAATGCATATACAAATACTAAATGCATATACACAATAAATACATATACATTCTAAATGCAAATAAACTTTAAGTACACATACCCGCTAAATGCATATACATGGTAAATGCATATAAACACTAAATGCTTATACACGCTAAATGCATAGACACGCTAAATGAATATACGCATGCTAAATACATATTCATGCTAAATACATATACGTGCCAAATACATATACACGCTAAATGGATATACACATGCTAAATGTATATACATGCTAAATGCATATTCATGCTAAATACATATACATGTTAAATGCATATACATGCTAAATGCATATACACGCTAAATGCATATACATGCAAAATTCATATAAATGCTAAATGCATATACACGCTAAATGCATATACATGCAAAATTCATATAAATGCTAAATGCATATACACGCTAAATGCTTATACACGGTAAATACATATACACGCTAAATGCATATACACATGCTAAATACATATTCATGCTAAATACATGTACACGCTAAAAGCCTATTCACGCTAAATACATATTCACGCCAAATACATATAAACGGCAAATACATATACACGCTAAATGCATATACACACTAAATGCATATACACACTTAATGCATATACATGCTAAATGCATATACACGCTAAATATATATACCCGCTAAATGCTTATTTTATGGTGTTTTTTTATGGTGTTTCTTTCAGCATATGGAGATGTCATGTTTCTCCGCCGGGGGACGAATGCCTCTGTGGAGATTTCTTGTGAGTTTCCCAACATCACGAAGGATGGCTCTCTGATGGCGTTCGCCCTCAAGTGTCATCAGAATCAATCCAAAGAAGTGCAGTACCTCAACCTCAACAGCACACCAAAGATCACAAATAAAAACACACGTTTTTCTGTGAAAAAACTACCAAAGAGCCGCAAAGTCAATGTGATCATCACAAACCTGCAGGAAGACGATACCGATATTTACTGGTGTGTTTTTTACTACAACAAAGGACTTGAGGTGCAAATCCAAATTAATGGTAGCACAGAGTTCTTCCTTTATGTTGAAGGTAATGGTATATTTTATGTATAAAGGGTTATGTGTGTGTGTGTGTATAATGTGGGTGGGTAGATGGTGCTTTTTCCCCTCATCACTCCAAAGGGTGATGTTGATCAGCACAAGGCATCTGTGAGCTGATGTATCAGAACCGAGTCGCTGCGCTTTCCTCCGTGTGCGCTGTGATGCTACTCAGCAGCTTGAAAAGAGGCGGAGTGTGACTTCACATGTATCGGAGGAGGCATGTGCTAGTCTTCACCCTCCTGGTGTTGTGGCATCACTAGTGATGGGGATATATAGCTGATTTAGTAACAGTCAAATGGGTGGGACAATTGGCCTAGCTAAATTTGGAGAAAAATGTGAGAAAATTAGAAACAAGTACATTAAAGATGTTTTAACAAAACTGTTAAAAAATATTTTTAATAATTCAAATAGCTATTTGCATAAAAATATGAAGCTGTTTAATCTTTTTTTCAAGAATTTCCTTAACCCTGTCTTCTTAGTATAACCAACCCCCCTTCAAGAAACTAACATCATATCCTTCATACTGCTTTATTTTAAATGCATGCAAATAAAAGTAAATAAAAGATTTAGTGATTAAGCTGGAAAATATTATCATGTGTAGTCTGAAGTCTTACAAATTTGATACAAAAAAATAAAAAAAGGTTTAAAAAAAATATTAATAAAAATGAGGAAAAAATTTGCACAGTATTGTATTATTGACCTATATTCAGCTCTGGAAAAAATTAAGACATCAATTCAATTTCTGAATAGGTTTCTCTGATTTTGCTATTTATATGTATATATTTGAGTAAAATCAACATTGTTGTTTTATTCAATAAACTACGGAAAACATTTCTTCCAAATTCTAAATAAAAATATTGTCGTTTAGAGCATTAATTTGCAGAAAATGAGAAATAACTGACATAACAAAAAAGATGCAGAACTTACACACCTCAAATTATAATTTTTAACGATAACGATAAGTTTTAAGAGTTTACAAATCAATATTTGGTGGAATAACCCTGGTGTTTAATCGCAGTTTTCATGCATCTTGGCATGTTCTCCTCCACCAGTCTTACACACTGCTTTTGGCTAACTTTTTGCCACTCCTGGTGCAAAAATGCTTATTTTCCAGTGGTTTTCAATTTGGAAAAATTAAAGAAACACATCATTTTTAAGTGGTCTCTTTTTTTTTTTTTCATCTGCATTTGACTGTATTAAACTAGTGTTAAAGCACTAGGCCCTCTTTAAGCTTTAATGTGGTTTTAAGAGCTTAAGGCTTTTGAGGGATGATATTTGTGATGAATATGATTAATAAATCATGATTATGGTCTGTCTCATAGCCCCTGAACAGTGTAGCTGTTCCAACCTCCTGCTGTATGTTCTAACAGCAGTAGCGCTGCTGCTGTTCTTCTGTGTGCTGATCCTCACAAGAGCATACTATGTGAGTATGAGTGTACCCTCTGTGTGTGTGTGTGTGTGTGTGTGTGTGTTAGGTGACTGTACTGACTCATTTTAATACTCATACTGACATTTTGCATCTCTGTGATCTTTTCAGAGGAAGCCCACAGTCCAGCCCGTCTATGAGGATATGAGGGCAGTGCGTTCATTAAACAGACCAAAGGACTAAATTTCAAGACTGTTAAGACTATACAGAAATCATATCCAGCTCATTTTCCATGAGGTTTTCATCCGGGTGCTCTGTTTTTCTACTTACAAAGAGTCCAAAGACGTGCTGTTCTGGTGAATTTCAGGTGTTTGAATTTGCCTGTTGGTGTGTGAGTGTCTTTCTCTCAGTCTTCCCTTACGATGGATTGGCGGCCTGTCCAGGGTGCTGGGATTGGCTCTGGCTCCCCTGCCACCCGAAACAGGATTGACGGTGACTGAATAGACCACTGAAGTCATGTGGTCATTTTGTAGTCTGCGCCATGTTGTTTATGGCCATATTTGGTGTTCCGTGTCTAAGCCATCCAAGTCTATACAGGATTTTTATGGGCTTTTCAAAAACTGGCCTCTGTCACATTCTGTGGTAAATAAATATGTTCAGAACCCTGTACGTTTTATTCTGTGTACATTTACCTTCTAAATATCACTGGCTTCTCTGAATTTCGAGATTAGGGTAGTAATTAGGGTAGTAATTAGAAAAATGCTAACTTTAAGCTAATGGTTTTCTGACGTCACAGCACAGCCGCTGGAAATGACCCAGGACTGGATTCTGCACAACAACAGTGAACTCTGGTCAGATCACGTTTTGGATTATTATGCTTCTTCACAGAGAATCATTAAAGCATTTAAACAGGTGAAAACTCTTTCAGTCATGTTGAGCAGTGTAGTCTGTGTTAGAGCTTTAAAAGGCAGATAATAAGAGAAAATGGCTCTCAGTTCTGCAGCGCTTCCCTGCAGGTTTAGTATTTAATTACGGTCATTAGTTTATACTAATTACAACACCTGACACAAATAATCAACTAACAACTAACTAATCAACTAACTACCTGCCCTCACTAAGGCGACAACCAACCAGAAACACCTATTTATTTCACTGCATAGTAAAGAGGGTAAATGTTAAAATGTGTTAAAGCTGGTTCTAGGGAATCACTGACCTGTTTTAGTGATTTTATGCTGTGACACTCTCAGCTCTCCTCAGTAAGCGCAGTTAGTTCATTAGTTGGATCAGCTGTGTGTAAAATGCTCCTAACTTACGTCCGGTGTTTTCGCTGGTGTTGCACCGAAAATAGCCTCCTACTGATCTCTGCAGCAGCGCCGGGAGGTCAGTTCACTCCGCTGTAGCATTAGCTTAAAGTTAGCATTTTTCTCATTACGACTCTTTAACGATCTCGTAATTCAGAGGATCCAGTGATGTTCAGGAGTAAAATGTACACAAAATAAAACATACAGAATTCTGAGCTGATTTATTTACCACAGAATGTAATAAAGGCGGGTTTTTGAAAACCCTATTCATTTTCTTCATAGGGAAAAACCGCTTAGACACGGAAGCTGTATAAGGACTACAGAATGGCGCATGACTTCAGTGGTTTATGAATTAAGTCCAACCACAACAGGTTGGATAACTTAAGCGTTACTTCAGATAAATATGGAGACAATATACAGCTCTGGAAAAAAATAAGAGACCACTTACAAATTACGAGTTTCTTTGATTTTACCTAATTGAAAACTTCTCGAGAGGAAGATGGACACAAGCCATCAAAACAAGCTAAACTGCTTGTATTTCTCACCAGGAGTGGCATAAAGTTATCCAAAAGCAGTGTGTAAGACTTGTGGAAGAGAACAGGCTAAGATGCATAAAAACTGTGATTTAAAACCAGGTTTATTCCAACAAAAATTTATTTCTGGAGTCTTAAATCTCTTGTTTTCTTTGCATTATATTGCATTAAATGTGAAAGCTCTGCATATTTTCATTTTCTGCAAAAAAATGTCTAAATGCTCCATAGTTTAATTTTGAATTTGGGAGAAATATTGTCCGTAGTTTATAGAACAAAACAACAATGTCCATTTTACTCAAACGTGTCAAAATCACAGAAACTGATTCAGGTTTCTTATTTTTTTCCAGAGTGCGTTGATAATTGAAAAGCATAAGAATAAATGGAAATGATTATCCCATGGAGGTCTGGATATGGAATTATTCTCAAAATCAGTGTTAAATAAAATTACAGGCTGATCTAACTTCAGGACAAGTTACAGGTTTTGAGTTCTGTAAGGCCCAATTCCTGGAACTATTCTCCACACTTAACACACAGCTGCACTTTTTGGGCGCCGAGTGGTCCAGCGGTCTAAAGCGCTGCCACTATGAGCAGGAGGTCGCCGGTTCGAACCCCAGCTCATGCAGCTTTGCCATCAAGCTGCCGGCGTTAGAGGGAGCAAAATTGGCCCTGCTCCCTCTGGGTGGGTAGATGGCGCTCTTTCCCCACATCACTATGGTGATGTCTGCAGCACAGGGCGTCTGTGAGCTGATGTACCAGAGCCGAGCCGCTGTGCTTTCCTCCAAGCGCGCTGGCTGCTCGGCAATGCTGCATCGGCAGCAGCTCGAAAAGAAGCGGTGGCTGACTTCACATGTATCGGAGGAAGCATGTGTTAGTCTTCACCCTCCTGGTGTGTTGAGGTATCACTGGTGATAGGGGGAGTCCTAATGAATGGGTTGGGTAATTGGCCGTGTAAATTGGGGAGAAAATGGGAAAAATTAGAAATAAAATTAAAAAAAAAAAAAAAACACACAGCTGCACAATCCACATACATAATCCACATACTGAATGTCCTACACTACTGGACTAAACCAACACTTCACCCAAAGCTCTCTAAACTCTTGAAAGAATGCATTTTTTACATCCATACAATCTACACTATACCAATCTAATGAACAGCTGTTACTACACACCAACTAGCAAAACACTACTAGCTCGTGTTTTTTAAGTGTTCGGTACATATATTTTCACAAATATACAGGCTATTTAAAACATATAAAGTAAAATAAATCACAATTAGGAGGGTAATGTTTATTTTTAGGGCATAAACAGAACTGAACACTCATGCTGTATATACTGTAACGTAAAAAAAAAAAAAAAAAAAGTAAACTTAAATTATGCTGAAATAGGTCTGTACTTAAGTTATGTTATTTTGGAACTACTAGTTTGTACTTTATTACTACTTGTTTGTAATTAAAATGATATAAATTTGCACTTAATTTATACTGAGTGCACAAAAGCAAGATATATCATTGCTGCACATCACTAGTACAAAATTAGCACATCCAAATGAAGTATACTTTGCTGAAATACAGATCAAGCAGGTAAAAATGTAAGTGCAGTATAGGTAGAAAAAGTGTACTTTAATTATTCCACAAGAAGTTTAAGTACACTATTATTATATTTAAGTACATACATTTTTCGTATGGAAATCAAATTGGAACTATATATATATATATTACTGGTCAATAGTTTTAGGACACCCCAGATTTTTCCTTTTATTTTTGCCATTTAAGCTCTTCAGGTCTAGTCAATAACCAGAAATGGTAAAAACACATATTGTACATTAGTTCCATTGTGTTGTTTTAGTAGTCCCTTTACTTTTTTTGATTGTGTGTAGGGTGCTCATCGGTTGTAAAGTGTGTGTGTGTGTGTGTGTGTGTGTGGAGTGCATGGTTTGCATGAAACATTTCAACACTTCCATAGTGTTTTGTAATTGAAGAGCGACAGTTTTTATTTCAATTGCCGGCATTTAAAAGAAACAGTCCAGCCTCTCATGCTAAACGTGCTAACAAGTAATTCAAAGTAATAATTGTCTAGTTAGCATTACTAACTTAATTTTGAATTATTCATTTAATTCACACTTTATCAGATTATACATTAAATGTAACAAATACAAACCGGAGGGCTTTTTTATTTTCTGACCACGGAAATGTGGATAAGTAGATGAATGGTGGATGATAATAATAGTAATACAATTCTTAACATAACAACTAGAATTAAAAAAATATATATTTAAAATAAAAAAGTAAAAAGTGGAAAGTAAAAAAAATAATTATAAAAAATGATAAAAGTAAAAATAGAGCACACCTGAGCATAAGTACAGTCTTTTGTAATATGGGCGCTGTAATTGCTATAAATAATTTATTTTATAACCTGAGGTATAGGTTCCATTGGCACTTTGCTTACTAGGGTGTTTTACATCATCTCATTGCAGTGAAATAATACAATTGCTCATCGGTTGTAAAAAAAAAAAAAAAAAAAAAAAAGTGCTCAACAAATCAAATTGATTTAATTCGACAAAAATAGTATAAGATAAAACAGTAAGCAATAAACTCATTTTGTTCTTCAGACTGCATTTCTCATTTCAGTCTGCAGAGGACATTATGCATTTATTTCTAATCTGAACGTTACTTTCTGTGTGAGCATGTGTGTAAGTGCTGCCATCTAGTGGATAAACATACTTAGAACAGATTTCCTCACTGTCCTCAGAGTTACACTCAGTGTAAAGAGTGATATTAGTGCACTGCAAAAACTGAATCTTGAAAACAATAGCAATGATTTAAAATGAATGATCTGTCTGTGTGACTATCTATCTGTCTGTCTGTCTTTCTCTCTCTGTCTCTCTCTGTATATATATATATATATATATATATATATATATATATATATATATATATATATATATATATATACAGAGAGAGAGAGAGAGAGAGAGAGAGAAAGACAGACAGACAGACAGATATGTGTGTGTATATATATATATATATATATATATATATATATATATATATATATATAAAATGTGTGTATTTATGTATATATGTGTATATAATTACAAAATTAATTTATTTATACACTTATTAATATGCCATACCATATGTCTGTCTTTGTCAAAGAGTATACAGTATTTCAGCATAAAAGCAGGTATTTGTAATGTGTTACAGCGCCCTGTATCATTACTACATCTCTGCTGTTTGTAACAAACCAAACCGTGTGACGCCCCTCGCCCCTGTCGCCGCTGGCTCGCTCACTAGGGGCTCGGACCCGGATTTACATAGACTAACTAGGCCTTTAATGGTCTGTACAGCAAGCAGGAAGTCAGTAGCTGAAAAACACTTTTTTTTTTACAATGCTTCAGATAAAAATAAAATAAAATAAAAGCAGTTGTCTATAGATATTCAGTAGTGTGAGTGTTTTTATTAGCGCTATATGATTTAAGTAATATAAGCAACAGAGGAAGACAGTCCTGGTCCTGAAAATGCACTGTCCTGCACATTTTAATGGTTTCCCTGCTTTAGCACAGCTTAGAAATAAAGAGCAGATTAGTTGAGTAGTTAATTAGTTGGGGGCAGGAAAAACAGTAAATGAGTCCAACCATTCATTATTCAGCACCATAATGCTGTACATGATATGATGCAAAAAATTGCTTCAGAAGTTTCAAGTTAATATATACATTTTTAGAACAATAACTCAAAAATCTTTTAAATAATTTAAATATCACAAATATATTTAGTAAATATATAAAACTACATATATTAAATAAACTAAAACTACAAACAGCATTTCTCCCAACTTCCGAATAAAACCTTTTAGTCATTTAAAGCATTCATTTGCAGAAAATGAGAAATATCTGAAATAATAAAGAGATGCAGAGCTTTCAGACCTCAAATAATGTAAAGAAAACAAGTTCATATTTATAAGGTTTTAATAGTTTAGAAATCAATATTTGGTGGAATAACCCTGGTTTTTAATTCCAGTTTTCATGCATCTTGGCATGTTTTCCTTCACCAATTTTACACACTGGTTTTGGATAACTTAATGTCACTTCTGGTGCAAACATTTAAGCAGTTCAGTTAGGTTTGATGGCTTGTGATCATCCATCTTCCTCTTGATTATATTCCAGGATTTTCAGGATATTTTAGGATTCCAGGGGGATCTTATTTTTTCAGAACAGTATATAATATGGTAATATAATATATTATACTTTTATCTGTTTAGAATGGCATTACAGTAAATCCTACAGTTTCATATTAAGCGTTTTAACATTGCCTATAATTATTGAGCATCCACAACAAAACTATATACATCCAGAAAATGAAAGAAAAAATTAAAATGAATATAAACAATAAATTTATACATAAAAGAATAGATCCAATCCTTATGTGAACAAAACAAAAGAAGCACAAATCTTCAGTAATGGCTCGGAAACACCGGTTCTCTGGAGTGTAGAAATGGAAGAGATACTGGTGGAGCTGTGGAGTGTCTGTGATACAATAATTTATAATTATCTAATAACAAATAATAATAGTTGCATTCTTGCAAACTGTGACCCTGCAAGATCCCTAGTTTTGGACTGTGACTTTGCGTCTTTAGATGTGAGAGGGTGTTTTAATAGACTTTGGTCTAATAATAGACGTTTGAGTCGTTTCTAAATCGTCTATTGTAGTTAGCATAAGTAACTGTAAGAAATGTAAGTAAATGTAGTTTTTGGCCAAAGCACGCTTCTGACCTATTTATTTATAGACACTAAGACGGTCCGGTTAGCATAAGGAAACCCGGCTCTACCCCTCACCCATCAACCCATCAACCCCCACCAGAGCCCCGCCCACTAGATCCATTAAAGACACTATTTTAGGGCGTTTTCACACCAGCACTATTTGGTCCAGTTAAAACGAACTCTGGTCCGTTTGTAACTTTAGTGCGGTTCGATTGAGCAGGTGTGAAAACAGTAATCTCACTCGGGTGAGGATGAAAAGAACCGGACCGAGACCAGCTAGAGGAGGTGGTCTCGGTCCAGTACCAAACGAACTCTGGAGCGGTTCGCTTGTGGTGAGAACGTGATCCGGTCTCGATCCGACCCAGCTATTAAATATAAGCCATTTATTTGAGCTAAACTGCTGATAAAGCAAGCACAGTTTAAACTGATATATTAGCCAGATAACGCTAATTACCACAGCTGTGAACAAACACTGTGTCCATGCACTGTGTCTGCGCTGCATTCACTGCTCACAGCCACGTGACTTATTATGTATAAATCTGTGCTGCACGTAGAAACACTGTGTTAAAGCACAGATATTTGCGCTGGAACACAAAATCTTCTCGCTGTATTTACTTTTTTTAGTATATTTATATTTAACGTACTCCCGTGTCAGACAGCTCTGACCAATCAGAGGACACAGGCTGCTCGCGTGGTTTATTGATTGGCATTTTGGTGCGTTTACATTTATGCCTATGTGAAACCAGACCGAACAGGGGTGCGTTTCCCGTACAACGACGGAGCCTAGCATTGAACTAACGTGGTACGATGCATCCTTAAACTAACTAACATCTGAAGTACGACCGTTTCCCGAAACCATCGTACTTTGTTGGTACCACAAAAGTCTGAACTATGTTGGTCTGAACCACCGTGGTCTTAACTAAGGTGTTTCCAGACGTGTTCGGCCAGACTTTCCCAGCAGGAATCTTGCAAAACTCACAATCTATTAAAATATGATGTCAAAATATGTACGTAATGTACAATTTAGGCTATTTATATTGTAATTATCACCACAACATGAACTGACAACAAAATTAATAAAATAACAATGAACTGCAAGTAAAATCCACACAATAATTGCTATATATTAATTATTCATTGTAACAGTGTTACTTAAAAAAAACATACACATATTTGTTTTGCTATATATTTTTTAAATAAATACATCACCATTCTGAATTAGTCTTATTAATATGAGACCTGAGAAATGTGTGTTACTGAGTGGCTTAGCAGAGCACTTACGACGGTGCAGCGGGCGGTGTTCTGTCGAATTGTGTAACCCATCGAGATGTGCTTCTGCTCCACCAGCGCCCATGCTTGGAAACGTTAATTTATTTATTATTTTTTATGGTAATTCTGTTCTTCTTCGGTGCTTTAAACAACCAAACCCCTTGCCATTATTTGTCTGAGTATTACAAATGCGTAAATGACAGCTGATGATAATGAAAGTAATTATAAGTTAGCAATAATAAAAAAAATAAGGTTTATAATCACCCTAATAACCCTAAACTGTCTCCTGATATTTTGATTCAGGCTTTCCAAATATTCTACCGAAAGCATGTTTAAATATGGGGCTTTTTCTAGCAATTTTATATTTAAAAAATTAATATGCACTAGGACACATGTGTCAAACACAAGGCCCGCGGGCCAAAAGTGGCCCGCCACGTCTTTTTATGTGGCCCGCGAGAGCTTGTAAAATCTTAGTGTCTATAATAAATAGGTCAGAAGCGTTCTTTGACCAAAAACTACATTTCCCACAATGCTTGTCGATTGTATTACCCGCAAAGTTACGGCTTACTGCCACTACACGGCAGTGTAGTCATTGATGTGGAAACCCTGCCGGAGGGAAGGTGTAACTTCGCGGGTGGAATTGAGACATGTTTATCCCATAATGTCCAGAAAAAAAGAAGCTGATGCAGACGGACGGCTGTGCTTCAAGGCGAAAGACCGGTATGCCTTTTGTGTTACGAAGAGTGTTACTGACCAAAATAAACGCTTTTTAGGAGAGATATAAGTTATGTGTAAATATTTATAAGACAATACCTGACAATCTGTTTTAATGATGTTAATAAACATCACTGTGACCCAGCAAAGGACGAGGAGGTGAATCACTTATCTAACCAGCCTGTACTGATTTCTGCCCCCAATACCCTTTCAATAACCTCCAATAGCCTTTAATAGTCTTCAGGAGCCTTCTATAGTCTAACCTTGCAGCCGTGGTGTGTTCTAAACTCCGTAGTTATAAACATCCTGAGGTTAGCAGCGCGCTAACTGACCTGTTTATAATGTAATCCGAGCAGTGACTCCGGGATGGCTGTTCTAAACTGCTGCTGTTAGCTGCTTGGGCTGAAAGATGAACTGTAGAGAGCTGTATTATCCGGTTAGTGCGGTTAAAACCTTTATTTCCTATACAGAAGAACTTTAAAAACTGTAAAAACGCTCCAGACTGGCTCAGCTGAGCCCTGTAGCCCGTGGCTGGGCTGTAGCTCTGACTCAGTAAAGACTGCAGGCTTGTGCTGCTGCAGCTCCCACTAGTGGTTGGATGAGGAACTGCTAAATCTGAGGAAATGCTAAATCTGTCACATGTTCTTAACAGCTCACAATTTTTGATTTTATATTTATTAAGCCTTATTTCAGTATTAAACGTTTTGATCAAAGTTAATATAACTTGTATTTTATGTCATTTCTATTCACTTGAATAGTTTGGTTCTTGATTGGTGGAGTTTTTGGATTTCATAACATGACAAATTAAAAGGATTTATGTTAATAGAGCAACAAGCAAACATTTTTTTCCATGCAACTGTAATATTTGATTGAATAAATAATATATTGAGAGTTATTTAACATTAAGGAGTAATTACATTAATTTTATATTACATCTGGTTACATTTTATTACATTTATAAGTTACATCTGGCCCTCAGAGGACAGCCAATATGCCAATGTGGCCCTCGGCCAAAATGAGTTTGACACCCCTGCACTAGGATAATACGGTTTGACAGGGTAGCAAAACTCGACAGACACCGGATGGAAGCCTAGTTCGAATCCCAGTCGTGGTTTTATTCTCTTAATGTTTTTTTTTCATAATGGCAATTAATGTTATTGTTTTTTACATATATATTAAGCCTACATATTTCTACGTATTTCCTGTAATATATTATTTAACAAATACTAATTGATAACATTTGTATAGGCCTAGAGACACGTTGTATTGGCTAAATAATACATTTTCTTTATTCACACTCTGTCTGGCCCTGATAATTAGGTAATTCAAAACACCTGCTTATTGCATATCTTATTCACAGAGTGCATATAGCACAGTGGGTTTAAAAAAATAATTATTAACTATTTCATAAATGTTCACAGCACAAGTTATCTTTACTCAAGAGATGCCTGCTTGAATAATTGACATACTTCTTTCCAAGACTGTAAAATACATTTTAGCTAAAGAGCACTTCTCTTTTCACTACACTGAATTCATGTTTGCCAAATAAAGCTAAATGTTAAAGACATACATTAAAAAAAGGACTGAATTTTATTATTTTACCTGGGCGCACATTGGTAAAAGTGAAGTGGCTCAATTAATGTAATTAACACAAACATTAAAAAGAAATAGGTACACTTGATATCTTAAATCCTCGTGCAGCAATATTAATGTGATTTATCAGCTTTCTGTATCCTACCGTCCACCGTCTGCACTAATCACCAGGAACTAAGCTCTTAACGACAGGTCTAGAGCTGTAGTTGGAACGACGCAGCTGAACCACGGTAGTTGCGAACATTCGCTGGAACCACGGTTCTGGGAAACACTTGAGTAGCTTAACTAAGGTTCGCACTATGTAAGTTACTAACGTGGTTACCTCCATAGTTCCAACCACGCTTTTGGGAAACACCTGCGTCGCAGCTGCATCGTCCAGACTATGTAAGTTGCTAACGTAGTTAGCAAGATTCCCTGCTCCAGCTTTAGGAAGCAATAGTTTACTCTGATTCACATAAACTGCAATATATTATAATAATTTACTCTCATCCATAGGTGAAAAAAATCTGATATTTGCTACATTAGCTTCTGATTCATCTTACTGGATAAAAATATTGCTCATCTAATGCTCTTATTTTCCTCTTTGTTAGTTTATGCTGTTTACAGTAATTGCAGTTATATGTAGTTATATATATCTATTGGAAAGCTTCATTACATTTTCCATTTTTATTTAGTTTATGTAAAGTTCTTTGAATTGCCACTGTGTATGAAAGATGCCATATCAATAAATTAATAGTTTAATGCCTAACTATTCTCATTCCTATTATTCCTGCATATAATTGTGTAGATCACATTATTCATGTTAAAGCTGTACAAGCTGCACTTTTTAGAAGGTAAAATTTGTAGTTGATAATAAAGAAATTATATCTAATATTCTGGAATGTAATATTCCTGAATTTACCATGTAGACGTTACAGAATTAATGTCACCTCTACTTCCATTTACAAATGCATGGGTTGTTAATACCATAATATGAAGTTGTATCAACTTAGTTCAGTACTAAGTCAAAGCTGAGTTATTATATTTAACTTTGTTTTATTTTACATCTAATCATTTTCAGATCACCACTCCGGTATCAGGCGATTTTCAGCCAAAATGCGGTATCGGCGATCGGCAGATATTCTTCTGATTTTAGCCGGTCTGATTCAGGAGTTTCGGGTTAAGCAGTTTATCAGAGCTGTGTGTGGATGAAACTGGTGAAACTGCTCGCTTACAGGAAGCTGCAGTTCCTTATTCAACCACTAGCCGGAGCTGCAGCAGCAGCACAAGCCCCGCTGTCAGAGCTACAGCCCAGCCACGGGATACAAAGGCCTCTCAGCCAGTCTGGAGCCTTTTTTTAAATATACAATTTTCTTAAGATCATCTATGTAGGAAATAAAGGGTTTAACCCCACTAAACGGTTAATACAGCTCTCTACAGTTCATCTTTCAGCCCAAGCAGCTAACAGCAGCAGTTTAGAGCAGAGTCACGGAGTCACTGCTCGGATTACATTATAAACAGGTTAGTTAGCGCTGCTAACCTCAGGATGTTTATAACCACGGAGTTTAGTGGACACACCACGGCTGCAAGGTTAGACTGTTGAAGGCTACTGAAGACTATTAAAGGCTATTGGAGTTTATTGAAAGGGTTATTGGGGGCAGAAATTAGTAAAGGGTAGTAAAGAGTAACTGTTTATTATACTTTGGGTTGATTGACAAATATCTTTCAGTTAATTATACTTTGGGTTGATTGACAAATATCTTTCAGTTATGATTACTTATCTTAGTATCTGTAATGACATAATCATTGTGTGAAACCTTGTATTCAATATGCATAACCAATACTCACATTGTATCTGATCATTTTTATTACTCACAGTGTATTTTACACGCATTGATATAAAAGATTAACCAATAATCACAATATATCCTTTACACATATAGTAAAACATTGTTTGATATGGCATGTGACTAACACAGACTTTATTATATGACAAATTAACCCACATGATACATTTACTAACACATTAACATATAACATATGAGATGTAGCTCAGGCTTGAAGTATTTTGTTGACTGCATGACCCTAACTAACGGTCATCAATTCGACTGGTACGGGGCTAAATTGCTACAAAAAGGCTATTAGATCAAAGCAGCCTTTTGGTGAGTGAGTGCCTCCCTAAAAAACCCCTGCTTCAAAGCGGGGGGTGACGCACACACACAGATAGTGCCATGATGGAAGAACACAGTCAAGGTCAAACACTAGTGGTCCAGTCAGACACGTGAAACTTCAGTACTGACACGTGCATGCTAACATGACATGATTTTAACAACGCCTCATCAACAGGCTTACGTCATTTTGGGGTATAAACGTGGAGTCAGATCAGAAGGGGGGTCAGAACTTATGCTGGGATGGCTGTTAGACGGTCTTTCATGTGTTGGTTCTCCTGAATATTCAGTTTGTAATAAATACCTGGTTTGCTTTCAGCTTCACTCCACCTGTCTGACTCTCTCTATCAAACGAACACGCAGGGGAGTTGTACCCCGGACGAGAGGTGGGAGTAGCCCACCTTTCATTTTCTTTTCTACAACAGTAGTTAGATAAGTGATTCACGTCCTCGTCCTTTGCTGAGGTGAAACTGCGACTGGCGCTGTCACAGTGATGTTTATTAACATCATTAAAACAGATTGTCAGGTATTGTCTTATAAATATTTACACATAACTTATATCTCTCATAAAAAGAGTTTATTTTGGTCAGTAAGACTCGTATTTATTTACTAGCAGCGTAAATTACCAGTGTTTGCTTTGGCGTGGATGTAATTAGGGGAATCAGGTTTGTCTGGCACCTGTGTGGCATTAATGTTGCGTTTGGCCCCGCCCAATATCGGTATCGGCGATCGCACTGATCGTGGTAAAAGACGATCGGCGATCGGAATCGGCCCCAAAAACACTGATCGGTCCAGGAGGTGTAAAAAAAAGGAGGTAAATGTTGGCAGTGCATCTGCGATTCTTTTGCTCTCTGCCCGTTTCTATCGTTTAGCAGAACCACTTTCATAACTCCGCTTCATTTTCACTGTGACAGCTGTCAGTCTAGTCGCGTACAGTTCTCACTGTTTTGGTTTGAAGTCACGTCGTGTGGCACATTGCTACGTCATCATATTATGGACTAGTTCAGTGCAAGCAACGGAGGGGGGTATGTGTGTTTGGACAATTAGTATTTAGACATTAATTCGGTATTCTACTGATATTTCTGTTGTTTTATTTATAGAAATATGTTTTGTCTTTACATTACATAAGGAACAAATTAACATTGTTTTTGGCGTATTTACTGTAGCTGGGATGGTCAGATTTTGGGGGCCCCTATGGAGGACAGATTTGGTCAAGTTCTGGTTCTGAACTGTGGATCTGCTGATGATAAATCAAACCCTAAAACAGCTGTAACACTTAGAACCTCATGGTGAAAAATGAGGTGTGGGTCTCCTGCTGGGATTTACCTGCTCAGGCTCCTCCCCTTTCTCTGCCATATTCTCTGTTACATTTTTATTTATTTATTTATTTATTTGTTTATTTTTATTCTTTATTGGTCTTTATACTATATATATATATATATATATATATATATATATATATATATATATATATAGGAGCTACTAAAACTTATAAGCTTATAATAAATCTACTTATATTAAATGTATTGTAACATTGTTTTTAATTAGTTATGTGAATCTCATACAATAAACATTTCTGTTATAGAGATTTGTTTGTTTGATAAACTATGCATTTAGTAAAATTGTAGCGATGTGCACATTTCTTGATTAACACTAATTAATTAATTAATAAGAAATTAATTAATGTTTATTTATAATCAGAGCAAATGCTTAAATTCCTATTTGACACTGTGAGACCAAAAATATATTAATATATTTAACTGGATGACTAATTATTTGATATATAACTAAATAATAATAATAATAATAATAATAATAATAATAATAATGAGTAACTCTGCCTGATTAACACAATATTAAAATTATTTAAGATTATCTATTTAAGTTTATGTGATCATTAAAAACAGGCAACCATGTTGGTCATAAAAGCACTCTGCACTTTGGTATTGAAGTAAAAAAAATAAAATGTAAAAATAATAAATATAAAATGGATCTGGCTAATGGTAATGGTTATTACTTATTATAAATATTTAACTGTCCACAATTTTTTAAAATTATAATATTCAGTTAAATTTAAATAAAACTAAATAGCTAGATCCGGGTCCAAGCCCCTTTTGTACAAGGCAGTGGCGACAGTAGCAAGGAAAACTCCCTCAGATCAAGAAGAAGAAACCTTGAGAGGAACCAAGACTCAAAAGGGGAACCAGTCCTCCTCTGGTCGACACCGGATAGCAAAACAGATCACTAAACTAAATATATAATGAATAAATAAATATATAGGCATTGTTTATCCGCTGTGTTTAGTCTTCAGTCCACCATCCAATTTCTCTTTCCAGTCTCCTGTAAAAACCTGATCCACCTTTTCTAGCTCATGTCTTGTCCTCAGGTCCACTTCTGGTATCCAGTCTGTCTCCAGTCCTGTCATTGTCCTTGTTTCTATCCATGTTCCTGTCCTGATCTCTGTCCCTGCCTGTTCCATGTGCCTGTATCCTCTTTTCCTGCATTAGCAGTTCCTTTCCATCACATAAGCTGCCACCAAGCTGGAGCAGTGAAGGCTAGCATGTGCCGCCTCCAAAACACATGCAGCCAGACACTGCAGCTTTATGAACTGTTGCTAATGACACTTCACTGAACAGCTGAAAAGTTTCCTGCCCTGAATACCAACCAGTTCTTCCACGTCTTTCTAATGTCCCAAGTAAAATCTAATAAGTGATTTAAAAGTAAAATATAATTGAGTGGTCTGTCTTTTTCTTGGCAAAGACATAGGGCGAGATGTTGATTTGGAGCATATTCCGACACATGCGCTTGGTGATTTGTTTGCGCTTCCAAAATGTCTGCCTGCTGGTCATAATAAAAGGCAGTGCTGGGTAGGTGAGCTCATGACCGATGCATACGCTACATAGAGGCAGGAGAGAAGGCCGGTCAGTGTCGTGTCCACGTTGAGGATCCAGAAAGGGAGGACAGTGGGACAAAGACCCGCGAGGAGTCGGCAGCGGTGGCACAAGAACTCTCCTACCAACCTCAGCAGCCTAGAACAAAAGATGTTCCTGATGACCACCCAGTGCGTAAGAGCGACAGTGTTCGAGGTCTGCATTTTCCTCCTCTTCACTGGGGAACCTTCAGGAGCCAGCTGGGACCTTCTCCTCTTATTCCTTGTTTCTTCTTCTCCTCTTCTCCATGGATGAGATGCTGAACCTGCTCTGATGAGCTGGCCATGTTGATGATGATCCTGCTGGTAAAGAAGGTGTGTGCTGTAGAAAGTGTGTAGTGTGGAAGTGTGTGGTGTAGAAAGTGTAAGGCTTCTTGTTATATTTTTACAGTCATCTTCCACAGTGCATTTTCTTAAAAAAAAAATAAATGTGCATCTGGGTCTTCCAGCTTCCTTGATGATATTTTCTTCTCCAAATTGACCTGGGGTACGTTTCCCAAAAGCTCAGTTGCTAACTACGTTAGCAACTTACATAGTCTGGACGATGCAGCTGCGACGCAGGTGTTTCCCAAAAGCGTGGTTGGAACTATGGAGGTAACCACGTTAGTAACTTACATAGTGCGAACCTTAGTTAAGCTACTCAGGTGTTTCCCAGAACCGTAGTTCCAGCGAATGTTCGCAACTACCGTGGTTCAGCTGCGTCGTTCCAACTACAGCTCTAGACCTGTCGTTAGGAGCTTAGTTCCTGGTTATTAGTGCAGACGATGGACGGTAGGATTCAGAAAGCTGATAAATCACATTAATATTGCTGCACGAGGATTTAAGATGTCAAGTGTACCTATTTTTTTTATGTTTGTGTTAATTACATTAATTGAGCCACTTCACTTTTATCCATGTGCGCCCAGGTAAAATAATAAAATTCAGTCCTTTTTAATGTATGTCTTTAACATTTAGCTTTATTTGGCAAACATGAATTCAGTGTAGTGAAAAGAGTGCACTGAAGTGCCCTTTAGCTAAAATGTATTTTACAGTCTTGGAAAGATGTATGTCAATTATTCAAGCAGGCATCTCTTGAGTAAAGATAACTTGTGCTGTGCACATTTATGAAATAGTTAATAATTATTTTTTTAAACCCACTGTGCTATATGCACTCTGTGAATAAGGCTATTAAACTGTCACTGGGGTAATACTCTAAAATGGCTTTAACGTAAACACCTGTACCCTAAGGACCTTTGAGGGTATATTTGCATTGTTTGTACCCAGTGAAACAAATATATCCATACAGTAGGCAAGAAGGTGTCTTTTAATAATATATTCATAACAAGAAAAAACTAAGTAAAAAGTGTCTTAAAATAAATAGAGACATGTAATAAGCAGGTGTTTTGAATTACCTAATTATCCTCTGGAGGTAACAGGACCAGACAGAGTGTGAATAAAGAAAATGTATCATTTAGCCAATACAACGTGTGTTTCTAGGCCTATACAAATGTTATCAATTAGTATTTGTTAAATAATATATTACAGGAAATACGTAGAAATATGTAGGCTACATTAATATATATGTAAAAAATAATAACATTAATTGCCATTATGGAAAAAAAAAACATTAAGAAAATTAAACCACGACTGGGATTCGAACTAGGCGTCCATCCGGTGTTCTGTCGAGTTTTGCTACCCTGTCAAACCGTACTAGTTTAGGGTTATTAGGGGTGATTATAAACCTTATTTTTTTATTATTGCTAACTTAGTATTACTTTCATTTTCATCAGCTGTCATTTACGCATTTGTAATACTCAAATAATTTCAAGGGGTTTCTGGTTGTTTAATGCACCCAAAAAGAACAGAATTACCATAAAAAACAATAAATAAAAAATGTTTCCACGCATGGGCGCAGGTGTTGAGAAGCACATCTCGATGTGTTGCACAATTCGACAGAACACCGCGCGCTGCACCGTCGTAGGCGCTCTGCTGAACCACTGAGTAACACACATTTCTCAGGTCTCATTTGAATAAGACTCATTCAGAATGGTGATTATTTTATTTAAAAAATAGCAAATATGTGTTTTTTTTAAGTAACACTGTCTGTTACAAATAATAATTAATATATAGCAATTATTGTGTACATTTTACTGGCAGTTCATTGTTATTTTATTAATAGTATTGTCGGACCTTATGTTCTGGTGATAATTACAATATAAATAGCCTAAATGATACATTAGAAACATATTTTTGGCATAATATTTTAAAGATTGTGAGTTTTGCACGTTTTCTGCTGGGAAAGTCTGGCCGAACACATCTGGAAACACCTTAGTTAAGACCACGGTGGTTCAAACCAACATAGTTCAGACTTCTGTGGTACCAACAAAGTACGATGGTTTCGGGAAACTGTCGTACTTCAGATGTTAGTTAGTTTAACGATGCATCGTACCACGTTAGTTCAATGCTAGGCTCTGTCGTTGTACGGGAAACGCACCCCTGATCCAGACCTTAGTATTTTCCAGCAACTAAAGCCAAATGTACATGGTTTTGAATAGAATGATTGGATGGATAATATGCCTGGTCATGCACTTGAGGCAGGATAACATCTGCAGTGCAGAGTTCATTTTTCACATATTGTTTTAGAACCTTTTTGAGAAAAAGTACTGTTGTGATACCCAGGGAAACATACTCGTTTATTTCTTCATGCACAGCAGTATGTATATTTCTTGAAAAGGTGCTTTCTATTAAGACATGGTGGTTCTCATGTGCATTTTTCAGAGGAAGGCTCATATGGGTCATTTTTGACATATTTAGTTTTTCCTGTTTTTTCAATGACGCTCCAAAGCCATTTGTTTTCTGGCTCTGCTGGCCCCCTCTGGCACAATAAAGTCATTGTAGCTACAACAAGATAATCATTATTTTAGATACCTATAAAATTCCCCCAAATAAATGGACAAATAAACAAACTTTCTAAAGTTGACTTATCAATGTATAGGTGTTGTGTATGAGTATGAGTGTGTGTCCTGAGTGATAGCTGTGGAGTCAGGGTTTTAGTCTTTTTTTTGCACATTTTGCACTGGTTGCACTGGTGTGCCTAACTTGTTTTCTTAGGTGCACAAGCACAAAAGATAGAGACTAGGACTGAGACTGGATACCTGGACGTGCACTTCAAAATGTATTTGTACAGAGACTTCTTGGGACCAATTCTACTCACAAGGAGTTAAAAAGAAGTAGTCCGAAGCAGAGGCGTGCAGGGATAGACATCAGGTGGTAAAGCACCACCAACTCTGCCCTTTTATGAACCAAAGTGCCCCTTTGAAACTTTGTTTATATATATATATATATATATATATATATATATATATATATATATATATATATATATATATATATATATATATATTATTATTATTATTATTATTATTATTATTAAGATTTTACTGAGGCCGGTTTGAAACCTGAGTGATTAAAAATGAGTGAAAACAGAATGCCCTGAAATCAGCTCACACAAACATTTTCCATTGAAAACTCACGTTCAGAGAATGTTACAAAAAAGTAAAATTTCATTCAACATGTGTGTGTAATTATTTTTATAATGAAGTGTTCCACGTGCGCTAAAAAGTACCCTTTTTCTCCCCTGAGCACTTGCCCCCCAAAATGTCTGTGCACGCAACTGGTCCGAACAGTCACAGACACAAGCATTTATAGACAAACCTCACATCAAGGTCACGGAGGAAGGCACCCTAAACAGTTCCCCAAAAAATGATTCTGGCTGCTCTTGATCAGACGTTGTCTGTCCTAAATCGTTTCTGTCTTAACACACACAGTAGTATCCCAACGGCCTTATCCTCAGGCGTAGGTGCTAACGGACAGATCTTAAAGGTAACGGACAGTTAAAACAGAGAAGTATTTTAGAGAACTCAGTGAGTTTCTGTCTACTATCTCAGCTGCATTCCTTCACATACTCAATTAATGCCTGAATACATGGTATGCAACAACATCCACAAAAACACCAAAAACAGCAACAGACATCATCAGTGATATTCAGATTCTTCCATTGGCCAAACGAATTCACAATCCAGTTTTCAAGAGGGTTTTCATGTATTACATTGGAAAGTGTTCTCAGCCCTTATAGCGAACGTGTTACCGGCCCATCTTGGGCAATATTATTGGGGATTAATGTACAACAACTATCTCAGAACATCCACAGACCCTTGCCCTTTTTCTGCCAAAAGCGTATCCATTACCATCCTATTTTGCACTGCCTTAAGTAGGACCTAATCGATCCCTAAGGCCTACAACTGCGTCCATGGTAAGTTTATATTAGTTTATATTAATAAACAAGTCCCTTACAATGCTTATGGCATCTATATTCATGAGTGAACCTTGCGACAGTTCTTGTGCTCCTTTTAACATAATTCAGTTCTATTCCCCCACATTTCTTCAGACATTTTGGTTGTCGTCTGAAGTATACTTCTCTGCTGGCCCTAGAGCCTGGTTGTTGTTCATGAGTGTACATTTTTATTAGACAATACCTGACAAAATCTGTTTTAATGACATCAGTAAACATCACTGTGACAGCGCTAGTCGCAGTTTCACCACAGCAAAGGACGAGCACTTATCTAACCAGCCTTTACTGATTTCTGCCCCCAATAACCCTTTCAATAACCTCCAATAGCCTTTAATAGTCTTCAGTAGCCTTCAAAAGTCTAACCCTGCAGCCATGGTGTGTCCACTAAACTCCGTAGTTATAAACATCCTGAGGTTAGCAGCGCGCTAACTGACCTGTTTTTAATTTAATCCATTATAGTTGTAATTGTAATTCATTCAGTGAAAATAAGCCAAAACCTTCCGCCATGTTTCCGATCCTGATACCCGAGTCTGCGCAGTAGAGACCACCTACTCAGAGAGAGAACGAGAGACAGAGAATGAGAGAGAGAAAGCCAGTTAAGGGACTGAAGACCCTTGGGTGTCTCCTCCCTTCACACAACACAGGCTTCATTCAAGCAGCTATACTTTTATGCCAATGACATGTGAATCAAGAGAATTCAATGCAATTGGATAGAATCTATCAGTATGATTACATCAGCAGAGTCCAGTTAACAGCTTGTTGTCCAGTTCCAGTGACGTGATCAGCTCCAGCCTGTCTGAGCCACAAGTTCTTATCATGGTGTTGTTCAGCTCTGTGTCCTTCATGAACACAGCAGACAGTCCTTTTGTTTTAAACAATCGTTAAGTGTTGTAAAGTCTGTGAGAAGATGAAACAGAGGAAAAGAGTGGATGGAAAGGTCTTCTGGCCAGTGTAGGACTTTACGCCATGTAGAACAGGCATGCGCTGGCTATGTGAAGAGAGGTTCCCAGCACTTCACTCAGATAGCTTGTTGTCTCCTAGTTCATATGCACTGGTCCCAGAACAGCAGTGATGCTTCTCTGCCACTCAGGGTCACGTTCACCTCACAGCTCTCATTGTTGATGAAAACAGTCTGACCTTCCTGATTCCTGAAAAAGTACAAACAACTTACAAAGCCTTGTGTCACTGTGACACAAGTTAAAAAGAGCAAAGATCATAAAGCTAAATTATTAAGTGAACCGTAAAAATAATATAATGTGCATATAAATATATAAAACAATTAAGAATAAGAGTGTGAAGGTGTGGTTAATCTCCAATCACACCTTTCACAATCATTATCACTTTTCCTCCCACACTCCTCTGCATGTAATTAAACAACTTTGAATCAGATTTGGCATCGGTATCTAAAGACATACCGTAAAGTTCAATTTTGGGTTCAGTTTGATTTACAGTTTTTCTCAATTGGTTTGGCTCATTTTTTGAAACTGAGATGACATTCCTATAACTATAAGGTAAATTGGCCAAACAGACTTACAGTTCTTCGCAACACTTCAGATAACCAGCAAAATGTCGTCATATGTCTCCCAAAACAGTTCATTCTTGCTTAAAAATGAAGTTCCTCTCCCATATAAATAGTCAGTACCATAAAAATGGCATAGATCCTGTTTTGGCACATTTTCATTCTTTTCGTCCTCCTGTCAAAATAAACTGGACGGTGCAGCACAACTACATGGATCCTCATCACATGCTCATATCAGTGCCCCCAAAATGCATTGTCCCTTTGGCATTGTGTAAGTACTGAAAGTCAAAATGCTTAGATGTTTTGTCTTTATGGCCAAGGTCTAGCTAAAGGAATACAATTTTCACACCACACACACTGCACTCATTCTGCTGAGGAAATTGTAACTATTTTTATTTACAAGTACATCTTTACACATTACTGTAGGTAGAAAAGAAAAAATACAAAGAAAAAATTATCAAATATACTATGTATACAAAATACAAAAAACTGCAAAAACAAAACAAAATACATTACAGTATGTAAAAAAAAACAAAATAGTCAAGCATCACAAATGCAGTACAGTAACATTCTGACTACTCTGTGTCACTCCCCTCTCTCTCCTGGTCACCCTCCTCATCTTCCTGGACATCCATCCGTTGCAGTCTGTTTGGCCATAAATTCTCATCAACATCACATCTGATGTGTTCTTTAGCAATGCACCATGGGAAGAAGCGTTGTGAATGCCTGAGCCATCCTATTCTGCAGATGATGACTTATACGATGAAATTGTGCTGACATGTTACAAAGAATGGAGAGAACAACCAATACACTGAGAACCAACCAATTGGGATAGATCAACAAGATGCATTCTTTTGGAAAATGTACTAAATGTAGGATGGTTGTGTTACGTGTAGGCTACTTGTACATAATCATTTGCAAATATGTACTAAGTGCTTGAGACGTGTACAAAGCATTTGAAATGTGATGAAAGCAATGAGAAATGCCATTCTGTTATGAGGAACCGCAAGTTAGTTTGGGAATTTGTCCATGTTATTTTGAAAATGTCATCTCAGTTTCAAGAAATGAGCCAAACCAATTGAGAAAAAACTGTAATATCCATAATTTATATAGCTGCCTCTGCTTTTACCTCAGACCGTGAAATCCACCTTTATGCAGATGACACAATTTTATATTGCCCAGGTGATTTTGTTCATGCAGTAGCATGAAAATTACAGAACTCATTTTATGCTATACAGCAGGCATTGTATAAACACAAACTAGTTTTAAGTGCCATGAAAACTTCATGCTGTGGTCCAGATCTCTAAATACTAATTTAAGTACTGTAAATATTACTAGCCTGAAAACATCCACCATTGACAGAGTCACCAAATATATTACCTTTGGCATATGGTGGTATGATAAACTCAGTTTTAAACCACACACAAATAAACCAGTCAGTAAATGCAGACAGAAGCTGGATTATTTTTTATAGACCTGTTTATTCTGAACTGTCCCCTTCCATCTCCCTTTTGCTAGAACCTGTCGTGCGTAATCTGACGACTCTTTAAGGCCTCCCTTAAAGGGAAGCCTTGGGCTAGCTTAAAACAGACTCTTTAAAGTTATCTAGTCATGCATCACTACAAAGCTTTAAATTCAAAAGAAAGAAGATAAAAACAGACGAGAACCTTAAGTTTAAAGAAAGGAGAAGGCGAATCGTTCCGAAGTTCTAAGTTGATTCTTTATTGTTCTTGAAGTCAGCCAGATTCAGTCAGGAGGATTCAGTCTTCTGATGGTACAAGCTTCAGTCTTCTGATAATACAGAGGAATACACACACTTTTATACAGTATTTGGGTGAACAAAGGTGGGGGCTTTTGGTTCCACCTTTCCTTCTCCTGCCCAGCTTTTCCCGTGGGAGCTTGGGCCTCTTGAGACACCTGGTATGATAAGCATATTTCTTATCTGTCTCCCCCTCAGTTCACAGCAGCCTGGTACAGACTGGGCCTTACTGAGGAAGAGCAGACAGAGTTTTAACTGAACTCAATAAACTCGTTCATATATGGCCAAATTGTACTAATATATGAGTAATATAACATATATTGATCCCTAATATCCTAATTTAGGGTCCCACAAACCCCAGCCCTCTCTAGTCTTTTCTGGGCCATTTCCCACAAACCTTCTTTTACACCCTTTTACCTGTTTGTCCAGCTGAAGCAGTGACCATCAAATGAATAATCTCTAAAATAAACTCTCTAATGTTACATATTCTTTTTCATTTTCCCAACCATCATCTCTGCTCTCTCTGTTAAATTCTCCCTCCATTTGTCACAATTGTATACTTTTTTTAAATGTAAGTAAAACACAATACTGGTTACCACCCACTCACGCTGCCGTTCTTTACTTGGTTATATTGTTCAAAGTAACAATGGTCTGTTTATTATGCCCAAAAAACTTAAACAAGAAATGTCCTCAAAAATGGTAAAGTTTCAAATAAAAGAAAAAAAGTGAATATACTTAAAAGCAACAACCTGACTCAGCTCTCAGAACTTAGGTCGTCCACACCTGTCTAAGAGACCGCAACTCCTTCAAACTCTCCGCACATTCACTGATCAGACTCACACTCGCACACAGTCTTTTTGGTACGGAAGACGTCAACTACACACTGTGAGCAAGCAGAAGCAAATTCAAGCAATGCTCCTGAGATAATTTCTCTTCTTATCCTAGTCAGTATTTACAGGTCTCTTTTTCTCCTCATCAATGTTTACAGGACAATATGTACATTACCTGGTATCGTGTCAAGAACCCCCCTAGGCGCACTAGAGAATTTTTTCTGACACAGAGTTAGATACTTTTGATCCCTGATCAGCCGGGCAAGCCCTACCTATTTTTACTCTCTGGTAGCCATCCCTGACAGAGATAAGTATCTCTAATCTCACTAGATTAGTTTTCTCTCAAAAAAAAAAAAAAAAAAATCAACACAGGATAGAACTTCTGTATTTAAGGTGCCGTCACTTTTCAGAAGCTGCAAAACCTAACTAGACTGATGCGGTCACACCCACAGCAAATCTTATTTCCTTTATTCCTTATTCTTTGCTATCCATACATTTAAGCTCATCTTTATTTTATAGTAGACATGTCAAGTCATGTTGCCTTTCATAGTATCACACCTTTATTTAAAAAGCATTTGATTATCTTTATTACCTTGTTTAGTATTGGGATTATAGTAAGAAGCTTTAGTGCACACCGTATAAAGCTTTAAAGTATATTTCCATGGTACATAAACTATATTTCTTTAAGTTAATTATTATTTATGATAATAGAAAAATACTTAGAAAAATAGAAAAGTATTTTTTTACAGCACCCACATTAATCACAGTGGATTTTGACTATTTATTATTATTTATTTATTTTTATTCCTGTCCATTAATGCAATATTGACTCATAAATGATTGTTAGTCGATCTGGTAAACATGAAGCACTATCCGTGCCTGGGCACGCTTGCATTGTTGCATAGGTTTCTATGATATCCCAGGTGGTTGTTGGGTATTGCTATAGTGTCACCAGATGTGTGCTACGGTATCCTAGCATCCATGGGCAGTTATATCTCAGGTAGTTGCTAAATGGTTGCTAGGCTATTGGTTGCTAGTGTTGCTAGTTATAATGGTCTCCTATGGCGTCATTTTACTGCCAAAATTCGAGAGCAAAATTTTTGAATGCAAGAGCCTACTTCATGCAGCGCTCAATGAAATTTAATTGCTCGTGTGTAAAATATAGGTGTGCTCTCAGATTTTATTTGCTCACGTGTAAAATATAGGTGTGCTCACACAAATTAACCATGCTCTCTCTCAGATTAACTCTCCTCTTGTACGAATCTGCGCGCGCGCTCTCGGATATATCATCCTCGTGTGCTGCTAGCTGTTCTTAATGTTTCGAGAGCGTGCGCTCGCGCTCAACTTCCCCCTGTGTGCTTGCGGAGCGGTCCCTGCTCGAGCGCGGAGCTTTTCACTGCAACAAAGCTGCCAAGTCTCCAGCCAATCAGACGTGGCAACAGGATTTGACCAATTAAATTCCTAATGCCGCGTGCTCTGCATTCCCATTGGATGAAAAAACTGCAATGAAATCCCCTGCCATCCTACCTCATGTAACTTCTACTGTAACCTGATTTTTAAATAATTTTAAGCAAGGATATTATAATGTATTATTTCAGAGCAACATATTTCAGCTACTAATTTAAAATGTCTTGTAGTTTATATTTAAGACATATATGTGCAGTCTAAGATCTCTTAACCCTTTCCAGACTAGGGGAATAATCCCGATTTTTGGATATTTTCTTAATTTTGCCTTTAAAGGCACTTTCATTTAAAATAATACCCACATATTTTATATCAAAATGTTCAGAATAATCTCAACTATCTCAATAATAAGGGAATAAGTGGCCTGGAGGATGTATGAAGAGATTATGTGGCCCTAAACCTCAAAAATGTGAAATCCGATTTAAAAATTATTCCTATATAATGTTAAAAATATATTTTACTCGTGTGGATAAAATGTTTTGGTGCTTGAAATTGATTTACTAAAGTCTTAGCTTCACATCAGTAGTTAACTATATATAAAATAATATATAAATGTAAAATAAAGATATAAAATTATTTTTTTGTAAAAACGTTTATTCAGTAGCATGTTGCCATTCTACTTGACACAACAGCAAACAGCCATAAACTTGGACATAAACATAAAAAAAATCACTTCATTAGTAAATGTTTACTTTACTGTATTAAAAAACATTGTCTGTTCATTAGAAAATGCCTACTTTCACATATAAAAGCTAACTAAGTTTCCCTTTCTCCCACTCACCTAAGTGGAATGCAGAAGAGCCCACCTGAAGAGACGGTGGATTTACTCTCTTTTATTTCACTACACTTCACTTTACACCTAAACAGACTACCAGTGTTTTGCATTCACTACACACACAAATAAAAATTAAGAATAAAACTAAATACAACAAAGTCTAATTTGAACATAACAGTATGATATATATGGCACAATCCATCAGTGGTCATAAAATGTTTATTTGTATGCAATTTGTAAGTGAAGCTTACTTTTACTAAAAGAAAGAAAAACTTTATACAATAAATATTTACTAATGGGTAGAAAATGAATTTTCCAATAGCAAAGTAAATATTTACTGTGTACTAATCAATTTTGTCAGATCATGACTATAGAAACCTAACTAGCTTCAGTGTTTACTGTGTGTGTGCATGAGTGAGTGAGTGAGTGAGTGAGTGAGAGAGAGAGAGAGAGAGAGAGAGAGAGAGAGAGAGAGAGAGAGAGAGAGAGAGAGAGAGAGAGTGTCGGTATGTGTGTGTGTGTGTGTGTGTGTGTGAAAGAGAGAGTGTGTGAGTGTGTGTGTTCGCGTGTGTGTATGGGAGAGGGAGAGAGAGAGAGATTCCAGCTTCTCTATCAGCCCTGCGTTTCCCCAAAGATCCTTTCTCTACATACGGCAGCAGCATTTAGCTCGCTAGCTCGCGAACTCACATAACAAAACATCCCTAATGAGTGACAGTTTTATAAATACACTAAATACACTCACAGATCTTCAGTTGGATCCTGATCGGTTCTATATTTTTCCTCATTATAAGAATCAAAGCCGCTGATGCACTTCTACCTAAAACCGCTGCTTCTCTAACGCTGCTGTAACTTGAGCCGCGGTGAACTGTTTACACCCCGCCCCCACGTGTCTTTCTATATGACTCAGACTGATGTAATCATGTGTGGGAGGGTTTTTTGTGATTTTCTGAAAGCCTATTGGTCAGTTTTACACAACCAACAGAGATGACAGACACATGAATCCACCAATTATAGATGAGAGGCTGGTGACAGACACATGAATCCACCAGTCGCAGATGAGAGGCTGGTGATAGACACGCGAATCCACCAGTCACACAAGAGAGGCGGACCGTATTGCTCGTCTAAAAGGCATATAAATCCGGACCTGAGTGACGTACAGACTCAGGATTGGATATCATAAAAGGGCGGACTCTGTTGATTCAGGAAATGTTTGAACTGTGTTTCTGTGCCGTATTATTGCAAATCTATTTATAGAAACACCCAGCAACGCTGCGTTTGACGCGCCCGCGCGTCCGTCGTCTGGAAAGGGTTAAAATAATAATAATAAAAATACAAACTATTATTATTATCCTTGCTTAAAATTATTTAAAAATCAACGTTTACTTAATAAATTCCAAATAAAATAAAGTAAAATGCTTTCTTGTATTGTTTTTATTATTACATTATCAGCTCAGAGCTAGACAAGCTAGATAGGCAGTCTCAATACAGCTGGAATGAATTTCGGAATACTATAATATACAAGGGCGTAGGAGCGGACTTGATATTGGGGGGGACACATTTGCCAATATGAACCCAAGCCCACTCTAAAAGTAAATTATTATTATAAGGTGATTTAACAACCTAAACATGTTACTCCACGTTACATTTACTGTTGTTAGAAAAAATTATGCATGCAATGTCTGAATAATATACATACGACAAAAATAATCAGTTATCACCTAATATTTAAAATAATATAACAGATTTGTTTATTATTATTATTATTATTATTATGTCAATTCTGTTGTATATTTACATTTTCTCCTGCACTTTTTTTTTACTGAGAGCTCTTCTTAAGATGGTGTACTTTTATGTAAAAGAATGTAACTTTAAGTTTCATAGAGATTTTTATAAACATCAGGACATGTGGTCTTACTGTGAAATACAAATGAACAGAAGTCACGTTACAGCAGTGTTTCTCAACCCAGTTCTTACATATTCTACTGCATATTAACACTGTTCTGCATATTCTACAGCTTTCTCTGCTTTAAATGCATTTAATAAAGTTAGTGGTGGTATGATGTGTCTAATACACTGCTGGATATACATAATGATTAATTTAGGCTCCATAGGGGGCTAAATTTGCACACTGTCTTGTTATTTATTATTCTTTGTCTGTATGGTGTTGTATTGTCTGTCTGCACTTTTGTACTGTTGCACTATTGTTCTGTCTACACTGTGTTTATGTGCACCATGGTCCCTGGAGGAACGTTGTTTCGTTTCACTGTGTACTCTGTATATAGCTGAAATGACAATAAAAACCACTTTGACTTTGACTTTGACTTTAAAGGATTTTAACAGGTAAACTCAGTAAATTACTGCTTATTAGCTGATCAGCTGGATCAGGTGGAAAAATTTGGGGGCAGTGATCGGGGTTAAGAAACTGCTTTAAACTACTAACACAAAGTACTGTACTACATTCTGGCTATCCACTACATCTGGCTTCTAGTTAACTAGTTAGCTAAATGAATATTCGTTCATTATAGCTCACAGTAAGTCCTGTAATCCTAAATTAATTGAAAATGAAACAGTGATTAGCTGATCAGGTACAGGGCAAGTTGAACATTACATATATAGTTTTTTTTTTCTTTAATCCTGACTCCCAATCTAGCTCATTCCAAAGTTAAGCTAACTCACTAACACAGCTGCAGTTTATTAATCACAGTGGGTTTAATCTGTGGGCTGATTCAGAGACGTGTATTTTTAACCAGCTAGCAGAAACATATCATCACAGTTGAAGTGGTTAGCCTATCGTTACCTTTCTTTTAGAAAAATCTCCGTATATCCAGATCTGTTTTAAAATCAGCTGAAGCTGCTGCAGCCCGATCCCGCTGCTAAATCTCACAGCGAGGGGGCGGGGCTTCCCCAACAGCAAACTGCCTCTCCTTCGCGCGGCGCAAAACCAGCAAGCTGATTGGCTGTTTCTACTGAGAGGCGGGACTTAATACCTGAACCGGCTTTGTGATTGGTCCGGTCTGTCTCCTCATTAATAGTACAGCTGATCTGAGCGAAAAGATGTCATTTTTGGGGGGGACAAATCCACCTGTTTCTAATATTGGGTGGGACATGTCCCACCCATCCCCCCCGGTTCCTACGCCTATGATAATATATATAATAACATATAATAAATATAATACTTAACTTCGGAATATATATATATATATATATATATATATATATATATATATATATATATATATATATATATTCATTGCGGTTTTCATCGCGTTTTTTTCAACCAATGAGAATGCAGAGCAAGTGGCATTACGAATTTAATTGGTCAAATCCTGTTGCCACGTCTGATTGGCTGGAGACTTTTGGCAGCTTTGTTGCAGTGAAAAGCTCCGCGCTCGAGCAGGGACCGCTCCATGAGAACACTGGGAGAAGTTGAGCGCGAGCGCACGCTCTCGAAACATTAAGAACAGCCAGATAGCACACGAGGATGATATATCATTGCAGTTTTTTCATCCAATGGGAATGCAGAGCACGCGGCATTAGGAATTGAATTGGTCAAATCCTGTTGCCACGTCTGATTGGCTGGAGACTTTTGGCAGCTTTGTTGCAGTCAGAGACTGTAAAAAAAGATGGACGCCGTGTCTCTGTTCCCATTCATTCAATGAAAATGAAGCCAAAATCTTCCGCCATGTTGGCGATCCTGCCACCCGATTCTGCGCAGTAGAGACCAGAGGAGGGAGAAAGACTGTGGAGAGCAGCCTACTCATTTGAATAACCCCGCCCCCATGAGGGCTGCCTCACGGTCCCCGACTGCAGAGCGGGGCGGAGCGGAGCTGACGGTCTGTTATTGGTCCCGCCCATAAGCAGCCCTTTTACCATAACCACACCTTTTTTGAATAGAGCCGAATAACGTTTTAAAAAACGAATTCTGTGGGGATATAAAAAATGACAATATAAGCAGAGGTTACACTAGCTGTTGCATTTAAATAAAGGAGGTAGAATTGCAGTATATTAGAAAAAAACGTGATTGAAAGTTGTCTGTTTTGCCATTGAAACCTATGGGGATGGGTGGAGTTACACGGCTTTCTGCAGCCGAACAGCAGGGGGCGCCCGACCTGTGGTGGCTTCACTTTTGAGAGACGATGCTCTGTCCAGCTATATACAGTCTATGGTTGCAGAGAAAAGCTCCGCGCTTGAGCAGGGACCGCGAGGGGGAAGTTGAGCGCGAGCGCACGCTCTCGAACAGATTCGTACAAGAGGAGAGTTAATCTGAGAGAGAGAGAGAGAGAGAGTGGTAAATCTGTGAGAGCACACCTATATTTTACACGTGAGCAAATAAAATCTATGAGAGCACACCTATATTTTACACACAAGCAATTAAATTTCATTGAGCGCTGCATGAAATAGGCTCTTGCATTCAAAAACTTCGCTCTTGACTTTTGGCAGTAAAATGATGACATAGTCTCCCAGGTGGTTGTTAGGTAGTAAATTGAGGCATGTGTGTGATGTGGAGCTTGTTTGTGTGTTTGGAAAGCCAACATAAAAAGTGACTGTATAAATAAAACAATATCCCTAAAACATACCTTGTTATGTTGCGAACAAAAGGTTTTGCGGGACAGTTCTTCTTGTTTGTTGTCTGAATCTGTAGTAATTTCCGTTTGCCTGTATAGGCATGCTCTTCTCCTGTACAAAGCTGTACCAAAACAAAAAAAATTTTTGTAAGAGACATGATTTGAAATGACCACCATAACTCTGGCATCTACTCCTAGAAGTCACTTGTTTAACAATTACCATTTTAACAACAAATAAGATATACACTGTAAATGATCAAAAGTGAGGACATAAACAATTATGATAACCGTCAAGTCAAAGCAAAAAAAAAAGAGATGAGTAAAATAACGTACTTTTTCAGATGTCTTTCGATTTCTTCCTTTCCCATGTTGACAGGAATAAATCAAGCGATTTGTCACTATTAATGGCACATTGTTTGAATAATCCTCCACCTGCCAAAGAATTCTATGTGGAGATTTTTCCTTTTTTTCCTGTCATTGGCAGACATCCGAAGTTGCAAAAGCTGATTTCAGGGAGGTCCCTGAAATTTTACATTTCATAAAATGTAAGGTATCTATACAAGCTAAACTACCTAGATAAATCAGTGTTTGTTTTTATTTACCCTTGAGAAATATATTCTTAAAAGTACTGATGAACTGGTAACTTTAAATATTGAGGTGATGCTTTATATAAGTTTTGAAAGGCAATAGTATTAAAAGGTTTAATGAAAGGAAAAAATATAACAAAATGTTGTGCCATCAATGATGCATACTTATAGAACATGTAATAATGATTAACAGGTCATTCCTTACTGCTATTTTTTCCACTTTAGCCATACAGAATGTTAGAAATTAGATTTACAACTACACCTTTGCTCAGTTCTAATGTCAGCTAAGACAAGCATAAAGAGTAATGTTGAATGAAATTTATAAGACATTTGATAGAAAATTTGAAAAGTATGTAAGCAAAATAGTTGGCTTCCCTTTCCCTTTAGGAAATTAAAAACAACGAAATGCACAACGCAACTAAATTCTTACCAGATATTGAAAGAGGTCATAGTTGCCCGCTTATGGCACTCCAAAACAGTTTCAAGCTCTTGTTCGGTTGAAACAAATCCTGCGATTTGTGTGTTGGTTTTTGTGAGAACCGTAAAACAGGCCGGAAGCCTGTCTGCACAATCAAAAAAACAAATAATACATTTTATGGAAGAGAATGTTGAACATGACCAACAAATTCTACAATTCACGTTACAAAAATCACCAACACACCCAAAAGAGCTAATGATTCTAAATTTTACTGTTTTGTACATCATGCAAATAGTCTTCAAGATTCAAATAAAAGTTAGGGATGTGTGTTTGGAGATGGAAGACGAGGAAACTAATTTAACTAAACCAGTCTTGCAACACAAATACTTGTTGCAAAACAACAAAGAAGCAACAAACAGTAAAATCAACTGATTACTGGGACAATCATTAAATCATTCAAGTGTGCAATGCAATAATGGGGGTCACCAGAAAGAGAACAAAAAAATATTGAAGGGATTAAATCCTTACCTAAATCAACACTGCCTTGCTCAGCCATCATGTAACTTCCTAATATAAGAGGAAAATGTTAATAGTAAATAAGAAAGTCTTGGAGAAAAAAAAAATAAATACAAAAATAACACACCATTCTAATTTGTAAATATCTGAAAATAAATTTCATTACACTAAAATCACTCATATAACAACCTTTTTGAAAAAACTGCAGCAAATTCATACACACTATATTGCCAAACAGCTTAGTGATCTAATTTTGGATGCTGCTACCATGGACCCCGTATTGCCAGGTATTTGGATACTATTAGATTAAACTGCATTGACATGAAATACCCACCACAACATCCAGGTATTTGGATACCAGATATATATAAATCAGATTAAAATACACTGACATGAAATACCCGCCACAACATCCAGGTATATGGATACCATATATATATGATTGATATAACTGATATAATCCGATTTATCCAGATATATTTCTAATAATTTTCAGTGTTTCGTGCACGTTTCATTCCACAAAAAATTCTTTCTCGAGTTAATACTGTACCTGAAGTTTCTTAAACAGATTAAACTGATATAAATCGATTTATCCAGATATATTTTCTAGCATATCGTGCATGTTTTATTCCACAAAAAGGGTTTTTTACAGTTAATACTGTACCTGAAGTTCCTTCCACCTCGACTGGCTTTTTGATTTGCGCGGGTCTCTCTCCGAGCATGCTCCTTGACTATTTTAAGCCCCTCCCCTAATGACAAAATTTCTCCCAAAACCACATCCCTTAAAGAATTCATGCATGAAATCCCTGTTTTTTACAGAGAGCCGCCATAAACCCGAGACTGTAAAAAAGATGTACGGCGTGTTGCCATTCCCATTCATTCAATGAAAATGAAGCCAAAATCTTCCGCCATGTTGGCGATCCTGAAACAACTGCGCTGTAGAGACCAGAGGAGGGAGAAAGACTGTGGAGAGACTCAGTCTATGTAACCCAGCCCTTTTACACAAATTCTGTGGTGATATTTAACAGTATAAGCAGAGGTTACACTAGCTGTTGCGTTTAAATAATGGAGGTAGAATTATAGTATATTGGGAAAAAACATGATTGAAAGTTTTGCCATTGAAACCTATGGGGATGGGTGGGGTTACACAGCTTTCTGCAACCAAACAGCAGGGGGCGCTCTTTCCAGCTATACATAGTCTATGGTACAGATTGACTCTGCAGAAAGTTGGTGACCTCTACACATCATGCCTTAGCATCTGATGACCCTGATCCATTTAACCTTATTTTAGGCAAAAAGACCAAGTTGCTTTCATTCCCACTCGCTCCCACTTTGTTATAGTATCACTTAAAGTTGGCTGTGGAATATTTTGTAGTGAGGAAATTTCACAACTGAACTTTTTGCACAGGCGCCGCATCCTATCATGGTACCATGCTGGATTTCACTGAGCTCCTGAGAATGACCCTTTCTTCTACTAATGTGTGTAGAGTCTAGGTGCTTAGTTTAATACACCTGTGGCCATGGACGTGATTAGAACCTGAGTTCAATGACTTTGATGGGTGAGTGAATATCTTTGCCAATATCGTGTATTATAGTATTACAACACTAATCATATCCTGTATATTGCCCTTACATTTAGGACAAATGGTCTAATCTGCACTGCTGTTGATCCAACGCCGGGTGTGGCCTGGACTTTGCCTTGCCAAGTATGAGTTATCAGCAATTGAGTTTAACTCCTTAATGTCCATATCTGAGATTTTTAAACATATTCTCTGAGCACAAATTTAAACAACTGTTCTCAGAACAATCCCACAGTGCAGCTAACTTACTCTTTTGTCACACTGCGGTTCAATGAAACTTGATTTTATATTTGATTAAGTATCACAATTGCACATAAAGAAAGTCAATCAGAAGCAATTTTTTATATGTCCATTAAAAGTATTGATACACAAAATCTCATCACATTAGACCAATCAGAACTGTAAGTTTTCCTCTTCATACTGCTGACCATACTGTTGATTATCAAGCTTACATGTTGCATTCAGGTCTGTATGATTGTGGATCACTAAGTGACCCTGAGTGCACTTGTTTTTCTCCACCCATTAACCTCCTTCAGCTGTTCACATTTCAGATTTCTGTTCCAGCATCCAGAACAGCTTGGCTAGAAAAATAAGGTTCTAATGCATTAGAAAAGTGTTCCCAATATATTTGCAAGATTTTACTAACCTGATTTTTGAGTAGTATTAATTAATAGTGCATGGTGGGATGTAAGGTCAAATGGGACAGTTTTAGTATATGTTTGTTGGCAAAAAAAGAAAACCCAAGCTGTAAAACTACAAACACCAAATACATATTATTAAGAACATATTATGTATTACAGAAATAAATCAATTGTTTAGCTATTTTGTTTCAAATAATGGCAAAAACTGTCCCATTTCTCCCGATCTAAATATTTTTAGTGCAATCGTCATTATTTACTTCACACAGTCTTTGTATGGCCACAAAATGGTTCATGCATTGCTTTTTTAATGTCACAAATTCACAAATGTCACAGTTTCTTCATAACGTTTTTGATGGTCTTTGTGACTGAAAGTTTTCCTATTGTCTGACCTTTATTTCCAAGTCATTTTTTCAGTGATCAGTGAGTGGATACAGTGTTTATAAACACCAGCAGCACTGCTGTGTCTGATCCACTCATACAAACAGAACACAAAAGCCCTATTCAGGGGTAAATTTACTCCTCTACAGATCCACATCTTTAAATTTCGTTCCCTCGCGTTTAAGAAATTAGCTATTTGTCCACTGCCATGCACTGCAATTACACTTTGGGCGTGCTTTTCCATGGGGATCTGTAAACACATCAAGTGTGTTGAAGGAGCAACTGAACTTGATGTCACATGACAGACAAAGCCAAAAAAAACTCACCGGCCCTCCTGTTTTTTTTTTTATTGCAGTCCAGATGCAAGAGGTTTATTAGTGTGAAATATTTTTCACAGACATGATAAACTAATCCCATCCAAATAGAGCTTAACACAAACACACCATCACCGTGTCACACAAATAGTAATAGCTGCTCTGTGGTGGTCCTGTGGGGTCCTGACCATTAAAGAACAGGGAGAAAGGAGGATAATAATAATAAATTATGCAGAGAAACAGTAAAAAAAATCCAAATTACATCATCATTCATTAGTAACTCCAGGAACTAATTAGCATAGCTAACAAGAAATAGAAATGTATGCACATAAATTATCATTGTAATGGTAAAGTTCGCTATAAAGGCTGCTATTATTGTTCTATTTTTTAATCAACATTTTTGATTTTTTGAAGTGATTCAATAAAGTTCTATTCTCAGGAGAGCTCCATCTTCTTCTCTACGTTTAAGAAAGATTCTGTCCTCATTTTCTGCATTAATCCAGTGCTGTGCTTGACGTGTCATTGGCAGCGAAGGCCGAGTTGCGTCAGTCCCCAAACTCCATCGCTGTTTACTCTGGTTGTGACCTTAAGGTGAGAGAGAGATGTGTTGTTTCCATGGCAACCGATTCCTCCTCTTTCCCCCCTTACCAATGGGGACGAATAAGATGCATCATTTTCTGTTCCTTCAGACTAAGAGAGCCTCGCACGGTAGCAAGCAATTAAGTACTAATTGAATCTGATCAGCAGAAATGCACGCAGCTATGAACAGAGGGATGTGACCTGGTTTAAAATCCATTAAACATGTCCAGCTCTTCTCTCTGTTCCTTCTTTCTTTCCCTTTCAGAGCAGAGCGAAGGATGAACCACTCTAATTGTTTTTCTTTGACCACTTATTGTCATTAAAGAGGAAAAAACTAAAGGATATATCAGTATATTTATTTTTTTATACATAACTGTGAGTCAAAAACAACATAAAAATAAAAAAATGTACAGTCACTGTACACAGTCCTTTGACTTTACCTCAAATCTAGTCAAAAATGTGTTTGTTTCTTTAGTTTTACAGAGCTCCAGAGTTTTTATGGAGCTACAAGGCTAGGGCTGAGGCTAACAGGCAAGAAAAGCTTATGAACAGTCATAAACATAATTCTAACTAAACACCTAAATCATCACAAACTCTCCTCAAACCGTCTGGAGATGTGGAGGAGTTCAGCAATCTGTAATAGACTTGATTTTATGCTTTATGACACTCTATGACTCACTATTATCTATAAACACCGACAAAAATAGTAGCCTATGTTAGCATAGCTAAAAAACAAGCTACCCTAAAACACTGTAGCCTGTATTGTGTCTGTACCTTTGTTAGATCATGAAAGTCCAGGTTTTCCACAGCTATTCATATGTTAACTGCTAATAAACACTGCTGCTGCTACACAATTGTAAAAAAGAATAGCTAAACACAGACAATACCCACCTCTGTGGCTAAAAATGTTGGTCATGCTGGGCATACCAGTCAACATATTTAGTCATGCAGGTCAATTAGCTAGCAGGTAACATGATGGTCATAACCAGTTTGTTTGTGTTATCCCAGCTAACCCTTAATAAGTCCTTAATATTACATAAATAATGTTCTAGGAACATTTTTGAAAACGTGTGTAATAATAATGGTTCCCCCACAAAACCATGATGTTGAAAAGACATTGAAAAAATGCCCAGGCTGTTAGTTGAAACTACGTTCCATTTAAGTTGAAACTGATGGGTGAAAAGACATCATATTTACAATATCTAATTTAGGTTGAAAGTGAAAGGTGAAAAGATATTGGTTTGAAGACATAAGACATATTGTTGAAAAGTTTTTTTTTAAATGTCCACGCTGTTCGTTAAAACTTCGATCCATTTAGGTGCAAAGTGAAAAGATGTCTTTTTCAAGTGGTTGAAAACACGTTGGTTTGAAGATGTATTTCCATCGTCTAATTTAGGTTGAATATGAAATGTGAAAAGATGTTGTTTTTTTTAAAAGGTCTTGGATTGAAGACTTATTTGCAACTTCTTATTTAGGTTGAAAGTGAAAAGTGAAACACACTGTTCTTTAAAACTTCAATCTATTAAGGTTGAAAGTAAAAAGACGTCTTTTTCTAGTAGTTAAAAAAACGTTGTTTTGAAGACGCATTTCTGATGTCTCATTTAGGTTGAATATTAAGGGTAAAAAGATGTTGGTTTGAAGACGTATTTACAATGTCTAACTTAAATTGAGAGTGAAAGGTGAAAAGATGTCTTTTTCAAGTGGTTGAAAAGACATTGGTTTGAAGAAGGCATTTCCAAGGTCTCATTTAGATTTAAAGTGAAATGTAAAAAGACGTAAGTGTCTAATTTAGGTTGAAAAGATTAATATAGACACACATTATGTTTTGGTTAAATTAACAGTAAAGAAAAATATTCCAGGTAGAAAAGTCAACTGTTTATTTCATATTAAGAGATCTTTAAAATGTATTTTAACGCCACACTAACATCACTACATTATTAGAACATTTCTCACATAAAATTCCCAAGTAGAGTATTTATCAAAACACACAATTGACTTTTAACCTATATTACCATAATGTTGAAACCTTTAAAGAAAAACGTTCTACGAACATTCAGAAAACTTGACAGATTGAATGTTCTAAGAACATTAACTGTAACATTTATAAAACATTAAACTAACCAAAAATTGTTAGCTGGAATGCTCAAACAAACAAACAAAAAACAAAAACGAATCTATGGTGGTCAAGAGCTAACCTCAACTGTCTTAACCAGTTGAGGTTAGCACCTCAGGCTGAATTGTTCAGCTGAAGAAAGCTTATAAATATTTTCACACCGCACACTAAACATACTTTATATTTGTCCTCCTGTTTCACACTTGCAGAACATACAGGAAGTACACACACTCATAACGCCCATCACACACCACAGCTGTGCTGTTCCACATGCATTAAACTTTATATTACTGATTGTATATACTGCATTAATACACATCTATTTTACCTCCTCCTAATTTCTTTCGAATATCTCTCTAGTGACAAATTTACAGGGTTCGTGTTGTGTGACGGCCATATTTGTTCAAATAAAGCCACTGGTGTCCAATGAAACGTATGTGTTCATCCATGTGTGAACCCTGTTGCTGTTCTGTATGCCGCTCTGTAAAAATAAAAAAATAAAAAACACTGAATTAATAGACCAATAGATCTGCTCTAAAACTATGTGGCAAAACCTCTGTTTTACATTAGCTTTCATTTCAACTTTGGAGCTTTTTGCCTTCTCCTGTAAAAACGCCATTTTTAAGATACCTGGTTTTCATTAGACATGAGATAACTCTTGAATATGGTTCCTTATGTATAATTTTCTCCTCTGTATCAGGGGTGCAGGTTTATTCTGGCAAGTGTAAGGGGACAAAACAGGCATTCATGTATAAAGCCAGAATATTCTTATAATACACAATGTCTTGTATGTAAAGCTTGTATTAAAGCTGAAATTCCAAAATTTAGACTGCAGTCAATACTGGCCAGGACTCTCCTATAAAGAAATGTTTCTTTTATTCACACTATATGTAAAAGGTCTGTCATTTTACAACAGTTTCTTGTGACGTAGTGACTGAGAAATGCAGCCTAGACCTTGGAAACTGCTCCTAATATACTTTTTCAGAATTTCTGAAGAATTTAGCATCACAGCACCATCTCACCCAAGCTAAATAGCGTTGTGTAGAACGTATGGGTTGAATAATCATGCCTTTAAATAGTAACAATGAACCACTACTTAGTCCGCCCATTCTTAGACTGCAAAACTAAGACCACATGTCCACATGTATCTCGGTTAAACACGATATATATTTATACGTTTGCTTGTTTGTCACATTTTAATGTTTCAGATCATCAAACTATTTTAAATATTAGTCAAAGACAACACAATTAAATACAAAATGCAGTTTTTAAATTAAGGTTTTTATTATTAAGAGAGAAAAAAAAAACTTCTTGACCCTGTGTGATGAAGTGTTTGCCCACTAAACTAAATAATCAGTTGTTTCACCCTTAGCAGCAAAAACTGCCATCAGGCATTTATGGTAACTTGCATTGAGTCTTTCACAGCACTGTAGAGGAATTTTGGTCCACTCTTCTTTACAGAATTGTTGTAATTCCACCACATTGGAGGGTTTTCGAGCATAAGCGGCCTGTTTAAGATCATGCCACAGCCTCTCAATCAGACTTTGACCAGGCCACTCCAAAACTTCCATTTTGTTTTTTTTTGTTTGTTTTTTAAGCCATTAAGAGGTGGACTTGTTTGTGTGTTTTGGATCATTGTCCTGCTGCAGAACCCAAGTACGCCTGAGCTTAAGGTCAGAAACAGATGGCTGGGCGGCAAGCACTTTTTCACAAAGGACTATTTTTTTTTTTTTTTTTTTTTTACAAATATTTTCATCCAGACTTGCACAAGCATGTTAGCCTTGTATGGGGTGATATTGCTTTATTAAAAAAGAGAAATCAACATAGATAGTCAAAAAGAAGGAAACAATAAAGAGGTTTAAGCCCAAACAAGCAAACAAAAAATCCCTAAATAGTGTACAATTCAAGTTACAAAATGGCAGTTTCTAAATCTAAATAAAGCACGATATATTTGTAATAGAATCATATTTACATTTATACATACGCCAAATGTGAAGTCTAGTAATAGCTGCGTCTAGATTTTACAGTTTTATGTCATATGTTATTCACTATATTAGAAATAAGGAGTAATGCAAGATTCAGCCAGAAGTGTGCATATGTTCTCATCAGCATTTTCTCATATGACAAAACTTCAATATTCTCCATATTAGAATACATTTTCACTGACCTGCATTTTCGTTTAGGCTGAATGCAAATATGCAAACAAAACCCTTAGTTTAAAAAAAAATCTGGATACATGTGGCAAATTTATTTGTCCCTGTTTGCACTAGCTATCAAATATATTTATTCTGAGTTCACATTTTACATCTTTACCAACTGTAATCTGATGTACTATACCTGCCTCTCTGTCTTCAGGTTTCCTGATACTCAAATCAGGATTGATTCATGCTGCTTACATTAATGCAAATCATTTTCATTCACTTTCTACATAAACCTTTTTTGTGGCTGGAGCACAATGTAACTTTTCCAGAGAAACCAGATAAGTGTATTTTAGCAATAAAACGAGTAAAGAGTAAATACTTTATTATTTGTTATCATATCATCTTAATATTATGACTCCTATATCACCTTGACATTCAGAATAACCCTGAACTTTAAACACTAGACACTACACAAGTAAAGCTAAAGTGATATATCTTGACTCAAGCTTCTGATTTACTGTAAGTATGTCTCTGTATAATGGTGTTAAATTCTGGCAGTTATGGGACCTACACTGCTGTTAGTGGTGCTCAGGATGCATTAGCTTTCTCTTCACTGCTCTGCTTTCATTCACATTGGTGAAAGCTATGATGCACCATATAAAATAAATAAACCTCAGCATTGATATTTCCTCGTCACACACGGCAGCAGGAATTCAAAGTCACAAAGTACAGCTCAGACTATGTTAAGCCCCTCCCTTGTATGTCATAATTCTATAGGGTAGAGGGGGTGTTGCTAAAACTGAAACCTTAAATGGATTCAATGAAATGATTGCAAGTTTACATTGAAATTGCAACCTTTCCCTCATTCCCACTTATGTAAAATATCTGTGTACATCAAGCATGGGACCACATTTTCTGTACTGGGTAGTGTACCGTTTGGGACACTGTCTAGTAAGGGTGGCATATAACGCCCCTTTAGTAGAGCAGAAGGGCAGATGGTCACTCATAAAGCCACACTTACAAACACACTTTTTTCACTCATTTAGGTTTTTTTCTCCACTTAAAGAGCAGCACTCTAAATGGCACTTTGGTGATGCATTTTCAAACATGGGGTTACCAAAGAGGGTTGTTGCCCCCCTCTGTTTCCACCAGTGTTTCTTTTATACTTTGACCATTTTTCTCTGTTGAGATGTTTGACTGTGTTCATGATGATTAGACAGATACTGGTTTCTCTGGTTCATGAGGAAATAAACCCTTCTTCCTCATTGGCTGTGTCTCTCTCTCATACGATGATGTGGCAAACTGTACACACTTTAACAGATCACTGTTAAAACAATCAGTTAAAGCAGGAAGAGCCATTGTACACGTTTCTAAATGTGTGGGCACTTTAAGTGGCATCATGCTCAATTGCACCGACCATTAATGGTGTATATCAAATGTATCTAAAAGAAAATCAAGTAAAGAGACCAATAGTTTACATTATTCTGAGAGTTAATAAAACAGAGCTAATAAAAATAAATAAATACATAAATAAATAAAGAATTCTATTGGCACCATGCATAATGACAGGCACATGCTAGATGGGTATAACTCTGTGGAACAGTGTTTTCTGGAATGATGGTGCTCCGTCTAACACTTAGGAGTAGGAGGAGATAGGGAGTTGGGGCTGAGGTGGTGTAGTGGTGTTCTTCCAACATAGTGCCTTTAGTAACTCTTGTTGATGAAGACCATTAAATTATCATAGCAATGTTCTAGTAGTGTGCCGTCTATGGACAGTAGAGACAGTAATTCCAACAAAAGCAGGATAAACTCTTGTTAATACACTTGATTTCAGAAGTGTTGGAATACTTTTGTTCTTAGTGTATGGGCAAATTTAATAACCTTAGCCCCTTTCAGCCAGAGCTTAAGTGCTGTGGGATGAACAGGCCAATATACAGCTCTGAAAAAAATATGAGACCACTTAAAAATGATGAGTTTGTATGATTTTACCAAATTGAAAACCTCTGGAATGTAATCAAGAGGAAGGGAAATAGATGATCACAACCATCAAACCAAGCTGAACTGTTATGAAATATTATGAATATGAATGTGTTTTCTTTGCATTATTTGAGGTCTGAAAGCTCTGCAATTTTTGTTATTTCAGCCATTTCTCATTTCCTGCTAATAAATGCTCTAAATGACAATTTATCTATTTGGAATTTGGAATGTTGTCTGTGGTTTATAGAATAAAACAACAATGTTCATTTTACTCAAACATTTACCTATAAATAGCAAAATCAGATAACTGATTCAGAAAGTCTCTTACTTTTTGCCAGAGCTGTGGGTCTATTCATTGGTTTCTGTAACATTACAAAAAAAAGTAGATGTCAGTTTGATGTTTTTCTACGGACAGACAATGTTTGGAGTGATTTGAAGTGCGCAAAAAAATAAAGCCTGCTTGTTTTACAATGTTTTAAAGCTATTCAAAAATTATTTCTGTGAAGAAATGTAAAAAAACAAACAAATAAGTTACCCTTATTTGCGTAAAGTATTTATACAGTATGACAGTCCTACAGAGGTCCCATCCTACTGCTACTGTGATGGAAATTGGTGATGTATGCACCATTTCTGCTTTTCAGATTTGGAAGAGTCATCATGATGTACTTTGTAATCTATGTTTCTACCAGTATTAGTAATTGTAATTGTAAGTTAAAAAAGCAAAATACAATTGCCTTAAACAAATGCATGTACTGGTTAAACTACCTGTTAGCTTGGTGTACTGGTGTTTGTGTGTACCCTCCTAGCTCTCTTTCTTTTTCCAAGATACTGCAGGTTTGAAGCAGAGTAACAGTTTGAAAAGATGTAATGGAATTTTATAGAAAAGTTGATTTGATGTGTTATTGGTACATTTAAAAGTACATAAGGCCTCATTTCAAATTCTCCTTCTTTCAAATGTATTTAGCCTTTGGTTTGTTTGCATACACACACTATCATTCTCTACTAACATGTAATTTTACACCTTTTAAATGTGTTGCTGTGAAGCAGTAGATGTGTGAACAGAGTGTGTGTGTGTGTGTGTGTGAGTGAGAGAGTGTGTGGGTGGGTGCCAGGGCTATTGTCTTGTCAGCAAACTACAATGTTGAGTTTAGCTAAAAAGGCAGCTTAGAAACCCGTTCTGCACTTCCACTCAACAGATAAAAGGCCACCCGGTCAAATTCTTTACAGTCTTTACAGATTTTTTTAAACCATCAAATCAGAAAAATGCAATAAAAATAGAGTTTCTTACATTTAGTTTGACTTTTATTGCATTGTCTATACTGTCTCAAAATGTAAGTTTAAAAGGTAAGGTTTAAGATATTAGGTCATGGTTCGGGTATAGAAAATGTCAGTAAATATATTAGATATTTATCAAATGTAAGCTATTAGTAAGTTAGGTATGAACAAAGCATTTATGGAAGAGTTTGTTAAACTGAATATTCCACTCTTGACAATGATAGTCCTACTTATTGATTTGATACATGTATGAACCTAAACATTACTGTTTTTGCTTATTTTAAACACAGTTTTTAAGCTAGTAAACACAATTTATCAAACTGGGAACAATAAAACATGTTTGTTAAAATTTGAATGTGCTACTACCTTACACATAAATTGTGTTCAGGATGTAACTGCTGCACCATTTAAGGTGGAATAGAAAAAGTAGCTCGCATTTTCACATTACTAAAAATACAGCAATCAATAAACTAGAGACACAAGTTTTATGCTGGACTCAATTCAGCAGGCCTAAATATAAGGTGTCGAGCTGCAATTCTCAGCAAACTGTCACAAACACACACACACAGAGGGAGAGAGATGCCCCTCTCACCACCCCCATAGCATAGACTGACTCAGCCTGTGAGGTTGATGGCTCGTCTTTGCTTTGTTGGTTGTTAGTTTTCCTGTACTCTGTTGTGTGACTCATTGTTACTCATTAGAAAGCTCGTCCTGCTCATCTGACCAATAAACGCCGTGCACATCAGCCTGATTATAAACCTTTCCACTGAAGACTTTCATTTAAAGGATGATGAGGTGTTTTATTCTGTTGTCTGTCAGCAAGTCGTTTTTTCTACATTTAATTTCAACATATTACTAATAATAAAAACACTCTGTCTGACGTTATATGGACTGGATTATGAAAAACTCTTTATTTACAGGGACAGTGTTCTTGGCACGAATCTGAGGGAAGAAACTGACACAATAGAACCAAAAGCACATATTTTATTAGTGTTGATAAACTACCTTTTGGTCAACGACAGAAAAACAAGTGAGATGGTCAAAAGAGTCATTTGAGTATGAAAGATCACTACCCACTGCTCATAAAGTCATTATTTTACAGTAGTTCCTCATGGAAAAATTGGTCATTTTTAAAAATATATATATAATAAAAGGTTTGTGAAAATGTGTGATTATATTAATGAAGTAAAGTATTTTTTTTCAATATTAAGGTTGGAGAAATGTACTCGTATCAGCATAAGAGTAATTCGAAACATATATGTCATATTTTAATGTTTTTGAAATTCAAGATTTGTAAAATGTTTTATTTCAACTTAGCAAATAAAACTGTAATGAAAAAAGTAATAAATTTAACTAGGGCTGTCGTTATATATCTTTCAGCATCAATATCGCAATGTACAACTGTGCAATAGTACTATTGCAGGAAGTGAAATGTTTTGTGCAATGTCAAATTACATGTTTTAAAACAAAAAGAAAAACTCATACTGTTCTCATTTTACATGGCAATAGCTACCAGATTAAATAATTCCTGTATTTGTTAATATCACAATATGTATAGCAGAACAACAAAGTATTGCTATCTTACTTTTCCCAATATAATGCAGCCCTAAATTTTAAGGAAAAATCCAATGTAAAATGGACTTGGCTTGTTGTGAAACAGGATAACGAGTACAAACTTTTGTTAAACAGCCCACCTCCGTTCACCACAGCATTCCCAAATACAGCACTTTTAGCTTACAATGCTAGTGATAGGGGCATAGCGTTGCCCATGCAAACAAATCACTATTTTTATAAGTGCAAAAAATACACTTTTAATACACACAGTAGCTTGAGGTAGTTCTCTAGGTGCCGCCATCGTGAAATTAAATCACAAATGTTCATATTTCAATGAAGTTTTTCAACATATTAATACAATATTTGAGAATATTGTCAACATTGTACGTCAAAACGTAAGAGAACTAACCACTATTTGAACATAAATAAGTCAACGTAATTTGACATAAGTAAAATATAAAAAAAGATATTTTAACACAATATGTAAAGATTTTGGTAAATTAGCCTATTATTTCGACATTGTAAGTCACATGTTAATATCCAGTTACTATTTAAACAGACTAAGTTGGCCAAAGTTCAAACTTAAATAAACAGATTGTATTTTAACATAGTAAGACAATATTTAAGAACACTGTCATTATGTCCTTTTTGACATAAATAAGCCAATTTTGAAGTCAGTTTTATATTTACTAATGCCCTCCTCTCTGTTATAATAGGAATGTAGTGAGCTCCGTGCATTCTTGTGCTCTGTGTGGTGCTCTTTGTCCACCGCTGTGAATTGAAACACCGCCACAACATGGCCGGTGCTCTAAGCAGTGCCCTACGTCTCTCAGCGTAGGGGAGCGATTTGAGACGCGCCCCTCTCCCCGCCTTTCACTTCCAGGTGCCGGCGCGCAGCGATCCACTCACAATTCAACACGAACAGCATCGGGCACATAAATGCGCCTCCCACTCCCAAAACTCCTCTTCCTGCGCGCACTGCCACGTTAGAGAAACCCTCCCGACAAACACACTTCACTCACCAGCCTTTTCGCTCTTTCCTCCCCGGGTGTTTCAGGGTCCCCCGCGTCATGCTGAAGTTGGTGCTGCTGTGCGCCTTGGCGGTGTTCGCCACCGCCGAGCTGTCGGAGGAGGAGGACGTGCTGGTGCTCAACAAGAGCAACTTCGAGGAGGCGCTCAAAGCGCACCCCAACATCCTCGTCGAGTTCTGTAAGTACACTTGGAGGATGTTTTGCATGGAAGGAGCCCTCCCTCGCTCACTTGGTGCTCCTGCCCTCCTCGGGCACTCTATTTAGCTAGCTTTATGTGGGCTGGGATTTGTGCTTTGTGCACTGGCACGTATGCAAAACATAGCCTAACTTTAGGTTAGCTAACCTATGAAAGTTTCTGTTGCTCTGAGCGAGTGAGTAAGCGGTTTGTTCCGCTTGGTTTAGGAGTAGCTAAGTAACACCAGGGGCGTGCATTTCTGTAGCTACAATAAGACACATTACCTAAAGCCAGCCTGAGGGCATACATTCGTGCACAGTGTTGAATTAATCAACGTTCGAACGCACTGTGGAAAATAGAGCGCTTAGATGCATAAATAGCTTTATTTTATGTATACACAGAAAATACTGTCATCTGCTGGATTTCGTTTCATGAAGTGATCGAATTTTAAAGTTCCACCTTAAATGGTGCAGCAGTTACATACTGGCGCCTCGGAGCTAGTTTGTAACTGCTGGACCATTTAAGGTGGAACTTAAAATTCGAACAAGTCATGTTTGTATTCTGTTTAAGTAAACAGAGCGTAGCTTAGCTAGCTTTACCACTGTATTAAACATATATTTAAAGCGTGTAATATACGTATTCACGTTGCCTACGGCTTTAAACTTAAACTACGTAAATTAAACTACACAACACGCGCTTATTTGAGTTTTTTTTTTTGGCCAGTTAGCTAGCGTTAGCCATCCTTAGTTATTTAGCTAGCTTGCCGGTTAGCATGGTAGATACGCTAGGTAACAGCTAGCATTAAACGTTAGCAAAACAATAAAAAAAGCTGAAACTAGTTACCGGTAAGCTAATACTTTGTTGTAATAGAAACCCTTTAAACTCCTTTTAAATCTGTTATAACCTGCCTGGAGTCGTAAAACGTCATTTTGTTGTCATTTTAGCAAGCTCAACGTGCTAGCTAGCTAGCGTTAGCCAACCAGGGCTCCTGTAGTTAACATACGCTAACCCTAAAGCTCAGGGAAAGTGAGCTGCCTAAGTAGAAGTTGCTGTGGTTTGCTTTCCACATTTTTTTATATATATATATCACCACATTATCATAACTTGTTGTGTAACTATTTTATAGCTTGTGTTTTTCTGGTCCTGTTAATCTCAAAAACTTTACATATTAAAGTAAAGTTAACGCAAACTTTGTCACAGATAAGAAGAGTAACTACTAACTTAGTTAAGTGTTAACTGACTATATAAACTAAGCCTCCGGTGCTAATATGGTTTGTATATTTTTATTTTTTAAGTTAGTTTTATCTGCCTTAATCATGTAAATATCTGTTTTGGTCACAGTAGAGTTTCTTTTCGAGCTTTAGGTCAAAGCAAAGTAGTTTTTGTTGCTACATATATATGCATATAATTAGTCCTAAAACATTAAACATTTAGGAGCCATACAGCACAGCACAAAACAGCACATTTAATTGTTCTTGCTAAAGTTGTGAATCACTACTTTTAAGTCTCCATTTTGGATTTTGCCCTCTCCAATAGAGGTGCGTTATCCAAGCTAAAAGTTTTCCAAGCGCTGCCCACTCACAGAGCTCCACAGCGTGTGATGGGCGTGGATAACGAAATGGGCGTGGTACGCGCTCCGCCCAGTCCCGCCCCCTTTCTCTTGTTAGGTTGACGTGTACATCAGCATGGGTTCACTCATGAGGCACGTCAGCACCAAGAAATAGCCCTTTATTATTGCTCAGCATATATAAAGGTACAGCAGAACCTTGAGCACAGTTTGGCAGGAAGTTCTGGAATTGCGTGCAACATTTGAAGAGTTGTGAGCGACTGATGTGGACATGAGCTATGGACTTTGGCCCTACAGCACAGCAGAGTTGATTTGGGCAGCAATGACTAATACATGTCTAATTCATGACTAATAAGTTCAGGTGATGAAATGAAAATGAAATCATGTGCTCCCAAATGTTCAGTTTCATTTGTCCAGAAATGCTTCGCACAAGTAGGTCAAAGGGAGAACCTGTAACAGAACATGGACAAAGTTTATGTAAAGATAATGGCAATAAGAACCTCTTGAGTGGAGCAAAGTGTCAAAAGCATATGAAAAGAACCACTAGGAGGAACCACACTCAAATGTATAAAACCTCAGAAGAGCAACCAGAGCTCATGAACATGAATGGAAAATGCAGGAGGCATGTTTGCACTCTTCACACATTGATCTTATCTGGATAAACTTTAACCAAAGGTTAAAAGTTAATATTAAATAAATTTCATTCAGACTTGAAAGTCACTCTGCATTTAATTAGTTTTAAAAACACCTTTATGTTAACAAAATATGTTTCTACCTCTCAGACATATAACGAATGCTTTTAGCCAAAGTAACTTCCACACGTTTGCTCAGGAAACATTCTTGATGCACAATGCTCACAATGCTACACTTGAATACCTGCGTGTCAAATTAATTAGTGCAGCAGTCTTTAATGAGTGCTAGCTTTTAATTGCACCTGAAAGATTTTTTTGGTTTTGCTATCTGTGTTTAGAAACAGCTCTAGTCTGCTGTAACACATACACACACACTATAAAACAATTAACAATGTGTATACGTGGTGTGTTTTATCATAATATATTAACATGTGGTGTTCTTGATGGTTCCAGATGCACCATGGTGCGGCCACTGCAAGGCCCTGGCACCAGAATATGCCAAAGCTGCAGGAATGCTCAAGGCAGAGGGTTCAGACATCCGCCTGGGCAAAGTGGATGCCACCGAAGAGGCAGACCTTGCACAGGAGTTTGGCGTGCGCGGATATCCCACCATCAAATTCTTCAAGGGAGGAGAGAAGTCCTCCCCCAAAGAGTACTCAGGTGAGTTTAGTAGTTGGGGATGTGGCTTAACTAACGCAAATGTAATTAGAGCCATTAGTCTATCAGTTATGTTAGTAATGCAGGCAGTGACAGTTGCAGCTTTAATTGTAGAAGTAAACTTGACCAAACAGACATCCAGAGAAAAGGGTGTAATATAAATAAAAAATAAAGTAATTTTCAAATACACTTTATTTATTTATTTATTTATTTTTTTTAAGATATAGGTGCAAAAGTGATTGTTTTTAAGAGTAGTGTCAATTTATGAAATCACCTTCATAAGAATCATTAAATATACAGCAGAAATCAATCAGTCTTGCTTTAGAGCATTTGAACTGTAGTAGAAATCTTTCCCAGCAGGTTTCGCTCAAGAGTGGACTGCAAGAAATCTTAGGCTGCGTTCACATTACAAGCCTAATAAATTAAAATTTCTATTTATGTTTAGTTCAAATCAGATTTGGCTGTCTTGGTGGTTTAGTCATATATCATTACAGTGACCTCTACCTGTCAGTAATGAGAAGAAATTTGTCTCTGAAACGATACATGCTGGCTGAAGACTGCAGCAATAAGCATATGCATGTAGGCAAGATGGTGCATGAAATCCATTCAAATACACATTACATGCCCACAAATTGGATACATATTTAGTTGAAGACCATGTATAAGTGGCTTAAATCTGATTAGAAAAGATCAGATTGAGCATCAGCCCTGAAAAATCAGATCTGTCACATTTTTAAGGCATTTAAGGCAAAACGTCTGACTTGTAACTGCAGGCTGGTAATTCTTAATTTCATCACAGGCCATAAATGTATTTGCAACAGTTGAAGTCCAAATACAGCATCTACATATGGCTTTATATAGACAGGTGAAATTTATTATATATACAAATTGAGTTGAGTCTAGCAGTCCTGACCGTTCTAATGATAGTTCCAGATAGATGATTAAGTAATTGGTCTGTGTGGCAGCTGTGCTTTATTAACCTCACTTGCTTTCTGTTGATTGAACTGAGATTATTTTACCCAACTGTTAAAGCTCGGTCCTCTAACTGCCCTCATTAAAGTGCTCAAAGTGGTCGCAGAATGGCATCTTAATGATCTGTCGCACGCCATCCTCTACTTTAGGGACCTTCTCATCCAGACTCAGGCTCTAATGGAAGCTCAAGCCGTGCTAATGGTGAGCTAAGCACTGTGAGTAACTGAGCTCAGGCTGATCATCCTGATGGCTTCAGCATAACTGCCACGACTCCGAAACGTGCAGCTCATTCTGTACGTGTGTTTGCATGTGTGTTTTCATGTGGCCCTTCCTCCGTCCCCCAAGATTCCTTCAGCCGGCTGAGCGACGATGTGCAGATCCTCACGTTGCCTGCGGTCTGCTCCTCCAGCGGGGGCGGAGCAAGAGGCTTTTCCCTCAGCTGTGTGGAGCTGGAAACCGGAGCTGCCAGGGTCAGCTGGGTCCAGACAAATCCACCCCCAACACTTTGGAAGCTCTAGAAACCTGTATGGGCTTCTGGAAGCAGGGTGAACATCTGGAAGTCCAAGACCAAGATTAGAGAAATTCACCTTATTCAATCTTATACCAGATGTTTTAAGAGCTACACTTTCCTGTGTGAAAGATAATCAGTGGATGGCAAAAAAAGAACAGAGAGAAAAGAACAGGTCAACTCCCACTCTTCAGTGGTAACATCATAAAGAGAGATCAAAATACATGAAAAATATAGGATATTGTTTTTTTTAAAGATTAAATGAGCTTTTCCTAAGTGCAAATGCTGTTTTTCATAGGTTTTCATTTTATTTGTAGTTTTTTTTTTTTTTTGCTTTTTTTATGTAATAAAATCTAGAACATTTTAATGTTTTCTATTATATGGCTTTCAAGTTCTGTTCCTAACCCATTTCAGTTAGGAGGTTAACCAAGATTGGAAGCTGCTGTGTCGTCAGAAATGTTCTACATTTTATATTTATTTACTGTCCTGACTGTTGGACTGTTTGCTCAGTGCCAGTCATACTCTTTCTCTTTGTAACTGTGCTAGTCACCGTACAGTCATGTGACCCCTTTTTTCTGTCTCGTCTGTGTGTGTGCAGCTGGAAGGCAGGCTGATGACATCGTGAACTGGCTGAAGAAGAGGACAGGACCAGCAGCCGCTGCTCTCACAGAGGTCACTCAGGCCGAGTCTCTCATTGCAGACAATGAGGTCGCAGTCATCGGTTTCTTCAAGGTGAGCTTTGTGTACAACAGTGGTAATGGTGTTGGTAAAGGCTGTGTCACCAGGAATTGCTGGATGAGGACCATTGGATGAAATCAGATCAGGTTCTTTAACAGATATATGCAGAAACAGCACATGTTCACTGCTGAAATTTATGCTAAGATGTTTTCTTCCTGTTGCGTTTGAGCAGTTTGAGAATTATGACCTAATGCTAATGCTGGGAGGCGATATGACTTCAAATCAAGACCACAAGATTACATAATCTGGAGTTCAAGATTACATCAGTTAGAGGTTCTGAATGAACTAGTGTTTCCTTCTTAACTTTTAATAATGAATATTTCAATGCCACATGTTTAATTGTATCATTTTACTTTGAATACAGATTGTCCTATTGTGAACTATGATCAAGTGCCAGTTTAATTTAACAAAAGTCACATCAATGTTTTTTTACTGGCTCTGTGAGGGGGAATATGAAAATCACATTCATTACCATGTGAACAAATACATCACTGATTAAATTTAAGTATGAATTTGAGGACTTAATACTCTGATTATGTAGCATAAAGGCAACATTAATACTGAGAGGACACTGCTGTCATGTTCTTTAGAATGTATGTATTAATTTACGTATTTGTGTAATTTTCATATTGATCTGTATTTAGCTTAGTGTATTGTCTGCGTGAGGTTGCTTCTAAAAAAAAAGTGATAAGTGTAAAATAGATCTGAAACTACTTTATCTTTTCATGAGTACTTACTTATGCTTAATTTACAATGTTTTGTTACTTCTATTTTGGTTTCTAATCACTTAAACGCCTCCCTGAATGCCTGTTTATTTATTAGCACTGTATACTTTACAAATCCAGGAGTCACATCTAAACACAGCCACAATTTCTAAAGTAACCTTGAGAAGTTCTACAGATAAATATATTTTGTTCCAGTTCCTGGAAGGTTCTCAGTGGGTCTGTCTGTGAACTGAGGTGTTCTGTCAGTGTCTGGGCTGACCATTTCTCAGAGGTGAACTAAAGCTGGCTTTGTTCCTTCCCATCCCCCTCCCCTTTTTCTTGTAGGACGTTGAGTCTGATGGTGCCAAGGCCTTTATCAAAGCAGCAGAAGCTGTCGACGACATTCCATTTGGCATCAGCTCTGACGATGCTGTTTTTTCCAAGTTCGAGGTCACCGAAGACTCCGTTGTGCTCTTTAAAAAGGTATTTTGTTGTACTCTGTTATCTTTAGCATCACTTCTTCTTAAAACTTCTTTTTAAGATTAAGGCTTTTTGCTACTTCTGTAAAGTATGTGTTAAGATAAAAGGTTTTTGCATGCAGCGTAATATATTGTTTGGAATTCAGTTAAATCACTATCACATTTTTTGTCATTTTAAATTATAATTTAAAATCTATTAAATTAATGATTTAATTTATTTTGTTTAAGTATGTACAGGCTTGTCATGCCAATGGTTAATACTGTCCAATAAGGACTTGCTCACTTTCCAAAAAAAAATTAGGGCATTAAACTAGACAGATGTTTGTTAGACCACCACCACTACTACTACCACCACCTGCACAGACAGTGTGTGCCTGAGAGATAACCCCCCCCCCCACCCCCCGTTAGATTACATTATGTTGTGTATGTAAAATTTGCTGAACCCTTTCCTTTTCCTCACTGCCGTCACGTCTCCACCGTAGCCAGGTAACCTGACCCAGACTGCCCTTCATACAAGTCTGTCTAGCCAAACTCCTCCTACACCATGCTTAAATTAGCCCCCAACCCAGCGGTCACCAGAACACACCGGTAACATCCAGTCTGCTACTGATGCCCTCTGTGTATACTGTCTTATAAATGATTTGAAATTTTCATTTTAATACCTTTTTTATAGGCAATTTATTGTCTTGATATGTAATAAATGTGTTATTTTATTAACAAGATTCTGGCATTGCAACTAAAAAATATTATACACACGCACACATACATTTAGCAAAACTTGGAGGTTATGCCCATATGTTTTACAAGATCAAGATATAATGACTCATAATTGTGCCAGTCCTACCTTTTGGGTTTGATTTTTGACCTTTAAGGTGCTATTACGTAAAAATCGACCATCATGCTGTTACGTAAAAATATCAGTTTTATATTCGTCATGACAGACGGGTGGATTACAGTTCCCTCATCAGGGTTTCTTGTTGCTTGGAGTGACGCCTGTATTTTTAATTGGGGTGGGGTGGAGTTGTTTGAGGGGTGTGATGTAATTTATCATGATAATAACAAGAATCATCAGGTTGCCCAGCCTAATTTGGAGCTTTACACAAGATTGGAAAGATGATCCAGTTGAGTTTATGACCCAGTTTCTTCATTTTAGAAATGCTTGTATAACTAAAAAGCCGTTGGATCTCCTGTGTCAATGTACTGTGTGTAACTTTAAATGCACTTTTTTCTAATGAAATCAAATGGTATTTTTTGTAATGCTGATCCAGCTGGTTTCAGACACTTTTTTACTTTTTTTTATGCAATTTTTACCATTCATAACCATTTTGCCATTAGCAGATATATAATCATCCTCCTCCTCCCCTCCCAGTGTGTGAAAATGTGCATTGAAACATGTAAGACATGACCAATAATTACACATCTGTCAACAATCCAAAAGTTTGTTGGTTTGGATTGGAAAATTATCACAGCCACAGTTTTATGTTGCCCAGCCGCTGGTGCCTCTCTACCAATAAGATTCCTTAAGTCCTTGGACCCAATGGGACCTGAACATAACATAATTCCTGCTTTAAATTAGCTGCTTATATTGACTTTAACAGTGCCAAACTCAAATTATATTAGAAACTGTTCTTAAAACTGTGTGTCTAATGAACCAGTACTTTTAAGCAGGTTCTTGTGTATCAAATGAGAAAACGTTGCAAAAATCTCTTCTACAATACAGCAGTGTTTCAGGCTGAGTTTCTAGCTGTAATAAGGTCCTTTGGTCAGAGCCTGTGAAGGAGTGTCACTGTTATGTAAGTGATGACCTTTTAGCTCTGAGATTATCTGGGTCAAGTGACCCCTGCTGAGATGATGCAAAGCGGGTTCATATTAGAGGCTGACTTTAATTACACAAGCACATACTGCAAGCAGGCTGAGAAACCCTGACACTTTCTTGACTTTGAGCTTAAATATTTATGCAGATGCAAGTTAATGTAAGTTCATCAATCATTTTCTGTGGAGCTCAATTAAAAAGGATTTGGGGAAGAACTGACCAATTTTAAAGCTTATAGAGCAGGATAATTCTCTATAGCTCTTAATCATAGATGAAGAAAAGTCACCTTTTCACCTGTGCTGTATTCACATTTACTAGTGACTCATTCTTTTAATTTAGCTTTATTCTGATTTCAGATGTTTCAAAGTGGTTTGGAAATACGAATGTGACCCTTTGTTTTAAGTTACTTTCATATCTGGATGGTTCTTTTGGAACAAATTATAATAATGTTCTGCTTGAGAATATCAGTAAGGTTTAATATGGGATCTTATGTATATGTGAGTGTGAGAGACTAAGATTAGCAGTGGTTTTGTACCCCTACCCCAAAGGACCACTGATAAGATTCCCATTGCGTTAACACTCCTTACAACAACTGCAGATCTCATGCACACACTCCCATTTCTTACTCAGTCATATTTCTTTCTTCTTTTCTTTTTATGTTCTCTCCATTAATCTATATTCTATACATTATACCTCACTCTCCTTTCTTTCCTTCTTCTTTTTTCTCCTTTACTTCATACATGGTTAGTTTTTACTCTCATCACTTTTCACTTCCTCTTTCTTTTTATCCTTCCTTAATCATCTTTCTCTTTTTGTTCCCTCACCTTTTTTCTGTAATTCTTCCTCTTTTACTTCTTTTGTTCTTTCTGTTTGTTTTTTTTCTTATCTGCTTTCTTTTTTCATTCAATATTTTTTTCCAGTATCAATTTCAATCTTCTCCTTTTCTTTCTTCTTCTTCTTTTCTTTCTTTTTTTTTTTTTTTTTTTTTTTAAATTAGCCCTCCTACTTTTCCCACCCCCAGATGTTGTCAGTCACCATGTATTATGCTAAGGCCCCCCACACCCCCACCTGTTTAACCTCTTTGTGGTTTGTCACTCACTGGTCACCAAGTAATGCTAATCCCATCCCTGGCTGCAGTGCATTTGTTTAGACACCTGATATGTCTTTCTCGCTCTCTCTCTCTATCTCTCTCTCTCTCCTGCACTTTTTTTTTCTTTCCCTTTCTCGCTCACTCTTAGCTGCCTCTTTTTCATTATTGCAGTGTTGTATTGTTTTCTCCTGCTGTCTACTGACAGACATGCACACACTATTCCTGTTGACAGATGTTTTCTGCTGTTCTTAACACTTAATTAGATTAAATATAGCCTACCAGGTAGGCTTATCATAACTTACCGTACAGCTTTAAGTGTGTTAAGTGTTGGTAATGCTATAAAAAGTTTTATGGAACTGCAAGGCTGTGGATAAGTCCTGCTGCGGCAAACTGCTGCGTATATTTAAAGCTAATACAGCCCTTCTGTGTTTGTTTAGTTTGACGAGGGCCGTAACACTTTTGATGGAGAACTCAGCAAAGAGGGCCTCCTGAGCTTCATCAAGGCCAACCAGCTGCCCCTGGTCATTGAGTTCACTGAGCAGGTATTGTATTTCAGCAACACTTTCACAAGTAGATGATAAAAAAATAGGTAGTCGATTTTTATTGGACATGGGTTTAATAAAAAAAAGTCCCCATTACTAATACATTTGAGAGCATACACGAGCTTCACCTAAATGTGCATTTTTAGTATTAACCATATGTATGCTATAGTACAGGTTCCACGCTTAACTGATTAATATTAATACAGTGTCCATACTTTAAATGTAGTTTAGTTTCCAACGATTGTCTATACTCTACCTATAGTATGGTTTCTGCTCTTTGCAGTTGGGTTGTGATCTAGTACCCACACTTTTTCGATGTTAGTTAGATTGTCATAAACTACCAACATTATCACTAGTACGGTTTTGTGCCTTTTCACTCCTGATTTTATGTATAATGCTAGTTAGTCTGTCAATCATTCAGCATGTGGGCTAAAGAAATGTATTCTAAAAATGTGTTTATTTTAATTTCCTCTCCTCAGACGGCCCCCAAAATCTTCGGAGGTGAGATCAAGTCACACATTTTGCTGTTTGTGCCCAAAGCAAGCAAAGACTTCCAGGACAAGATGGACAACTTCAGAAAAGCAGCTGAAGGCTTCAAAGGCAAGGTGAGTGAGGAGTAAACTGTAATGGATTTCCATTATAGAGAGGCAACTTTTTTATGCAACTATAATCAATGAGTTTTATGCATCAATAAGAGTTTTATGCAGCTTATAAACAATGACCCACTTGGAAGTAACACCACCCACTCAGTTATTAATTTTCTTATGATTGTTCCGTAGATCCTCTTCATCTTCATCGACAGCGATGTGGATGATAACCAGCGCATCCTGGAATTCTTCGGGCTGAAGAAAGAGGAGTGCCCCGCCCTGAGACTCATCACCCTGGAAGACGAAATGACCAAATACAAGCCAGAGGCGTCAGAGATCACAGCAGAAAACATCATTACCTTCTGCACAGCTTTTACAGAGGGCAAACTTAAGGTGTGTACACTTTACACCATAGCAATGATGGAGACTTAGAACACTTCCTTTTACAAAATCCAAAGTGTCTCTAATTGTGCATAATTTGACTTAAAATGTGTAAAGTTCGGTAGTTTGCTTTCCTGCTGTAAAAGGGTTAATGCTCTAGGCTAAAATGATGTGCTAACTAGGAAACTGTACCATATAAAAGTATTAAGAGATTGAATGTATATATTTTGAAGCAATCTCTTCAGTAAAAATGTGCTTATAGGAACGTCAGGCTAGCCTGGCTTTGTTGTGGAGAGTGCTGCACTGTAAGCTTGTATAGAGCTTTAATAAAATAAATACATTTGTTTAATTCTATTTTCCATTTGTCCACAGCCTCATCTTATGAGCCAGGACATTCCTGAAGATTGGGACAAAACCCCAGTCAAGACCCTGGTGGGCAAGAACTTTGAGGAAGTTGTCTTTGACCCCACCAAGAATGTCTTTGTTGAGTTCTGTAAGTGACATTTGAAATTGCAAATTTGATGCATTCTTACACAGTCTAAATGAATCATGCTTTAATTGGCTGCTTTGTCAGAACAAGTTCAGTAAGAACGCTTTCAGTAACTTGCAACAGCATGGATACGGTGTTCATTTGTCTCTATGCAAATTGTGCTCCGAATATTGAATTGAGAAACTTTTTTTTTTGTTATTTAAGCATAAGTTTATGGATTTAAGTGTATCATTACAGTGCAAGCAAATTGTATATTCTGTAGATTGTAAGATTCCAGGATTTTTCCTGTTTTTCCCAGTGAACTTATTTATTAATAATGCATGCATGCAAACATGCATTATGACGACGTATACTCATAAAACCTATTTATAAAAATAAGTTTCCTGTTTAAAAGCACATCATTGTTGTATAGAGGTTTTGTTTTAAGTTTGAGTTGGCAAGACTATTTTTACATGTTTCCAGCAGCTGGGGGATCTGGTTATCTTGCACTTTCCTCTAAAAATGTCCACTCCTCTATGAGTGGGAATTTCCCTGTGGAGGAGGGGATTTGCAGAGATGCTAACAGGCAGCACGTGCTCAGGGCTTTTTATGCTGTCCAGTACATTTGGCCTTGGCTGGAGCTGTATGTGGATTTGCTCAGCTGTTGGTGCCACACACTCAATAGACACTCGGTCAGTGATTTGTTCCATCTGATGATGGACCAGAGACCAGTTCCCTCATACTTTCCACTGTACTGGGTTTAGAATACAGCAGTAAAGTGTCATTCTCCAACTGCCTGGGGATGTTACCCCCTTAGTGAGTTTGCCCTGAGCTTCTGAAGCTGCACACTCTTGAACAAAGAGAGAGAGAGAGATTTAACTTAACCCAGACAAAGCAAAGACCCATATTCAGATTTCCTTACACTCCCATAAATAGTTACTGTTTAATTATTTGAATAATTTCAACATCTTAGTTAGCAAATATGTTTTGGTGTGGAGCAGTGTACACACAGTTGTATCAGAAATGCAAAAAAATCCTCTTTCGATTATGCCACCTTTTCTTTCAGATGCCCCCTGGTGCGGTCACTGTAAACAGCTGGCTCCTATCTGGGATCAGCTGGGAGAGAAGTATAAGGACAGCAAAGACGTTGTGATAGCCAAGATGGACTCCACAGCCAACGAGATCGAGGCTGTTAAAGTCCACAGCTTCCCAACACTAAAATTCTTCCCTGCTGGGGAGGAGCACAAGGTGAGACCCTCTTCATCAATCAGTTAGTTATCTAAAGGTTATAGGATGTGGTTTAGTTTTACAAAATGAGGTAGTAGCTGGTGCAGTTAATTTAGGACACTGGCTGACAGCTTTACCTAGAGTAAATCATTCTTCTCCAGAAGACATTCTCCAGAGTCATACTGGGTTCACAAAAACTGTTACTATTGGATGGCAGAATTATGCTAGATTGCAATAAAATCAAGAGATCACGATGTAAAACCTGCACATTAGATTCATACTAGTTTAAATTCATTTCAATCAATCTTTATTTTCACTCTGGTAACTTGAGTGTAACCCTCATTTTTAATGTGGCCGAGCATTGACAACTTTTAAAATGAAATTAAAATCAGGCATTTAATCACATTCAGCTGCTAACAATAAAAAATAAAATAAAGGGCTGAAGTTCAGAAATATTTTAAAAATGATTTTGAGATGCCAGCTTGGTAAGTTGTAATGATTCTGTCGTGAATTCTAGCTAATTAGTGAAGATGATGGATGGGACTATGTCACCAGTAATTAACTTTAGAGCAGAACGATGGCCTGAATCCAGTTGTTTGAGGATGCTGGCTGATGCTTGTTTATAAACTACATCAGCATATTCCAGGACTAAAAGTAGTGTTGCTTATGTTTGCCCGAGAAAGAGTCGTAGAGGCAACAAGATTTATATTTCGATAAAGAAATCAAAGCCTCTGTCTGCACTTAATGACTAAATTATTACTGAGTTTTAAATGAAAGTTTTTAATGGTTTTCAACTTCACACTTTTTAATCATCTTGTTCATAGTCATTTCAATTACAGATCTTCTACAAATAAAACTATTCTAGGTTCATCAACACCACCAAAGAGTTTTGCATGACTGTCAAGTTGCTTAGTCAGTGTAGTTCTTTAGTTTGTAGCCTGCAACTTGCTTACTTGTGTTTTTAAGTAGAGCATGGATTTGGATTCAGGTCTGCTTTCACATACATCAGATAAAATTTGGCTCATCATGATCAAAATGCATGACATATGATATTGAATATTAATCCAAATAAGAAAATAACCTATGCATGCTTGAAATGGAGAAGGCATGCCACATGATTAGTTTAGGGCCAAGATAAAAAGGCTAAGGTTGCTGATAATTGTGCTCCCCAAGCATGTGTGTATCATTGCCTCGCACTGCAGCAACATGCGTTGGTCAGCTCGATTTTTAGCATGTCTGACACGTTGCTCAATCTTGGGGCGCCACAACCTGACTTGAATCTGCTAGGAGCAAAAAATAAGTCTGTGGTTATTGGTTTTAAAGGAGTAGTTTGATGAAAGAGGATTTATTTGCCTCTTTCTGGAGTATTATACTTAATCTACTCCTACAGTGATAAAAATTCCAGTACTATACTACACACTGACCTAGATTTAAATGTGGTTCTAGCAAATGTATATCTGTACAATTCTCAGGATTCTGACTCGTTAAACAGGCTGAATGTCTGCCTTTTAAATGACTATAAAAGTTTCCACAAATTTTAAGCAACATTAGCACTGTAGCTGTGGTGTGAAACTAAAGGAAGAAGCTAAACTTCAGACCACCAAACATGCTTTAACTGACAGCACTTTGATGAATGAGGTAAAGTAGGAATTTGCTTTTTCACTGAAAAGTGCATTTTTGCAGCCTGCTTCCAGCAATATAGGCCAGTTGCAGTCTTTCTCCTGGAGACTAGTACTCTGGTACCAAGACATGCCACACCCCCGTCTCAGAAGCCCAGATCACTTTCCCTCTCATGGCTTTGCACCTTTAAGAAGAGGTGTTCGTGGTGGTGTTTATTTTTGGAAGTGGGGGTGATGGAAACCCACTCAAACTCCCCGTCTACAGTTTATTGACTGCCTGATTTAGAATCGAATTGTTTACAGAATTGGCAGCACGTGTGGATGAGAGGGAGACACGGCTGGCCTTGTAATTCTTATCTGCCCTCCTGTGTGCCAAGGAGATCCGGTCCAAACCGCCCCCAGTCAGACCTGCGATACTCTGCAGGGCAGCTTGATGCCAAGCCAAGCTAATGACCTTCCTTTGCTGCTGTCCTTAGTAATATCTGGAGGATTTTAGCTTCTGCTAGGTTGCTACCTAAAGCTACTGCAACTCATTTTAATCTGAAGCGGTCACAAAAGAATGCTTCGCTTACCAAAACTGTAACATTGTACTTTCCTGATTTTTCTATTAGTGCCATATGTTGTCAATACCTTAATGATATGTATCACAATATTATGATCCGAACACAAACTACTAGGGCAACTGTGATTTTATCAATGCTGTTTTCAGTGTTTAGGCCAAATAGACCTTTTGTAACTTTCCTAGGAGTGAAGAGATGCCCATTGCTGTGTAACATGCATATCCAGAATATCCAGGGAAAACCCAAGATTCAATAAGTCAAACTATCTCTTCTGCTATAAATGGACAGAAGTGATAATAGCTCTTGGCAGCAGACATAGGCTGTATTTTTGGGCATCACTTTAATATCCACATTTCTAAATCAAGACTTCTCACACTCACTAATTAGTCTCATATAGTTACTAAAAGGTGGTCTACTTTCAGTCTTTGGTTTACTGTGAGTTGGTATTGACTTGTAGTTCGTATTAGTTTATTACGACCATTACCAATTTCAAAATGCCCAATGTCTGGATTTCGTTTCAGTAAACAATTCTTTGCAAGCCATACTAAGCCTGTTTACCTGCAATGCCTAAATTCGCCCAGAGGGATCCCTGGTCGAGGCTAGCTATGCCTGTATCTGTGTGCGTGACTATTGAGAGGATGTTGTCTACAGAATTGTTGGCTCATGTCAGCTAACCCATGCTTGACATCTGTATTAAGTGTCTGTATTGAGTTGCTGCTCAAATCCCAGAGGTTCCTGAAGCCTGGCATTGCCAAGGCACCAAGTTTTTCCCAGCCAACATCATAAACACTCCTCTGGGAGTCATAGATTTAGTGTATGTGAAGGTGTCTCCTTATTTTACAGTGGTGGAACCTGGTTAAATGTCAAAGTTTTAATGTAAAATATATGCTACTTGTTGATCACTAACATATTTTTAATGTGCTTTCTCTTCTTTTTTTTGTGTTTAGATAATTGACTACAGTGGGGAGAGGACGTTGGACGGCTTTACAAAGTTTTTGGAGAGTGGTGGAAAGGAAGGAGGAGCACCAGCAGGAGAGGATGAGGATGAGGAGGTAGGTGTGAGTGTAATAACCAGGGTAACTCTTACCTGTTCATTGGACAACACTAGAAAAATGAATGGTCTTTACAGTTCCAGGAACCTTATTTTAAATGTGAAGCAGAAGTTATAGTTTGTCTTATTTTCACTATTAACTTGTGTATGGCTAAAAATACAAATACACTGGGTCCATTAATCATGAGATATTACAATTAATGATCGTTTTCAGCGTCTCTAGTGCTGCTAGACAACTGTAGTTATATTTGCCGCATAACTTGCGCTTTAGCTCGAAGCACACCTCCTTGGAAATGTAACTATGCGTCGCGAACAGACATCTGTGATTGGACGGTAACGCATGGCCTGTTGGACCACACATTCCCGCCTTTGCTGTTTAAAATGCTTATAACCGCACTGCATGAGCTATGGCATGGAGTATAAATTGGGCTTTAAGTGCCAATGACTCTTGCTGATTTCTGATTGACTTTTCATTGGAGTACCTTTTGTTATTTGGTGCTTGTTAAAGCATCTTAACAGCTCACTTTTGGCTTTTAAATTTTATATTAGCTACAACTGGTGTAGCTTAGTGTTTACTTAACTTTCTATAGGCTCTATACGACTCAACCATTTGAGTTTTATTTTGGTAACTGTAAACAAAGCCATACACAGTTGTTTACATGTGCAGTTGGTGCAGTGATCTAGAACTTAATTCTTACAGTTTATCGTCCCTGCACATGCCTTTTACACCAGCCTCTGATCTCAAAGGTGTTCTGGTTGCACCTTCAAACTGTCTCCCTTTTTTTATTGTTTGCAACAATTTAATACTTTCATGCATTCCAGTTTAGGGCTAGTGTCAGTATTACTCAGCATAAAGGATTTTGGATATTTTTCTTTTATGGCTTCCTGAGCGCCAGGTAAGTCATGGGACTGATGAAGGGTTAACTGATGTTTATTATCATGACCCCAAGTCAAGGCATCTGGTTTCCCCAATGAGGCTTCGTTTACAAGCTCTGATGCAAGTCCAGAGCACCTGCTTCTTGCATCTGACTCGTCTTGTAGCTCGCAGGTTGTAGATTTAAAATAAACGAGAATGCTAACTAGGAGCGCTAACATCATTAATTAAAATGCTTGCACTTAAACTTGAGCTAGATCACTGTCAGTCAGTCAAACCCCAGTGTTGGTTTGATTGTCTCCTGTTCCTGCAGCAGCTATTACTGACGGATTCAACACATTTTTACAAAAATCTTTTCCAATGGGTCAAGCCTTGATGTACAAAAGAAATGAGCATTGTGCGATGCCTCTCCTCTAATTCTTTGGGCATCGCGTCTAGTGTCCAGACTGGACAAGGTCCAAAACTTAGAAAGCCCATCCCAATCCCCTGGTTCCGATTCTAGGAAGTCTAATTCCAGTGCTTTACCGCGGTCACTAATGCCTAGCACAGCTGTTGGAGCTGTTTACCCTCTGCCCCACCACAGGGATGAGTTCTAACTGCCCACAGTTACTGACAGCAGTTCAGCATCAGTTCCTTCAACACCAGCTAGTTTGCGTGATGAAGACAAAAGGCCTTGGCAACACGAGCCAGAGGCTGATGGCTTATATGGTGCTTAATGTCAGGGTGCCCATTTCATTCCCTATACATTTTATTTACATTCTTTGTTCTTAATTTTGAGCGTTATTAGAGCTCTTAAAAATGTACATTTCTAAAGAGGGTCTTTTTGGAGCAGTTTCATAAATGGGTTCCAGTTATGGTCATGTGTTTATTGGTTGCCATGTATTGTTGCTTTTGTTTGTTGAAAAGGAGTCGAACCCAGTATTGATTTTTAATTAATTAGTTTACATGTAAATATTAGACGTTATTTGTGTTGTGTTTAAACCCCTACCACTAGACAATGTGTTGTTCTCTAGGGCTGGGCGATATGGGTCAAAACTAATCTCTATTTGTTTTAGCTGAAAGGTGATGGGCGATATGATATATCTCAATTTTTTTTCTTCCATTAACGTAATAATAAAAAGGCACATGTTCAAAGGCAATTTTGTTTAAATTTAGCTGTAGATGAACATGAGATATTCTAGAAAGATCTGTCGGCAATGTCGATCAACAAACTCTGAGGAGAAAAAGACAACTGTCAGCTAATTGGTCTGTTTTGATATAAACAATATTCTTATCGTATATTGTATGACCAATATATCGATACTTCAATATGTATCGTCCAGCCCTAATCGGTATCAACAAACTGAGAAGGGAAGGTGAACTGTCTGAGCTAATTAATGCACAGTATAATTCATATCGATTTAAATATTGTATCATCTTGTATCTCATATGAAAATATTGATAACTCCTAAACTCGACATATCGCCCAGCCCTAATTGATATCAATTAACTGGGAGGGGAAAAAAGGTAAACTGTCGGAGCCACTTTCTTTATGCTGTGATTTAATTTATCTAAAACTTTAAATTAAACAATTGCAAAGAACACCCTGCTTGTAGGATCACAATATCTCAGTATATTGAATCATAACCCCAGGTTCCTGCCAATACACAGCCCCAATGAAAATGTTGATGCTGACCAACATCACACCCTGATACTTGCATAACATTTACTGACTTTCCTAAATATACAAGTTGTTTACATTGCATAAGAATGCACTGGTCAACAGATCAATGGAAGTGTTCACATGTAACATGTAAAATAATGTATTTTAATAAACTTCTAAAACACTACAACTTCACAACTTATTTTCTATGATTGTAATATACATATTACCTCCCTTTTTTCCTCCTATTGTAGGATCTGGACCTGGATGATGTGGAGGATGATTCAGATGAAGGTCATGATGATGAAGGGCATGATGAGTTATAAAGGCGGAGGACAGCGAGAGATAGAGGAGGACACGAGGAGAGACAAAACCCCTTCACCACCACCACCACTTCCACTCTAAAACCCCTTCCCTGTCCCAGGAAACCTCAAGCTTCTCCCAGTAAACCCCCACAGCTGCTAGGGCATCTGCCCTTCTATCCAACCGCCACAGCAACTTGACTGGTCTCAAGCCTGGACTCTTACCCCTGGACCTCAAAGAAAAGAAAATTGAATACACATTTGGGTCATTTTTGGAAAGTTTCCCCTGGTGTTACCCCTGATGTGTGTTAGCGCTGAGGTTTGAGGGGTCCTAGTTGACTTCTGCGCCGGTTCATCACCTCTGTAATGATCCAAGAGATCAGTATTGCTTCACTGTTTAATTTGTTTAATTTAATATCGCAGGGTACAGAGTGAGGGGGGAAGGCCAGTTTTTTGTTGTTTATTGTTCCACAAACTCTCTCCCTGAGTGAGTGGACAAGTGTACAGTGGCTGGAATGGACTGATTTCTCAGGGCCCTGGGGGCCATACACCCAATAGGAGGTTGCTCAAGTCAATACATTCTGTGTAGAGCGGGCCATTGCGATACAAATGCAGATGTAGCTGAGACCAAGCTGAGAATTTCCCTTTTTTGTTCCGCTTTGCATTTTTTCCCTATTACAGTCCTAATGTGCTTCTTTTCTCTGTTTTTCCCCTCAAACTGTTAAAGGAACAGCTCATCCATGCATGCTGACTTGATTGAAGGTGGCAGAAATCCTGTAGCTGCTGATGTAGTCATGGTTTTTGTAGGCCTTAGCGACTACTGGATTTTATTCATCCTTGGTGACGTTAGCGTTACGGACTGGACCATTCCTTTAATATGTGGCTACTGAATTGTTTTTTAAAGGTGTTAAAGCTGTTTTATTTAATTCTATTTTTCCAGTTTTTATTTGAGTGGGTTTTTGTGTAAGGGCATGTGGCCCTCTCAGTCTCAGAGGATATCAAATAAAGTTCTGTAGCACTTCTTGTTCTTTTGTGACGCCAGCAGAGATTTCATATCAGTTACTGAAACCACAATTCCATTAATGTTCAGGAGAAGTTTTTCTGCCCATCATCCCCTTTTGTTTTGTTTCATTCTTACGGTGGTCCGGTTTGCACCGAGGCGGTTCTGTCTGTGTGGTCAGTATGTCTGGGAGGGAGAAAATAATGCAGCTCATGCTAACCTGGTCAGCGTTTTGTTTTCGTTTGGTCTTACACGTGTCCAGGGACAGGGTTGTGAATTAATTCTATTTTTTTTTTTTTTTTTTTCTTCACCCCAGCTGTTATTACTTTTCTAGAAGGGTGGATATCGGGGTGATGTAAATGGGGGAAGGGAATGGGGGTTTGTACATGGAAAGACTTCTGTAAGAGGTTTTGTTTTGTTTTTTTATTAAAAGCTGTATTTGAGAGAAAGGTGAGAAGTTGTTCAGAGAACGAAGCATTCCATCACATTTTCAGATCGATGTGGAAAAGATAACTGGTGGCCAAATAAACAACAAAATGGTGACAAACTGGGTGCTGGTGTGTTTGATTTATTTATTTATTTATTTATTTATTTATTTCTTAAATTTATTTTATTTTAATTCAGTACTTACTCATTTTTAATAGCTACAACTAATTTTATGGATATTTGTTGTGGGAATGCTTTCTTTAATTTAAATGATTGGATTTACTCTTGCATATATCAACGCAGGAAAAGGTCAGTGTGTAGAAACTACATGTAGGACATGTAGGAAATAGTCAGCCTTCAGCCTCTTTCCAAAACTTTTCTGCAAAATGCATGAACGTACAGGACATTAAATGTCAAACAGTGCACAAGAGAGATTAACACAGAGAAGGAGGCCTTTTGTTTTAATTCTTTGTGTTGTCTGGTTTTTACATAGTTTGTGGAACATATGCTGCAAAATGTAAAAAAGTGTTTAATTTGGTGTAACGGACTGAGGTTCGGTTTCCTGACTGCCCTATCCCAACACCTCTCTACACCTATAAGAGTGGGGAAGACTCCTACTCCTACTTTTCTTCTATCTATGGGTAATTTACATGTAATCCAAAAATGACTGGGTTGTAACATGGAGTTGAAGTAAAAGGTGCCCAGAGCTGTACAGACCAAACTTCTTGCACACTTTACTTTTTAAATACATGTGTAAATTTTGTGTTGCAAAGATTTAACCTGAAATGAAAATACATTATTGCAATAATAAAGTAGTCTTCTTTAAAACCTTTTTTTCTGTAAATTAGATCTAGCTAACAAAATCATCCTGCTTGTATGTTTATTTTATTAGAAATGTTCAAGTGTGTACAAAAAAAATCTTTTGCAAAATTACTTTTTTAGTAATTCATTTCAAAATGGGAAACTTATTGTATAAATGAATTACACACAGTGATCTATTGAAAGTGTTTAATTTATTCAATGGTTGATGATTATGGCTAACAGCCAATAGAAACCCAAAAATCAGTGTACTGTATTTAAAATATTATATTGGCAGTGTGCCAGGTCCTGCTGGAAAATGAAATCTGCATCTCCATAAAAGTTGTCAGCAGAGGGAAGCATGAAGTGCTGTAAGATTTTGTGGGGAAAACACTGCACTGACTTTAGACTAGATAGAACACAGTGGATCAACACCAGCAGATGACGTGTCTCTCCAAACCATCACTGATCATCAGTAAATTTTGCATTTCATTTTGGAAATCGAGAGACCAGAGTCTGGAGGAAGAGTGGAGAGGCACACAGTACAAGCTGCTTGAGGTCTAGTGTGAAGTTTCCACAATCAGTGATGGTTTGGAGAGACATGTCATCTGCTGGTGTTGATCCACTGTGTTCTATCAAGTCTAAAGTCAGTGTAGTGTTTTCCTGGAAAATCTTACAGCACTTCATGCCTCCCTCTGCTGACAACTTTAACGAAGATGCAGATTTCATTTTCGAGGGGGACCTGGCACAGTGCCCACACTCTTATGGATTCTAATATTCTTATATAATTTTCTGAGACACTGATTTTTGGGTTTTCATAATCGTCAACAATTAAATAAATTCACTTAAAAACAATTAAAATAGATCACCCTGTGTGTAATACATCTATATGAAGTTCACATTTTGAACTAAATGACTGAAATAAAGTAACTTTTCAATTATATTCTATTTTTGAGATGCACCTGTAGCTTGTTTGGTATTAAGAAATTGCAGTAGGCCTAGACTTACTTTCTGAGGGAAAAAAAACAGCCTGGTCTGCTTAGCCTTAAATCTGTTCAGATCTGTTGATTAATATCTTGACCCTCTTCAGACATTGTTTTCTTGTTTGATTATATATCCGGGATTTAATGCTTTTTAAACTGAAATCTTTCAGTGTGTTGTATATGTGAGTGTGTGTGTCAGATAAAAAGAAAGAGAGGGGGAGTTATCTGAGATATTTGATATGAATCAAATCTAATCTAGTTACCCTCTCAGTAGCAATGCTGTGTTACATCGCTAAATAAAACCACTGATATTTTATCAGGCTTTGCAAACTTGGTTACATAATTAATCTGTGATAAAATTAACATGTTAAACGTTTCCAAATCAATCGCATGATTTAATGTTGAAAGCACCAATCATAAAGTGAATTACTAAGCAGTTTTTAAAGTGTTAAGTTGGGAGTCTCTGAGCACTTTGGGGAAAGTCCAAGTGAGCGCTGCTTGCAATGCTTTGCTGGTGACGGGTGTATAAATTTAATCCCTGGCTGCTCACTGCACTGACCCTGGAAACACCAGTATCTAAACTTACTGAACGAATCTTTATATATAAACCTGTATAACCTTACTGCTGCTTTTACATTTTAGTAGAAGATTTAGTAGAAGAGTTTATTGTCACCCAGTTTTGGCTGTGGTGAGAAAACTTGATGAAATAACATAAAATAATATAGAGTTAAGAAAAAAAACAGACATCGACTGTTTGGTAATAAAGAAAAAGTGTTGCTGAAGTGAAGAGTTACTCTGATTTTATGTACCTGCTTAGAGCTACTCTGATGTAATGTACCTAAATATAAACATTTAGTCTTAGTCAAATTAACATTTCAGGTCTCCTGGTTTCAGGTTTCCTGGACAGAGTCTGAGGCTAGACCTAGACTGTATTTTCCTTCCAATAGAAAATGCTAGACTTAAACCCTGTCTAAGGAACCCCTTATGTTTAATGGGCCGATTCAAAATCTTCTAGTTTTTCAAATTAGCCAGAAAAATATCTGATTACATTATGGGCCACGTAATGCTAGACTAAAAAAGTGTTAATCACTATTAACATTACAGTTTAATCCTAGACTAGACTAAAAAGTTGTGTATTTGGCTCAGAGTGGTCCAGCAAGCTAAGAGCTGCCACTATGATTGGGAGGTCGCTGGTTCGAATCCTGTTTATGTAGCTTGCCATCGGCTACCAGAGCCCTGACAGAGCACAATTGGCCTTTCTCTCTCTGGGTGGGTAGATGACGATCTCTCCACACATCACTCTGAAGGGTGATGTCCCCGGCACGAGGCGTCTGTGAGCTGATGTGTCAGAACTGAGTCACTGCGCTTTCCTCCGAGCATCCTGTGATGCTACTCGGAAATGCTGCATCAGTAGCAGTTGGAAAAGAGATGGTGACTGCCTTCAAATGTGTCGGAGGAGGCATGTGCTAGTCTTCACCCTCCTTGAGTTGGTGCATTACTAGTGATAGGGGGAGTCCCAATGAGTGGGGTGGGTAATTGCCCATGTAAATTGGGGAGAAAATAAAAGGGATCACACAGGGTTCTGTTTTACGGTTACTGAAGCTTACTAATTGTGTCAGTAATTTAGTGTAAATGTAAATGGAGAGAACTGTAGAACTGAAGAATTGTTTGTAAAGCTCCACAATGGAACAGAAAAGTTAACCGAAGTATTGAATTTTAACGGCCTGGCTTTATATTTCAAGTCATTGGTAAATTAATTAAACCAACTGCGAAGGCTCTAGAAGTCTAGAACTTTCACAGTTGCGGAGGTGAGGTTATTTATTAACACTAAGCTCATGCTAAATATCTGGTAAGACTAAATCTAGAAGACACCATCATCTGCTCTGAGGCTTCAGCATGGTAATACCATAAACCAAGGAACCAAAATAGCCTTTATAGCTGGCAAACAATCCTTTTTTTGGTTGGCCACAGGTCAAACGCTATTTGTGAAGGGGCAGTAATGGCTGTTGACCCCCTCTTGGCCTGGTGTTTGGCGTGTTTCACCCATAAAGCATCTTTATGCCCCCTCGGCTGTTTACTAGAAGTTACTCCCCACTTGTGAAGTGCGTGACCGACGAGCTTGAAGTGACTGGGAATGTGTATGTGGGCGTGTATCCCAGCGAAAACAGGCTGAGGTTACAGCTCCCATCAGTTGAGAGGGCATGAGTGAGTGGAGTGGGCGGAGCCAATGGTCACTCATCTTCCAGTTCGGCCACTGGAGCTGTGAGGTGACGGCACCAAAAATAGTCAGAGAGAGGGTATATAGGGCCTGGAGCCACCCAGAACCATTCAGACTCGCACTACTGACCGCACTACTGAACTTTCCAGGAAGGAGCTCCACAGCCAGACATCCAGCCACAACACCAGTGGAAGAGCAGACCCAACAACAAGCTTGAAGAACTGAGAGAACCAAAGAACATTTGCAGCTTCAAGACTATCTGAGAACATCTGAGTGAACATCTTTCACAAGAACAGAGAACCTCAAGAAAAGCAGATTAAGCAGATTAAGAAGATTTGAAGCCATTCTAAAGTAAACTTTCAACAGGAACATTCAAGAACTTAAAAAAGAACCCAACAGCTCCTTCACACCCATATCTGCTGATAAACCAGATTTGATTCACTGAAAGACAAGAAGAGCTTCTTAGAGGAAGATGAAGTACTACCAGTGCCCCGTGACCCCAACTGTGACCTACGAAGGCTGCGGCACTAAAATCCTAAGCCCAGCATCCTGCTTGCGCCCAAACAAGTCCCTCAAACCTGTCCGCAGCGTCCACTTCCCCAATGATGTTCTCTTCCAGGATTACGTCCGCCAAGGCGAGCTGGAGAGGATCGGACGCTTCATTAGAACCAGGAGGGTGACCCTGGACACCATTTACCATTCAGGTGAGGGGGGAGACCAGTTAAACTTAGTTGATTTTGATTTAAATGGTGTTTGAACAGCATGGAATATACAAATACAGGGTAGATGAACCAACTAAGCATTATCTATTAATATTATTGCATCTTTTTTCTTGATATCAGACTGAATTTTGACACTGTCCAATAATATACAGGATTAGTAAGATTAGTATTAGTATAGAAGTTTATGCATTGATCTGTAACAAGCCTGGTTTTATGCTGTTAAGTTAAAATGTTAAGTCCAAGCATCTAAGTGATGCACTAAAAACGAAAAAAAAAATTAATAAATAACCACCAGAGCCCCTGTTAAGTCTCATTGCCCAGCTATCGCTCCATCACTGTCTCTTTGTTTATCAGACATAAACAGACTGTGTCTCTAATAGGATAATCCTCTGAGTGCTGAACAGTCATGGAGGTGGTAATTGACTTGTCTGAGCAGGATATTTAAGTTGTGATCCCTCTGGTGATTGTGCAGGCATGGCAGCCATCCACGAGGCCGTGCTCTCTGGAAACCTGGAGTGCGTGAAGCTGCTGGTGAATCTTGGGGCTGACATCATGCAGAGAGATGAAGAGGGATGGACGCCACTCCACATGGCCTGCAGTGATGGATTTCCAGAAATTGCCAAGTTAGTTTCTTTTTTGGTTGAATGCTTTATGTTTAAAGTTTACAGTACTGACTAGCATTTCTTTACAGTGGTGCATGACTAAAACACAAATGTAGCCATATAATGAATCATCCAATCTCACCTAATTTTTGCCTTTTAAGACTTTAGTTATTTATCTATATTAGTTGTGCATCCCTAATATAGAGTGGATGGTGATGTGATAAATTTTGCATGTAGCCCAACTTGAGACATTTACTCATGTGAACAATTCTGACTCATGTGGACATAGCGTTTTTATTACCATTTTTTAAACATCAAAACCTCTCTTGTGCTCTTTCAGGTACCTGCTGTCTTTGGGTGCTGATCCTGATGCAGAGAATGAATGTGGAGAGAAACCTGCTGACCTTATCGATCCCGACTGCAAGGAGCTGGTGGAGTTATTCGGGGTAGAAGGAGACTGAGGTTTCTCTACCAAGATTCTCCAGAATTCTAATCAGTTTTAAACATAACAGACCGTACAGTCCTGTTAGGACAGCCACTGTCACGGTTTAAGTCCTGAAAAAGGCCCTTTGGACACATTCTTGGCCTGAGGTCACTGGAAGAGGGTGACAGTGGTTATGTGAATGGAGCACTCTGTTCTCGAACTGAAGGATCCCACCTTCATTGACTGCACAGCTGCTTTAGTCCCGCTGAAGAACGACACCAAAAGCAGATAGTCAGTACCAGTTTAGTGTGTTTAGCGCTGCTGTGCTAATTATATAGACAGCTGTAAAAAGATAAAGTTTGAGTGGTGATTTTCTACTAACTTGATTTTATACACTTGTAGTTTTTGGTAATTGTGTAAACCACAACTGTGTTTTTTTACTTCTGTAAGTCTGTTTTAAGTACATCTTTTGTAAGCTTGAAATGTATTTTTCACTAGTTCTAAGTGCTGTTTTTATTCCAGTCTTGCACTGCAAATTATAGTCTTAATTTTTATACTTACACTGTTATTCAATAAAGTTTTCATAAGTAAATTACTGAAGTGTTTTTTGTTCTTTTAATTTTTAAGAAAAATTACACTGCACAAAAAAGAGGTTGTTTTTCCTTGGCTTGCAATAAGTGCATCATGTCTGTGACCCATTGACATCACTACACTTTTGCATTCTTTTTTTGTGATTGCTATTTTATTCAACAATTGCCCAAGAATAATTAAAATTAGAAAAAAATGTTTGTAAAGGACAACATATTTAAAACATAACTGTTTAAACAGGCACTAAACACTAATCCATATTTTTTTCATTATTAGCTGAAATGTGTTTCTTTGAGGTTGTGAAACATACTCTCCCTCCTGCCCCTCTCCTAGACCCACACAGCACCCAAAGCACCTCCCAAACTACTCTTCTATTTTTTTCAAGTTTGAGTTGAGGGTTTATTCAGTTAAAACAGGGGGTTTAGTTACCCTTTAATGTTTTTTTAATCAATTAAGGATTCCCACAGTAATATTTGTCATGCAGATATAATGCTTAATGAATTGAATAATGCAATCAATCACCTACACATGAACAAATGCCCAAGCTTTAATGGTCTAGCGGCAAATTTCTACAAACTATTTTTGGTCTGAAATTAGGAAGTTTTGATAAGGTGTTGGGTGAGGCCCTTAATGAACATGAGCTTTAACAAATATGAAACAATGGGTTGTAGTGTTCCAAACCAGGTAAAGATCCCACAATAATTGACAATTTAAGACCTTTCACATTATTAAACAATGGCTATACCATATAATTAAGTCTATACCATGTTGTTTGACAGCCTGGATGGAACTCAGGGAAGATAATTCAGCACCCTCACAGTCTAATGGACAAAGCTATTGGTGAGTCTAGTAGTGCAGGAACCGAGGCTTCTATACCTCTTCCAAGAGGGGAGGATGCTAAACATCTTCTGTGCAGGGTGGTTTGCATCACGCACAATTGTAATCCCTTTCAAATGAGGCGGGTGGTGTAAATGACCTGCAGGGAGGGTAGTGTTGTGTTGCGATGTTGGCGATCTCAAAAATGTATTTCTCAAATTGTCAGTTAAACTCAGTCTAGATATGTTGGGTGATAGTAAAAAAGAATTTGGACTTTAAAAGGCTTTTGATATGATCGAACACCCTTCATGTTTCAATAGTGCAACAGATGGCAGAAGCTGCAGCATTAAAGGAGGAAAGGAAAAAATAATTAAAATTAAAGCTAATAAAAGCTAATTTTTGCTCCTCATCAAAGAGGAAATAAGGAATGGACAATAATGAGTAATTGCTGCAGCACCTGCTCCTCTTCTTAAGACATATGTAGGGTTGCAACGGTATGAGATTTTCACGGTATGATAACCGTCTCAGAAAATACCGCGGTATCACGGTTATCACGGTATCACAGTTTGTTACATATATTATTAAACTGACCCTTAAATAAATTACAACAAAGGTTTTTTGTTTAATTAACTATTTATTGTAGAAACCTGGAACAATTATAATTTTAATGTCTCCTTAAAAAAATAAGCTGTACACCATCAGGTGAAGGAAACCAGGTTTTTCCACTACTCTTAAGGGCATTAAGAGTGTATATAAATATATATACTGTATATATATACGTATATATATATATATACGTATATATATATATATATATATATATACGTATATATATATATATATATACGTATATATATATAACATACACACACACAGGTTACACACATTACATGTACTCTAAAAAGGAAAGATCCTGTATTTAAAATATTCAGTACAATTATTTAAGTTTAAATTATTTAATATCTGATAAACTGAGCCTGGGTCAGTGTCTGACCAACAACTGTTGTAAACTGTTGTAAACTGCCAAGTTGGTATATAACCAGATACTGCAGAAAGAGGGGATTTATTTCTGACATGATCCTCACAATAGAGATTTCTATTTTAATGCTTTCACACAGAGTCTGGTTTTAACATATTGTGGCGTGGAAGAGGAAGGAAGACCCAACCCAGAGCCATTTACACGGACACGTGAATCCATCCTTCACGCCTGTACCTGCGTGCCCAAATTTCGGATAACTCAGCGCTTTTGCGGGCGCTTACCGCATGGGATGTGCACGACTACAAAGAGGTTTTATTTAGGTTCAGATTAAAACTAAACACATACTTTGCGCTGCACAGCGGGGTGGTGTTCTCGGAGATGGGAGTACAGGTTTGCCGTATGTCCACCTTTAGCTGTGACTTTACGGCCACATTGATTACAAATCGGATAACCAGCCTCGGGTGTGTTCGGCGGGTATCCGAAGTAGTCCCTCACTGCTGATTTTAGTTTAGCCTTTTTTTTAGGCGGACGGAGATTTGTTTAGTTTGATGCACTTTCTGCTGTTCTCACCGCTGTGTGCTGAGGAGCTGAAGCGGAGCAGAGTTGCGCATGCGCGTGAGTTTCTCCGCTGGCTTGCCTTTTACCGGTAATAAGCAAACACAGACGGTATGATAACCGTGCATTTTAATACCATGGTATACCGTGAAACCGGTTACCGCTGCAACCCTAGACATATGATGCCCTAAAGCTTACAAGTAAACTAGCAGCTAGGTTGCTGAATTTTAGCACTTCACTGCCACAGCTATATCTGTATCAGGTGCTTGAAGGCTATACATTCACATTACAAGCCACACTGCTTAAATCAGATTTTTTGCTCAGATCGGGTTTGGCTATTTTGATGGTTCTCATTTACAATTGTAGCTGTATCTATAATGTGTAATGTGATCGAATCTGTGCCTGAAATGCCTCACATGCAAACACTGATACATGATATATAATACTGATACTTCGCCTTCTTCACCAACAACAAAAAAAATCATATTTGAGAGATGACTCGTAGTTTTACAAAAGATAAAAAGGATGCATTACCAGCTCATATGTAGAGAGAAGCACGTAGCGCATGCACAAGAGCAAAAAGGCACATGAATTACAATTTGACCGTTCACATTTATATCACATATCCATGGATTGACTACGTGTCCCATATAGGAACACATATGGAAGTGGCTCAGATCTGATTTGAAAAGCACATTCACACAGCCATGAAAAAAAAAATCACAATGCGCAATAAGTCAGATTTCAGAGTCACTTCAGCCTGGAAATGTGAACGAAGCTTCGGTTCCATGCGGAAGGGGAACTAAAGAAAAATGGGATTGGGCCTAAAAATGCTTCTGACGTCTCTGCCCTTTCTGCCAGTTTTCCCTAAGACTACCTTCTTTTAGTAATGGCGGCCTTTAACACGCCTCGCTCTGGCTACACAGGCATTTCACACAAACCTTTTCGACAAAAATGTTCTCTACAACATCCAATTTTAATCATAATGGGTTTTAATAGGCTCATGACCATACACCCCTTTGCCTATTCTGGGCTTTAACCCGCCCCTTTTCACCATGCCGGGCTTTGATACGCCCCCTTTAGGTCGCGCGCTGCACTGCAGTGTTGACCACGCCCCTTCAGCCGTGTTTTGAAGCTGCAGCACAAAAGGCTTCTCTGGGCAGTTTCTGTAAGTAAGCGTTTTTATTATCACAGCTGAGAATCACACAGAGACTGGGAGAAATATAGAGCTGGCGAGCTAGCATCCTTCGTACGTTGCTGTTTTATTTGGATAACTTAGCTAGGAGGCTGAATAGCTACGCTAACATATGTTAAATATCTGGAGCTTGTTGTGGTTCGGTAAGGGCTAAGCTAACAGCTAACGTTAGTTAGCTTAATGATCTAACGTTAGTCCGTCGCTTAAATAACGTTATAGAACAGACAGTGAGGACAAACTGAGGCTTTATGTTTGAAAAAAAATGTTTAGAGCGACTTTAGTTGATATAATATGGGCAGCTAATAAGTGATAAACTGAGCTTTTGTTTCTCATTTGCTCGCTAACTAGCTTTAGCATGCTAGCTTAACGTTGATGGAAGTAATCAGATTGTTAGATGTTTTAATTCATGAGAAAAGAGCTCATTCATGCAGCGACGGATATCAGTAACCTTAATGTAGATCTAGTTTTTGTTAGCTAGTTAATCAGTCAGTACTGGGAGGTTGTAGTTAGAAGCAGTAGGTTAGCTGCTTTAACAGCCTTTGTCCTGCAAATGCTGAGACTTCCAGCTGTTTTCTACATAGCACTTAAAATATAAAGATATACAAATATATGTTATTTATAGCTAGATAAATAAAGTGTCCTCATGCTTTATACATATTAAATATTCCCTCGACTTTGAAAAGACTTAACAGACTAAAGTCTGACACCCTCTCACATCTAAAGACTAGTCACATACTTTTTAGTCACAGGCTAAGATTTTACACAGACTGGGGATCACTATTTGCAAGATTTCAACTAGACTCTTTCTGAGATTTTTTCCCCATCATGCTTTTGGTGGAGTTTATATACAATACAAATTACATTATAAATTAACTGTATATCAATACTATAATTTATCAGAGACTCACAACCTTTGTCCCCTTCAGAAGTTTATTTCTCTGCCACAATGTTCTTGATATTTATTTTACAGAATACATTTTGTGTTTAACTCTGCCTATAAGTCCCCCCTCCCCTTTTTTGCTACAGCCTTGTATATTTGCATTTGTTTTAGATAGAATTGCATTAATTAATTAATTATTCTTGAAAAATGTGTATTTATTAAACTTGTTTGTATCAAAAATAACACTGCACAATAAGACGAAGTAGTGCAAAATAAAATAACTTTAAACATAATGACATTAAAGTGCTAAACATGTTTAAAATATTGTGCATATTTAAGTATGAGCCATATAAGGCATATTAACTGCAAAATTTATTATTTTTTTAGATACTTTGTAAACATTCATGTGAAAAATATTCTTGCCTTGCAGCTTCCCATAGCTCTCCTTCTAGTTGTTGACTTTGTTCACATCACTATTTAGGTGAGCCAAGTCTCAAGACTTTCTTCAAGATTTTCTCTGCGACAGTGGAATCGCTTGAAAATCGTTAGGTGTAAGGTCGGCATTAGTATTTAACTCCCTCCATTTAAAGCTGCAGCCCTTCAGATTTTTTTCTTTAAAAAGCAATGGTGTTTCTAAGGGGAAGAGGGCAAAATCTTATAATAAATGGCATCAGTGTGCTTCCAGATTAATTTACTTTTAATAGAGACTGCGCCACAATGCATGTTTTAAAAGTGCTATTGTGCATGTTCAATTTAATTATGTTTTCTCCAAAAACAGGCTGTCACATAATACACCATTCCCTTACAAAAATGTATCATGAAATCACTGTGTTTCCTTCGTGCAATAATTGTCTCTGATTTAAGAAACAATTCCATTAATTTAATAAATCGTTCCCTTGATTTAATAACTCATTACATCTGTTTGATAAATTGCTCCAATGTTTTTTATTCATCATTTCCTAAATATGATTAACTCTTATGTCAATTTAACCATTTACAGACTTTTCTCCATCACTGTATTCCCAATTTTACTGGGTGTGTTTCGTAGTAATGCAGCTGCTCAGCATTTCTTTTAGAGATACACTGCCTAAATTTTCTGGTTTAAAAATTGCAGATATTCTCTACTAATGGTACAATTTGGTGAAATCTCCCTAATCATCAGCTCACCAGCCCCAAAGATGGTGCAGAACTACAAGCAGACCTCCGGTGCCTGCTCGCCAACCAACACAGAAGAACTGCTCACTCCAGCACATGAGGAGAATGTGCGCTTCATTCACTACAGTAAGCAGTTAGGTGTTTGTAACACTGTCAATAAATCAGAGTAACATTCATAACATAACCATGCCAACATATGTGGATATTCATTTAATTCTATGTGGGCATTGCAAGAAAAATGGACGCAAAGAACCAAATACAGTTAGATTTCCTGCTGATATCAGACATACTGTCATAATAAAGAATTGTTGCCATAGTTTCTTTTCAACATAATAAGTTATGCCTAAATCGGGCACCAGTTGAAATCAAATCTGTTTACAGTTTATCTGTAGTCGACTTAAATTGTCTACGCATTCAAATGTATAAAATATGAAATATGCAAAATGAATCTTTGCAGATTTGTAGTGAACTTGAGCAAGTGTGAAGTGTGGCACTACCCGCTTACGGACTAATCTGTTGTTTTTACAGCCTGGCAGTGTGTGATGAGAGAGATGCAGTCCTTCCAGGGAAGTGAAAACAGCAATAAAGGACCCCAGAAATATGTGGAGAGGACACCAAACCCCAACCTCAGCTGTATGTAGATAAATGTTATATATTTTTTATTAATTTACATATTTTAACATTTCTTTTGCTCTAGCTGGACTTTTAAAATGATGCTGTATGAATAAAATAATGTCCATTAATGGTGTAATTGCTTTACATAGTTAACATGTATTGTAAAGTAAGTGTAAAGTAAAACTTTGTGCTTAGGACAAAATTCGATTTCCGTACAATTTTGCCAATACTGCAAAATACCATATTAAAATACCATAAGTATCTTAATACCATAAATATGTAATGCTGATCAGTAATAATGATTATCACTTAAATAAACTAAACACAGATTTTACATACTACTTTACTGTAATTGTTTGTGCTAATTTAACATCATTAAGCACAGTACTGATGTGTGTGAATAAAAATGTATCTTGTATTAGATACATGGCCACATATGTAGAACTAAATTATGAACAGATCCTCAATATGTTATGATTTTTTAATGTTTTAAAACTGTCTTGCAGCTTTCACACCAGTGGACCTAAATGACGTCAGGCGGCGGAACACACAGGATTCCAAAAAGTCTTAGTTAAAGCGGTGAAGGTCCAGTTCTGCTTACGCATGTCTCCAGCAAGCGCATTTTTATTTTTGAATCGACTTTGTACAAGGTTTCTACTTTCCTGATTTTTTTGCCCATTTCATAGAGGCTTCAGCCATGAAAGCTATTTTTTTCATCAGCTGTTCTGTTCTTAGATGCTTTATGATTACAATTTATATCTTTCTATGTAGTTAAATTCACTAGGATGCTAAATACAAAGAGTTGCACTTTATTAGTTGTACATGCATTTTGTGCCTGCATTTACTGGCCATTGTATCAGAAACGCCTGTTATTTAAGTCCATTGTATACATATACAGTTACATAATGCATCTTATCCTATTATATTTATAACTGGTAGGGTTCTGATTGAGGTTCTGTGGTCAGAAACTGATTACTGATTAAGTTCTCATTACTTATCCACGAACAGATTTACAGAGCAATATCTCTAACCAAACACCAGTAAAGTGGGAATACAAGGTAGGGTTTTTTGATCAAGTGGGCATAGAGAGACACTTTCACTTTGGAGTCCACCACCTGATCAGCTGTTGTATATTGGTAGGTGTTTCTGATAAGATGACTAGTGTAGCTACAGTGTAGATGGAACTAATGAATGGCAGTTCTGTGTAAATGTATGCATCTGTAGAAAATGTAAAACAAAAATCTATATTTAAGACCATCACTCCCTGACAAGCCCTGGATTTTTCTCCAGAGCCAGCAGAGTTGGCTCTGCTTCTTCCGTCCTTTACCTCAGCTTGGGGCAGCTAAACCTACGCACAAGCCCAGCTGCATACTGACTACTCTTCCAGGCCTATTCCAGAGAGCCCCTTTAGGCTCTTCATGCTATCAGATTATGCACTGAATGAAATCACAATGACTTCCAATCATTTTGAATTAATTAATGCATCCATGAACTATCGTGTCAGAAAGTACGCTGGGCCATTCTGTCAAAAATCTTATCAGAATTTTTTTTTAATTTGTATCTGCAAATGGTTTGCATAGCAGCGAGAATTTGTGGCCACATTTATAAAAAGGCTGTTGTAGTCTTAGAGTTGTAGATTATAGCATCTGTGCAGGACATTTATCTACATTCAAAACCTCAAATAACCTGTCAGCATGCCTGCTTGAAACATATGGCATTGCTCTCCTGACACAGATAAACAGTCTGTAAATGGATAAAGCCATTGTTTTTGTTACCAGCCCAATGCTGATTCTGAAGGCACGATTCCTGGCCAGTATATACACTTGTCATTTACATAAAGGTTACCAGGAACAATAATTTATACAAATGCCAGACCTCTCAGCATGGAGTTGTAGAGGTTCCTAATGGTTTCCAACGATAATTCACTCTCCACTTAAATCTTAAATATTACTGCAGATTTTGCGGTGGAATTTTATACGGTCATCATTTATGGACACCTTTACAGTCCAAAGTTACGTTAATAAAAAATAAATAAATAGGTCTTAAAACCAGTGGCCCTACCTTTGTCCTACTGCTGCCATCTCAAGACCTGTCCTTGAAGACACTGGAACAAGAAAAATGCCCTGAAATTTATTCTGTTTAAAATCTGTTTTACTTTTGTTTCCTTTTCCTGTAATGTTGCCATTTTGGAGATACAATGTTATCGTATGACCATGACCAACTATATATGTTTTAATTTTGTTTACCATATGTTAATAAAATGCTGATATTTAACTTCTAAATGCAGAGTGGAGCTTTAAGCTCATGTAACCCCTAGAACAGGCACAACAATTATTGTATTGGATGTTACTGGGCCCATACATAATGATAGCATTAGTGTCCCTGTTAGTATACCAGATTTGTTTTTCCCCCTAAGAATATAGTTCCAGGCATTTTCTGCACATTTTAAACACAATTTGTTTATTTACTGGTTTTAATAGACTGGAAATGTAACTATGTAAAAAGGAATCAGGTCAATAAAGTACTAAAGTATCAACATAAACTAGGGTTGTGTTATGGTAAAAAAAAATAGATAAATATTCTTCACAACTATGAGCAATTTAACATAAAATGTGCCATAATCTTTGTACAGGCAGCATTTTATGTTTCCACCAAACTATTAAGTTCAGCAAATAAACAGTAATTGTGTATAAAAGTGTGTCTGTACTGAATTGTTTACTTGTCAATTTTATTATGACTGTTTATTTAACTCAATCCAGCTCATATAATCTACTAGTTAATTAGAACGGGCCCTTACCACGTGCTGCAAAAATATATATTTTTAATTAACACAAGCTATAATTGATCAAATATTCACATCACCAAGAAACATTAGGTTGCATTGACAATACTGAAAGCAAAACGATAAACTGTGTTTTTTTTATTACAGTTGCAGCGCTGCATATCATAATTGGTAATTTGTCCTTTGCACACACGATTACAGATTATACACAGTTCTCACCTATCAAAAATAAATTATGTGGTTCTTGGTGCCTGTTTAGGGGTTAAAGAATTTTCCACAATGACCAACCGCACAAAAATGTTAAAAACTGACATTTACTGTTTTACTTTAAAACATGATTAATGTTGCTCTCCTTTCTGTCATTCAAGGAATAAAATGTAAGTGTATATGCACATATAGTCATTGAAGTATATAATTTTTGGTTGAAATGTGTATTTAATGGTCTTGAAAGAAATAAAAGCACCAGTATGATATTGTAATAGTTTATTTAATCACCTCATGATGTTTCTCCCCTGGATGAAAAAAGGAAAAGCTATTACTTTGGGTGAAAAACACTAATAAAACACTTGTTTAAAATATATATATATACATTTAAAGGAAAGCTGTGTGTGTAGAGAAGATATAGAAAGCTATGTGCATGGGCTTCACAGTGAGAAAATCCAAGTGAAATTCTCACTCTTTGAACTTCCACTCCTGGCGACACATCGGGCACTGCTGCTGGACCTGTTGCGAGTTCAACCACTTCAGAATGCAGTGCATGTGGAAGCAGTGTGAGCACTGACCCCAGACCAGTGGGCAGTCATCACCAGGGACTTTACCTGCACACAGAAAGAATGGGCAGATTCTCAACATAAAAACACACTGGGTTTATTCTGAAACAGACATTCAGTGTTATTTTATACCCAAAAAAAACATGATGCTGTTAATCGTTATATTAATCAAATATTGTTTTTTTAATATTGTCTTTACTAGCTGTGATGTAAACAGTCATTTAGAGAGGGTTATGTGTGGGAAACACTCCATTCATCCCAGATCAATACATTGCTTAGAAACCAGAAACACAGTTTGCCTTAGTTTTACCAATGCACAAATATACAATAGAAAACTAAATTTGTTAATATTTGGCACAATTGTACCATTTACCAATACCATAATTTCCTACCTTTTATACAGACATTTCTCCTTTATATGGAAGCCCATTTCCGCCACTATGCAACAGTCCTCCACTAAGTTATAATTACAAGAAATACTAAGTCATTATTACAAAAAGCTGAGTCATAATGATGAGATACTAAGTCATTATTTTTGAGATGAAATACTAGGTCATTATTACGAGCTGTTAATGAATTATTATGAGATGCTAAGCCATTATTATTATTATTATAAGGAGATACTAAGTCATAATTCTGAGATGGCAAGTCATTATTATTGAGATGAAATACTAAGTCATTATTATGAGATGATATGTCATAATTATTAAGATAAGATGCCAAGTCATTAATACAAGATACTAAGCCATAATTGTTGAGAGGAGATACTAAGTCATTAATACGAGATACTAAGTCATAATTACAATATATTTCGTCATAATGATGAGATGTTAAGTAATAATTTAGATACAAAGCATTTTTATTGAAATAGTAAGGCATAATTATAAGATACCAAGTCATTATTATGAAATAATAACCGCAGACTAAGTATATCATAATTATTATGCCTTACCATCTTATAATTATGACTTGGTGGAGGACCCTTATTTTTTCCCTCGAATGGCGGAAATGGATTTCAATACCTTGAAGTGTCTACATTTAGAGTTGTGTAAAAAGATTACTTACAGTCTGGACAGCAGCCATTAAACGGGGCTCTACAGATGCCACAGTTCTCGTCATTGGCCACCCACAGCCAGGATGCCACGCCGTTCCACTGCTTTATCTTCACCTTCATTTCTCACTTCTGAAATTGTGGGGATATGTCCAGTCAATACAAAAAGCTAGCTGAAGAGGTGAAAGCTGTGTGAAAGTAACTTAGCTACCTGCATGGACGCCGTTTAGATAACTAAGCTAGCTAGTTATATAATACATATTATATAGAGTTATGTTACACGGGTTGCAGAACGCAGTGTTAAGAGTTTGTTATGCACTAAAATAAACTCATAACATTTCCTGAGTGTATTGTGGCACCATCTGAAAAACCTCCCATTGTCCAGCAAATCGATATATGGTAGGTTCAGTAGGCGTTTTATCACCACTGGAGCCTGAAACCTGGTGAACAAACCTTAACTTGCTAACCAAAATGGTTTAACCTACACAACAACTTACATTTCAGGAATATTGCAATCAAACGTGAGTGACAAAACATACAAATCAGAAACCTGTCGATGTCTAAATGCAGCAGCTGGGGTCAGGTTATAACTACACACATACTGTAGCTAGCTTGCTAACTAACGAAGCAGCACCATTTAAAGTGGGACCAAACATTCTAAAAATGCTGTGGTGAGAACATAAAACTACGGTTAATATTTTAAGAAAAGTAACAGTAAGAAAAGAAAATACCCAGCCATACAGATAAAGCTCCGCTTCCCTCCCGCTTTCCATTTTATTTACAGCGCCGCCATGAAGCTCCTGTTCAACACTAACAGCTCCATCTCGCCCCCTACTGCCCGGGAGCTCTTTCGGAGTTATGGCTAATATTATGGCGGTTGGCAGACCAACTACAGGTGCACTGCAGCCAATGAGCTGAATGACTTTTGAAAAGTGAATTGCAGAATTTTTTTATTATGAATTAGTTAATTATCCAATTAAATGATAGATCCCAATACACTTAAAACACTGCTTAAGCACTAAGCCAATCACAGGGGCTGGCTGCACCAGCTGTAAGTTAAACATAGGCTAGCTGTAAAAAAAGGCTAAACTAAATCAAATCGTGTTGTCCTACACCAACTAGTATATACGTAGGAACGTATAAATACTAAGTATTTACACAAATCTGAGCAGGCATATGTTTGTAACTACACCAGTGTAGCACATATGTAGACTTTGGATTTGATATAACACCGGCAGATGAAGGCTCTCCAAACCATCACTGACCATCAGTAAATTTTGCATCTCATTTGGAAATCTAGGATCCAGGGTCTGGAGGAAGAATGGAGAGGAACATAGTCCAAATTGCTTGAGGTCTAGTGTGAAGTTTCCACAATCATTGATGGTTTGGAGAGCCATGACATCTGCTGGAGTTGGTCCACTGTTTTATATCAAGTCCAAAGTCAGTGCAGTATTTTCCTTATGTTTCTCTCTACTGATAACTTTTATAGAGATGCGGGTTTTATATTTCAGCAGGATTTGGCACACTGTCCACACTGCAAAAAGCACCTATTGTTTGAGACACTGATTATTGGGTTTCATTGGCTTTTAGGCATAATCATCAACAATAAAAGAAATAAACACTTAAAATAGATCACTGCGTATAATTCATCTAACGTTATATGATATACGAGTTTCGCATTTTGAACAGAATTACTGAAATAAAGTAACTTTTCAATGATATTCTAATCTTTTGAGATGCACTATATAAGTATGAAATAATACCGCTTATAATATATTACCCATAACATTATAGCTACATTATCCACTAACACATGCTGTTAAACCGCGTTTCCATGGCAACACGTTGATTACCAACATGTTATATATTTGTTTTCGTCATGTAAAAGCGTCAATCAGTAACTCTGCGCATGAGTTAGTTGTTACTAGTTAGGACATGCCACACAGATTAGTGGTGCACCCAGATTCAGTAAAATGATAGTTTGAAACTAATAACTAGTAACGTTAGAGACTTTGCACACAAACATAAGAAGAAACTTACGCAAAATTGGTGCAGCCCAGCCCATATCTGTACGACAGTGAAATATAACAAGCAGTGGGTGTCACTTCATAACTCCACAGAATAAACTGGATGTATGAACTGTTTTAAACAGACTCTTAATTTTAAGCACGACACTGCAGCTCGAGTTTGGCGACACCGGAAGTGTGCGGTCTCCTAGCAACGGGTCAAACAGTGCAGGCGGTGGAAGAAGGCAGACCCAGCTTAATCTATCCAAGCTAAGATATTTATTAAAACGATTTTAACTGGAAATGTCCATGATTATTCATATTAATCATTTGAAGGCAGTCTGGTTCAGTTTATCTTAGTGTTTACTGGCCACAAGAGTTTCAGTTTAGGTAAGAAAAAGAACCACTTGGTTCTCTTCTCTTCTCTTCTCTTCTCTTCTCTTCTCTTCTCTTCTCTTCTCTTCTCTTCTCTTCTCTTCTCTTCTCTTCTCTCTTTAGTTTTATCTGTCCTGTTTATTTTATAACTACTTAACTTGTCCATTTTCTTATTTGATTTGCAGTTTGTTATATTGGTGGGAGGTTACTCGAATTTATTCGATTAACTACACTGTTGTTTTTAATGGCATTTTCAAAATGGGATAAGCGAGACTGTACATCTTTGCACAGAGACACTTTCCTAAAATTCTCCCTAACTCATTTTTTAAGATTTTCAGGAAACAAAATAACATGTGACAGTTGTTATGGCTATTAAAAATTAGTAATGGTTATGAAGATAGTTTATCATACATTCAAGCAGTAGAACCAACCAGAAACAATCCTAATTTAAAATTATTTATTAAAAAGACAGAAAACGGAGCCTTTTTATTTAGCTTTATAAATTAATTTTTTTTGCTGACTAAAATGCAGACTAACAACCTCATTAAAACTCAGTGATAAATAAGGCTTGCAATATTTTCAGCCTATAGTCTTTATTAATAAGAAGTAAACTTTAGACTATTGTACTAAGTATGTGTGTATGTAAGATAACTTACCAGCTATGAATTGTATAAATTAGTTCAGTGAAGGCAGCCACAATCTTGGAAAGCTATTAAAATAGCCTCACATTTTATTCTGCTAGGCGTGATAAATTAGCCACAAGATATATAAATGATAATAAATAAATAATTTAATTGAATACCATTTGCAGTGCACACACCTTCGTAATTGAATAAAGGCATTTTTAATAAAGTCAATAGGGTTGGACCACTGTCGAATAGTGGCTGCCCTTACATCACGATGCAGCCTGGCAGTGATTCATTCAGGTATATGTCTTTTAAGATTTTAAGTTTTTTTTGTTGGCTGCTTTACTAGCAGCCATTAACACCCTTTTTCCTGGATGTTTGTATTAATAGCAGAATCATCTACAAGCAGAAATAAAGCTGGAGAAAATGGAAGGTTCTGGTCCAACAGGGAAGATAACATATAACTTACAAAACATCACAATTGTTTGACTGGAGGTCTACATGTTTAAATGTACCACTAAAACCAATTGCTAATTTGTAAAATAAATTGTAAAATTTTATGTGTCCTTTTTCACACATCTCTAGTTTGTTTCACACATCTCTAGTTTGTTATAATGATCATTTTCATTTACCTGTTCTGGACAGTTTTTTTTTTTGTAACTCCACACAGGCCATTTTTTCTTATCTGTTCTTAGGATGGAGAATGGTGGGGAAGATGGAGGAAAGCAGGAGAGGGAGACGGAGGGTCTTCCAGTGGAAGCAGAGGGGGCTGCAGAGGTCAGAAATTGCTTATGGTCACAGCAAGGTTTTCATTCCTATCCTCCCGAATAGGCAGACATTTATTTTATACTAGCAATAAGGATTTAAACATTTAACAATACACTACTATTACATGACTTGTGTTTTTGTTTTAAATTGTTTTGAACTGAAGACTTCTGTGTGCACACTTATACGCAAGAAATTTTAATTTTGATGCTGTGTAGTATTTCTATTTTTGAGTTTGCTGGCATGTCTACAGCCGTGGAAGAGCTACTATTTCAAGTACTTATTTCTATGGATGGGTTGTGAAAACCCAAATCTGAATATGGAGTGTGTAAGATGTTATCTTGGGAGTAAGATTACCTATACAGAGTGTACCAAGAATACTTTATAGAAGTCATTATTACCCACAATGGACATCGCAGAGGATGGTAATAATCATGACCATAAGAGCCTTACTAGAATTGTCTACAGTAAGATTATAGGAGCAGTAGCCTGCACATGGTGGTTTGGTTGTTTAAATGCTCTGATGTGTTGTTGCTTTCTGTGCAGGGTTCAGGCCCAGTTTCACAAACTCACACTGAAGCCAGCGGTTCAGAGACATCTCCCCTCACACACACTCACTCAGGTCTGTATAAGTCTGCCTACGTCAAGAACAGCACAGGCAAACATCAGGAGGAAAATGTATTTTCCACTGTATGGATGCATGGAACACTTTTTGATTAGAAACTTTAACCTATAAAAGCCAATTCACATAAATTCAGTGAGTAACATATGACTAATTATATTTTTTAATATATCTCTTAAAATACGTTTATAACTTGTATTTTAACAGTGTGCTCTAGCAATTGTATCAGAACTAGTTAAATGGAGAGTAAAACATTTATTTAGGGCATTGGAATTGTTAAACTGGTTGGAACAGACCAGTAAAAGCAAAAAGTACAGCTTTAAAGGAGCCACATTTATCTAAAGGACTAACTGAGAGGACTCAAACACACTAAACACACATTCATACACTGTCCTGTGATGCTCTCAGGCTGTTCAGTGTATGTGACTTTATGAAGGACAGAGTTCTGTAACAAATTTTCCATCTCTTTTAAAGGGTCTGTGACATACATCATCATCATGGGCTCTTTTGGGTTAAGATAAAAAAAAGAAACTGAAATTTCTGTAATTGACCAAAGCATACTCCTCAAAATTTAGTAAAAGCTCTTTCAAAAGCAATAGTTTGTTTAGAAGTCACAGTAACACCAATTTAGCAAAAATATAGTTTATCTGCTGAGATTTTACACTGGTGTGAACGAGTGTTATATAACTAACATAGCCTAGAAGCCTATGTTCACTAATCAGCATGTTGATTTGAGGCTTGTTCCTTTACAGTAACGTGAAGGGTGTTTGTGTATGTGTGTGTGTGTGTGTGTGTGTGTGTGTGTGTGTGTGTGTGTGTGATGTGCTTTCCAGCGCAGGACAGCAGTACCCTGCCTGATCCTCCACCGTCATCTCTGCACCTCACATTGGCCAATTCCACAGTAATGAAGCCAAATATTTTTTTCTTTCAGGCTTATATCCTGTTATGATGCATTTATCTAACAATCGAAAAAAAAAAAACAGTTTATAATGCTAGAGATTGTTAACAGAATCCATGTTATCATTTTTTAAATGAAGAGATCAAATTAAATGTTTTTTATTTCAGTTATTGTTTTTTTTCTGGGGCGACTTCAGCTTTAACTCATTGTGATATTTAATTTATCTTAAGATTTGATGAACAGTCTGCAGTACATTCTGAGTGTACTTTTCACCTTGTATGCAAATGGAATCAATAATGATGACTCTACCAATCCAGACGGCTCTCATAAGTGGCGAGAGAGACGAGAGAAGCATGATGATGCAGAGTGAGGATGAAGAAGAAGAAGATGACGATAAAGATCTTATCGTATTGGACCCTGAGCATGTGGGTAACTTTAATTCTTTGTTTTTCACTACTATTTGTAGTTAAGGCACCAACATACAGGTTAAAACCATGTTATATATTGTGCTTAAATCAGACAGTATTGTGTCTGATATGTGCTGACAAATAACTTATTTAACTTATTTATTTTTTGTTCACATATTTACACTTAGAACATCAGCACCCAACACCTAACAGCTAGGTTGCTCTGACCATTTTTGATTCGATCAGCAATATCTCGAACAATATCTCGATCTCAATAACTCAAACTATCACAAATGGACTAATTATACACGACACCACAAGCTCTTTACAGGGGTTCACAGTTAGGCACCTCCCTTCATTAGTATTTGGCTGAATTAAGCTCACAAGACCTCCAGAAGGCTCAACTTCCCCTCCAAGCTCACTACATAGGAAATTACAAGATTTTGCCCACAACCTTGATACCACTATTTGAACATTACACGTACCAAACAGCCTATGTCTACACTCTAAAACACACTATTGCCTTCCCCAACTCACCTCACTCCTTCTCATCCACAACCACTGACTAGATCTCTCAGCTACTTCTGACAGTTCCTTCATGACGGCCCTCAGAACACAGCCACTGAACGCAAATTCCACCAACACAGACGTGATTGACTTTGCTGCAAATCACCTAACACCTATTGCCGTGCATATATCAGAAAGCCTGTCTGATTTTAAGAAAATATTAATAACATTAATAAAATAGATGTCAGGGCGCCGAGTGGTCCAGCGGTCTAAAGCGCTGCCACTATGAGCGGGAGGTCGCAGGTTCGAACCCCAGTTCATGCAGCTTTGCTATCAAGCTGCCGGGAGCAAAATTGGCCCTGCTTCCTCTGGGTGGGTATATGGCGCTCTCTCCCCACATCACTCCTACGGTGATGTCTGCAGCACAAGGCATCTGTGAGCTGATGTATTGGAGCCGAGCTGCTGCGCTTTCCTCCGAGCGTGCTGGCTGCTCGGCAATGCTGCAGCAGCTTGAAAAGAAGTGGTGGCTGGCTTGACCCTAGGTTTGTTTGGTGCATTACTAGTGATAGGGGAAGTCCTAATGAGTGGGTTGGGTAATTGGGGAGAAAATGAGAAATAAAATTATATATATATATATATATATATATATATATATATATATATATATAAATTAGACGTTAATATATGCCATTTTTGATGCCATATGTACATTGTACAATGTATGTAAATATATAATATATGACATGACATGCGACCTTGTGTGTCATTTTCTTGTATACATAATATGATAATTGATTTCATTTATTAATTATCTCATATTTTCTTGCAGCCACTGATGAAGAGATTCCAGTCTGCCCTGGAAAAACACCTCACAGACCAGCTGAAGAGACTTGATCACGAGTTCCGGGAGAAGGTTAGATAGGTCCATTAACTCTGTGTCAGATAACGTATTTTTAAGGCTACACATATTTTCCTCTGAATAGACGTCTTCAGGAGAAGATCTGTCACTTACCCATTCCTAAATGAGGCGTTAATTGATACACTTTAGCCCTATACAGACAGCATTAGTGTCTCAGGGGGTCCTGGGGTCATTTTCTTTTTTATGGGGGGGGTCCTCTGTGATTTTATTCCTGTCCAAAAGGACCACGTATTTTTCCACGTGTTTTTCTGAGACGTTCTCTGAGAAAATGACAGGCTGAATTACCTACTGTTTTTTGCTGAACTCCGTGGTCCTCCAGTAATTTTAGTCTTGTCTGGGCGGCCATCTTTTAGTTTCATCACCTTGCATTTAATAAAATAGCTATTTGTCCACTGCACTGTATTTACACTTGGGGGCTACTGAACGCGATGTCATGTGACAGAGGAAGCCAAAAAACTTACTGGTCCTCCATTTCTTTCAACTGCAGTCTGGATGCAGGAGTTTTATCACTGAGTAGAAATGTGTGGAATATTTTTTACAGAGGTCACCCTGAGAAACTAATCACATCCTGATAGGGCTTTGGTTGAGCCCTGAAGCTGACCAAGAATGATACATTTTGAACCCAGTTAAAAATATATATGTATAATAATATAATCATTATATGTTAATCAAATAAGACAAATTATAGTCAAACGTAGTATTAAAGCCAAATATTATTTCAATGTTACTACATTATGTCCCATCTTTTCCCACCAGGAGGCGCAGGAGAAAGCAAAGCGTAGCCAGAAAGAGAGTCTGGCTGTAGAGCTGCACTCTGCGCAGCAGGGACTGGCTAAAATGCAGGCAGCTCTGGAAGTCCGTCGTGATGCCAGTGCCCAGGCCAGTGCCTGGAGGAGAGATGCCCAGGAGCAGCTGGAGGATACCAGGAACCAGTACAGTACAGTAGCAGAACAAACCAGCAAACAGCGCGCAGAGGGTGAGAGTGTGCATTACAGTGTAAAGCTGAGTAGCATTTCCAATAGTGTGTGAACACCTGCTCCTCCAGAATTTCATCTATAATCCATAGTATGTATAAGTAGCTAAATGTGATAGTTGGTATGATGTGTGTATACTTATGAACATATAGTATTTTATTTTTCATTAAATAATTTAAAAAGTTTCAGTACTTATTATGTTATTATATTATGTTCTATAAGCATCTCAAGGTTAGAGAAAACTGCTTTCAAAAATACACAAATTACCTCAATAGAATAAGGGAAGATACTTATTAAGGGGGAGAGGAAGAGGAAGTCAGGAGAAGGAAGAAAAAGGGGAAGGGAAGAAAAAAGAAAAAAGGGGAAATACTAAATTATGTGTTGCGTCCTTTTATTTATTATATGTTGTACATTATTTTTCCATCTATTATTTCTGTGCTTTTAATATCAAATAAAATAAAATAAAATTTTATCAAAATTTTAAAAAATTGTCTGAAAAATATTTTTTTTTCAGGTAAAGCATAGATAACCAAAATTTCTAATTAAGTAAGGAATTAAAGTATTTGTACATAATTACTATCACCTCTGCATTTCAATTATTGTACTTGTTTTCTACTAAATTATAAATAAAAATAATAAATAAATAATTTTTCTGCTCATAAATGTAGTTTATTAACTAAGAACATATTATTTTTTAATTAACAGCATTCCAATAATTTTAATGCAACCATTTACAACTATTTACATTTTATAAATGGAAATATGTTTTGTATTCCTTTTTACTCATTTACACTCTTTAGCAAAATAAGTTTTAAATAGTATTTTAAGTTTAAGTTTTTTTTTTTAACTTGATCATGTGTTAAAGCACCTATAAAAGGTTTTCCATCAATCTGAAGGACACTTTAATAATGTGCAGAAACATTTAAGCATCCATACGATTCTCTGACACATCCTGCTTCTATATTAAAGTATTGTCTTCACTAAAGGAAACCCTTAAAACCCTTTAACTAAGCAGATCATTGCTACCCCTTTACCAGGCAGAGAACCATTTCTAAAACTGTCAAACAGAACCGATTTTAAATCCTTTAACCAGATAGATAATCCTTTCTTACACCCTTAAACCAAAACAGAGCCCTTTTTAAATACTTTAGCGATGTTCAGAACCTGTTTTAAACCCTTGAACCAGGACAGAGCTTCTTTAAACCCTTTAATGATGTTCAGAGCAGATTTTGTAAACCCTTTAACCAGAATAGAACCCTTTTCAGCCCTTAAACCAGGAGGATAAACCTTTTTATGCTCTTTATCATGGACATAACCCTTTTAAAACATTTAGCTTTTAGTTTTTAAATCCATTATCATGCAAAGAACATTACAACCAGATAGATAATCCATTTTTGAAACCCTTTTTAAGTGTATTATTTTAAGACTTGATCAAATAACATGTGCATGTTATGTTTGTGCATTGTGCCTCAGTATCAGAGCTGCAGTCGGAGGAAGACAAGCTGGCTCAAAATCTGCTGTACATGCAGGACGTGACGTCTGATCTTCGGTCTGATATTACTGTCATGAAGAACGCAACCCGCAAAGCACAGTCAGAGAAACTGCAAGCTGAACAGCAAAAGCAAAAGCAGGTGACATTCTGACTACATCGTTTGACTTTCAGCTTAGGCTACGTTCACATTACGAGGCTGAAGTGACTCAAATTAAATTTTTTATATATTCTTATGGCTGTGTGAATGTGCCAAATTCTTTTTTTTTATCAGGTTTGAGTTACTTTGGCTACGTTCACAAATCAGATTTTTTTCCCAGATCAGATCTTGAGGGTTCACGTTCACAAATGTAAGTGACCTGTATCTGTGTGTAATGTAAGGAGTTAAATCTGTAGGATGTTGATTGGCTGTTCTAGGACCTGTATGTGGAGCGTTTGGTGAAGCAGGAGGAGAAGCTAAAGGAGCAGATCAATCTGTATGAGGTCCAGACACTCGCACAGGCTGAGGAGACGCAGGCGGCTAAAGACGCCCTAGCTGAGGTCAGGATCTAACACACACACACACATACAAACATACATACAAACATACATACATATATATGATATGCCAATGTGATAAATGTTATAACTGTTGTGTTGGGCTGTGTGTGTGTACTCCAGGCTCAGTTGGGCATGGACTCTCTGGCAGTGGAGCGTAAGCAGTTGCTGCAGCAGTGGAACAGCAGCCTGATGGAAACGAACAAGAGAGACGAGGCTTTCACTGCCATGCAGGAGGCACTGAGGTGTGTGTGTGTGTGTGTGTGTGTGTGTGTGTGTGTGTGTGTGTGTGTGTGTACTAGGGGTGTCACGATTCTCTAAATCCTCGATTCGATTTCATTTTCGATTTGAGGGTCACGATTCGATTCGATTCTCGATTTTCTTGTTTTTTTTTTCTTGTTATTATTTTATGCCTCATAAAATTTAAATAATATATTTATTATTATTATTATTATTATAAATATTATAAATATTATTATTATTATTTATTAAGATATATATGGTAATGCCATCTAGTGACTTTTTTTGGTAGCAACAGTGTGCACTATTAAAACAAGCAGTTTATCAGAGCTGTGTGTGGATGGCTGGTGAAACTGCTCATTACATGAAGCTGCAGTTCTTCATCCAACCACTAGTCGGAGCTGCAGCAGCAGCACAAGCCCCGCTCTCTTCACTCAGTCACTACTTCAGTACAGCCCAGCCACGGGCTACAGAGCTCAGCCAGTCCGTTTTTACTGTTTCTGTAAACAAATAAAGGTTTTAACCCCACTAACCGGATAATACAGCTCACTACAGTTCATCTTTCAGCCCAAGCAGCTAACAGCAGCAGGTTAGAACAGCCGACACGGAGGCACTGCTCGGATTACATTATAAACAGGTCAGTTAGCGCGCTGCTAACCTCAGGATGTTTATAACTACGGAGTTTAGTGGACACACCACGGCCGCCAGGTAAGTCTTTTAAAGGCTACTGAAGACTATTAAAGGCTATTAGAGTGTAACCCCTGGCTCCCAGGGGTTACAAGAGGTTATTGAAAGCATTATTGGGGGGCAGAAATCAGTACAGGCTGGTTAGATAAGTGATGTGGGTATTGTCTTATAAATATTTACACATAACTTATATCTCTCCTGAAAAGCTTTTATTTTAGTCAGAAACACGCTTGTGTTTACTTTATCTGAGAGAAAGATGTTTTTTAATTCAATGGAAAGCAACAGGTGTAGTCAATTATAAGTTTAAGATTTTTAATCCACCTCACTGTGATCTATAGTCAGTGTTCTCAAGTCACACTGACACACGCATTTCAGCGAGTTCACACGCTCTCACCTGCGCGCACCCACCCCTCCGTTAGATACAGATACAAAACCTGCGCGCTATTTGCGTAGCGCGCGCGGGAGGGATCGTCGATCCTCTTTTTGACTTCGATACTCGAGATCGTGACCTCATTTCGATTCGATTTCGATAAAATATCGAGATCGTGACACCCCTAGTGTGTACACGTGTATGTGTATGTCTGCAGTGACTGGATTTTACCAAATTTTAAACCTCTAGAATATAATCAAGAGGAAGATAAAAGATCACAAGCCATTAAATCAAGCTGAACTGCTTGAATTTTTGCACCAGGAGTGGCATAAAGTTATCCAAAAGCAGTGTGTAAGACTGGTGGAGGAGAACATGCTAAGATGCATGAAAACTGTTATTAAAAATAAGGATATTCCACCACATATTGATTTCTGAACTTTTTTTTTTTTTTTCTGCAAATAAAGGCTCTAAATTACAATATTTTTATCTGGAATTTGGAAAAATGTTGTCTGTAGTTAACATTTAGAATAAAACAACAATGTTAATTTTACTTAAACATATACATATAAATAGCAACATTAGAGAAACTGATTCAGAAACTGAAGTGGTCTCTTTATTTTCTCCAGAGCTGTGTATGCTCATTGTGATAGACTGTAATGCACTACTGGAAGAGTAGGGGGTGCTCTTTAATGCCCTATAATATTCATTTTAATCACACACTTATTTTGACAAACTGTAATATGCCACATGAAGTGTGGGTGGTATTTTATAAAGATATTATATGTTCAAGTGATCCACATGCTCATTCCGATAGACTGACATTTTTGAAGTGCAGCCAAATACTTCTCAGTCTTCTCAGTTGCAGAAATCCCTGCTTGTTTTTGTTTGGTTGCCATTCCTCTCCCAGACAAGCCAATCTGCAGATGCGTGCCCTGGATACGGAGGCAGAGGGCTATAAGCGGTTGATCGTGAAAGAGCAAGAGCAGAACGAGCTGTTGACCATCCGGCTAAACCGTGCACAGCTCAACAGTGCCACGTGCCGCAAACTCATCACGCATTCAAGCAGCCAACAGGAGGCTCTGCAGGTCATGTACAGCACATGCTCACGCACACTGCAGGAGACCGAGAAGAGCCTGAACAGAGTGACTGCGGTGAGTGACATACAAAAACACACACAGAGTAAGACTTCTTTCTACTTTAAGAATTGTCTTAAAATTCCCTTTTAACAATATTATGCCTTGCATACAGTATTGGTTTAATATATTACGTTATATTTTATCGTATCCCCTGTATTTTGATTCATGTCAAATCGTCAAGTTCTTGTCAATACACAGCTCCTTCTCTTGCTCTTTCTCTCTGTTTCTCTCTCTCTCTTTACAGGAGTACAGCACATGTCAGTCTGAGTTGGCTGTTCTGAGGAAGCGGTTGGCGGAGGCATTGTCAGTGCGTTTGGATCTGGAAGAGAAGATTATGAAGAAGATGCAGGAGCAGCTCACTCATGATAATGCAGCAAAATACTCAAAACAGCTCAGCAACAAGACAGCCTCTCACCAGAGAGAGAGGGTGAGGTTCTCAGTCTCTCTCGTTCTCTTTCTCTCACATGCTCACACATTCCTAAAGGGTGTAAAATGCAGATGCAAAATGGAACAGTGGTGGCTCAGCGGTTAGAGCATTGTGGTTGTTGGGCCCTTGAGCGAGGCCCTGATTACACAGTTCCAATTGAACTACTAAGAACAAATGGAAATAAGTGAATACAGGTCAATATGTTACAGATTTTTAAGGTATTTTACCTCAGTTTACAACCAGTGTGTCTGTTTTATTGTTTTCCATTTAGGAGGCCCAACATTCTAAGCTGGAAAGTGAACTGGCGGCAGTAACACTGGAGGTCAACCAATTGACACTGCGTTTGGAGGCATTGGCCGGCCTGCAGGCTGATTTGGAAAAGGAAATATGTCATCGGCATCAACTGCTGACCGCCAGAGAGGCTGAGGCGGCCAAATATGTCATCGCCATTGAGCGCAAGCAGGCCACAATCAATGAGTACAACAAGAAGATCCAGCAGATTGTAGCAAGCACTGGGGTCAGAAAACAAACAGAACAAAACACACATTACATTCATTGTGGGCACTATCTTAACCTTGTGAAAAGGAGGTATACTTAAGAGCCTTAAATGTATGTTAAATTAGATAAAGAATATTAAAGTGCATTTTCTATTTAATATACTCAATGAAAATACACATAAAATGCATATTAGTGTTTTTTTCCCAGTGTCATTAAGGTGTACACAATATTTGCATTAATACACAATATAGTACATTCACAATATACTTCAAGTGTAAAAATTATGTTTAAAAAAGATATACAAAAAAGCACTCAAAAGCACTACCTAATACTTTTATGTTGTATTTAAATAAAAAAAAAGCTTAATTACAGTTGAAATATACTTAAGTTGCCATAAGTTGTTCCAAAATAGCATATTTGGTATGGATTTAAGTGTGTATTCATTTTAATGCTAAAATTATGTACTTTTCAATATTAAGTATATTTAAAAAAATTTACTTTCAATGCACTCTTCATTTACAAGTGTAAACCCAAAGGCCCAACAATGCTTACAAATATATCTACGCCGATGGGTGTAGTTGTCTGGAAGTGAGGTGTGTTCAGGTAAATTTCTGGCGTATTGCTATCTTGCCAATGGAAAACACAGGTGCACCCCTGACTGATTTGAACCCTGACAGCAGTCAGCCACCAGACGTTTATTGCAACGCAATAAACAGAACACAAAATAAAATAACATTGCCGTTCCTGTAAATGACCTGCTCGCTCACCTTCATAGCATAAACATTGCAGATCAGTTTTCTGTGCTAACAAGATTAGAAGTTCTGCATCATTAAAATTGCAAAACGCCAAAGTCAGAGTGCACCTGGCTCTTAAAGGAAATGGCAGGTATCACCCTGATTGGTTTATTTCACATTATGCCCAAAACACACCCATGATTATTACATGTGTGTGTGAAAATTAGTACATACATTTTGCTAATTTCAAGCCACGCAAGTGGTACTTTTTTTGTCCTCACAATATCAAACACACACAGTTCACCTATAGATCACTATAATAGGGCCCTATGTTTCTAAACATATCTAGACAACTTTCATGACAATGAATTATCTTCATAAACTCATTCTTAATGTTAGAAGCCTTGCCCACGTGTAAGAATTGTTCTTGACACATTATTGATCTGCTTATGTGTGAACAGCTTGAAGACCTGAGCCCTCTGGAGATTCAGGTCAGCAACCTGAACGAGCAGCTGAAGGAGGTGGGAGCGGAGACTAAAGAGAAGCAGCGGATCCTTCTGTGGCAACAAGGGGAGCTAGTGAAACTAAGTCAGGAAAGACAAGCCCAGAACAGTGCAGTACTTACCTTGCACACACAACTCACTATACTACAGCAGAAGAAGATCAAGATAGAGAGTGAGTATGAGCAGAATGTAAATATTTTAAATATTTAAGTAATAGTATGGTCGTAATATATACAGTAAATTCCCATATGTCTCTGGTAACTGTAATTCAGCTACTTTAGGTTGCATCCTTTGGCTGAAACAGATGAGCAAATGCACACACTGGTCTACTCCCTCTAGAGAAGTACTGCCAATAAGATATGACAATTTAGATCAGATAAACATGAGAATATTGTCAACTTTTGGGATACTGATCATCTAGCATCCTGGCCTTAGTCTTGTTCCTCATGTTGTTAAATTAGATCGCAGAAATACTCCAAAGTCTAGTAGAGAGCCCTACTTATACTTTGTCAGATAGTTCAACAAAAGCTAAATTAACAAAAATGAAAGTAAGTTATTGGCCAGGTATCCCAATAATTTTGTCTATGAGGAAAGAGGTTAGTTTAAAGTCCATGTCTCCCCTGATTCAGTTGTTTCCATTCAGTAGGAGGAGCTTTCAGCAAGTTAAATGGCATTACCTTTAGGCCACCACACTGTTCTGTATTTGCTCCATATAAATTAGGGGTGTAACAATGCATCTGTGGGAACAGACAATTCCACGCTCTGTTTGAACAGCAGAGGACAGAATTCCACTACTGTATTCCAGAGAACCAGTGGGTGTAAGCAAAGGGCGGGGGATGTGTCAATCATTTTAGACAGAAATTTTTATAGACCAATCAGCAGCGTCAGGCAAGAGGGTGAAAGGCGCACAGGGTAGCCTCACTGCAAGGTGCAGTTTTTGACATCAGCCACGCAGCCTTCACAAGCCAAGAGGAGCAATAGATTTTGGATAATGTAGTGTAGTGAGAAATAAGATATTTTAATTTAAAATGCAGCTGAATTAAAGTGAATAAAAATCACAACAAAAAGGTAATACTTCAGTAAAGATACAAGACAAATTTATTTAAATAGAGTATTTACATTTACTTAAATACTGTTCACCACTGTTCTGCTCAGACATCTTAAACAATACTTTTACTTATACTTTTACTCTATATCACTTAAAAATAAGTGATTAATTAAGAAATCTAACAGCACAGTAGGATTTTTAAACTTAAAACAGTATGTTTAATACTTAATATGAAAAAAAGCACTTTTTACAGGGAGCATTTTTATAAGACGCATTTGACATTGTTTACACATGTGTTCCAAATTTCAGGGAAATTCGAATTGGGAACCCAGAATTGTAAATCAAATCAAATTGTGAGCAGAGCAGCATTGTTACACTACAAATATAAATTTAAATATGTAAAAGATATAATAATGCTATAATAATAATAGTGCATACATACAGCATCCCTACCGTATATGTAATGATATGCACAGTTTCATAGTGTACATTTTTGACAGCTCATTTGTGTGTGTGTGTGTGTGTGTGTGTGTGTATGTAGGTAAGGTTAAGCAGGAGCAGCGTGGTTTAGCTGAGTTGGAGCGATTCTCTAAATCTTTGAGGCTGGACATGCAGAAACTGCAGTCGCTGGTGAATCAAAACTCACAGCTGAGCCAAGAATTGCAGCAGAGCCTCATCCTTACGGAGAAAAGCTTTATACACGAGCTAAAGGTACGTGTTTACACACACACACACACACATACACACACACGTTAAAGAACATATAGTAAACCATGAGTTCAAATACTGTATGTCCCTGTGTGTGTATCTGTGTGTGTGTGTAGGACGCAGAGAGAGAGTCTGTGGGGATGCAGCTACATTGGGAGAAGCTCCAGGAGGAGAAGGAGAGACTGCTTAACAGCCTGATGGAGGCAGAGTGAGCGCAATACACACTCACACTATTAACACACAACCAACTCACACTCTCTAATAATAGCACACAACCAGTACACCCAAATTAAAGTATGGATAAGAGTATTAATGGAAAGTGTGCCCTTCTTTACAGTTACCTAATGAGAAATATTAGATGTGCTGATGCTATTTAAGATGATTTGGCATGCTAATATTTTGCTACAACACACATTCATTAAATCCCACACTAATAATTCCACCCTGTAAATCCCACACTAATAACCCATCCCCAGTAAATCTGCTATTGTGATAACACACAATAATACTGATATTGTTTTGGTTTCTGCTCAGAAGCTGTGTCAAGCACAACCCTGAAATTATCTTTAAAAACACACACACAAAGCCAAAACATGCCTTAGTGTGCAGCCAGTGTGACGAAAGATAATGTGTGTTCTTGAAAAAGGTCAGGATTAAATATGTATAGGGTATGAATACAAAAGTATTTATCTATTCTGTTCTTAATGAAATGCATTAAAGCATATTTTTTGATGTTGTTGCAGTACGAATAACCAAATGGGCAAAAAAAACCCACATACTTTCACAGTTATATCATGCACATAAATATTGATATCTTTCTCCTTCCCTTACTTTCCTGCCCTACAATCCTAGTCACCCACTGTGTATGTGTGTGCGTTGTTGTAGGCGTCAGATTTTGCTGTGGGAGAAGAAAATTCAGCTGGTTCGTGAGACCCGCTCCACTGTGGACACGGAGGTTGGGAAGGGAGACATTTGCACCATGAAGGCGGAGATACACCGCATGGAGGTGTGTGTGTGTGTGTGTGTTCCTGAGGTTAACATGAGATTTGATTGCATTCAGCAACAAGAGCATTAGTAAGGCCACCCCACCTCATCCCCAACCTAAACACCCTTTGAGCACCTGTGGCAAGACATGAAAATTGCTGTTCACAGACGCTATCAATTAAACCTGGCTGAGCTGAGCTATTTTGCAAAGAAAGAATGGGCAAAAATCTCAATCTCTAGATGCACAAAGCTGGTAGAGACATACTCCAAAACATACTTCAAGACTTGTAGCTGCAGCGAAAGTTGGTTCTACAAAGTATTGGGGACATTCCAGGATTTTGGTACATTTCAGGGGTGGTCACTTCTGAAAATTTGATCTTCAATTTGATCATTTTTAGTCATATATTTATTAAATACAGGTAATAGACTATCAAAAAGTTTGATTCGTCAAGCTCAGGTATCAAAGCAGTTTTTTTAAATTAGATTATGCAACATATTTGGTAACTTACAGTAACAGGGTTGCGAGAAACAGGGTTGCAAATCTAGGCTAAGTTGAGGTTTACCCCAGGAACAGATGCTAACTGTAAAATTTAGCTATGTATACAAGATCAAGGACAAACATGGTTATATAAGTATATAAAGTAAATTTTGACTCTACTCATTATTAGTCTTAAAATATGAGTAACAGGGTTGCGTTCACTGAGTGACACACACAACTTTAACAAACATGTTTAAACAAACATATTTGGAAAAAAAACTTGAAAATTGTTAGAGCACTTACTCTTGGTCTTGCTATGTGGGCAGAAAATGCCCTTGTGATGTCACTTCCTGTGTGCCAGTAGACTAATATTTTTAACTCTTTCTCTGCCAGGTAAAATTGCTTATGGTAAAAGGGTTGCGCGCATGTTGTGGGACACAACTTAATAGCATAAAAACTGTAACATGCAATACAATGTAGACCAAAGAAATTGTTTTCATAAGTAAAGGAGATGCATATCAACAATATACAAGAGGAAGTAATTTATTTAGAGCTTATTTTAATTGTTAAATTTGCCAAAGGAGTTGGTCACCCAATGTGTGGGACAAGAGAAAACGGGAATGTTTTGAGGTGGTCCAAAGGTATTCGGTCTTTTGAATAATATCTAAGGAGCTTATTTTTCCACCATATTTTACAGTTTGTCTTATAACAAGTACATTTTTCACAAAAATAGTCATTTAGATATTTTGGAGATGTACATTTGAAATTTAAGTGGTGGGACAGGAAAAATGTACCAAAATCCTGGAAAGTCCCATTGATATGCTAAATACTGAATACTCTTGTACGTCATTTTTATATAATTAAAAATTTCAATTATAATTTTCGCGTATACATTTGTGTTTGTCTATCACTTAAAATCTCACTATAATACAAGTTACAATATAAGTTTGTGGTGTGAGGTAACAAATTTTGAAGGTCAAGGTCAATGCTTTCATAATTAAGCTCTGTCCACAAACATTTGGACACCTGAATATTAGTGTTTGTATGAATGTATGTCTTGTGTGTGTTTCAGTTGCGTTATGGAAAGCTGTCAAAGCAGAAGGAACAGCTGATGAGGGAGATGGAGGCGGCGGTGGCCAGACGGGAGAGTATCGTCGTTCGCATTGAGGCTCAGGGCCGCAGTGACCGAAAACAACCCACACACTCCAGCCTCCATCACACGCTGCAGGGCCTGCGCCGCAGCATCCTGCACACACACAAGGTGGGCGTGACTTTCACTTTAACTGTTTACGTGTATCTTTCTACTGATGTTTGTCTCGCTGCTGGGTGGTGGTGGTGGGGTGGGGGGTAACTGAAAGCTACGTTAAGTAAACAAAACTGTAATTATTAAAAAAGCAGTGCTAGCCGTGGTTAGCAGCAGGCCACAGGCCGATAATATTCACCTCTGAACGGCCAGAGTTAGCGCTTAGCAAGCTAAGAGGCTAATGCTAATGCTGCTCCAGCAGTGCTAGCCGGGGTTAGCAGCAGGCTATAGGCAGATAATACTCAAACGGGCAACGAGCAAACGAGCTAGTGCTTAGCGGCTAATGCTAATACTGCTGCAGCCTCAGTGCTGGAGAACTAAACTGAAACTTTTTTATAAAGCTGCACTTCAGCGGAGTGGCTTTAATGCTCCTTACATGGTTTTACCTGACTGGTAAAATTCATACACAAGTCGATTTTTGGAAAAATTTAAGGATTTTAAGTGTGTCTTATAGTGTGAATACTACAGTAAATAGAAATTAAATGCCAAAGAATCAGTATGTAGATAATGAAAAAAAAACTTTAAATCGACTTATATTGAAAATATTGCTCATAACATTGAAAAAAGTTTATAAACAGCTTGAAAGCTGTGAAAGTATATCTAAAACACCAAATGACTTGAACTATGGCTACCTTATGGCTACCTTAAATCCAGTGCGATCTTAATTTTACTGTCACCTTAAATTAATAATTAGTCATAGTTCGTAAATTTAGAACAAGTGGTTAAAGTGGTGTAGAGTTCACAAATGTTGGCAAAATAGTGCAATGCAAATTTATAAGCTAATAAACCAGTGTCCAAAAACATTTGGCTATATAGTATAAAGTATATACTTACATATAAAAAAGCTGCCTCCAAAATTTTTTGGCAAAACAGTGGAATGCAGATACTTACGGTTGGTAGAGCTATGTCCAAAAACATTTGGCTTAATAGCATAACATAAGCTGGTTTGTCAACAAGCTCCTCAATACACAGACAGTACTGGAGAGTAATGGAGAGGAAGGTTAATGTGCATGTTCTCTAGTGTGTATGGGATAGAATGTGGTTGCTGAATTTGGTTCAAAACTTATCATGTGAAACTACTCTCTATGTCCTACATGTGAACAGAGTTTTGAGGTTTCAGCTTATAAAATGCAACCTGTAGAGCTGTAGAGTTTAAAGTTCTTGACAAAGGTTTATGAACAGTTTTAAATAGAGTCCTGTGGAAAAAAAAGAGAAGAAAAATAATTGCTGTATGAAAACTGTACCTTGTATCACTCCAAAAGGCACAGGCCACGTTATTTAGTAAAGGTCCCACAATCCTGGAATAGTTTTGTAGTTGTAGTTTGAAATTTGTGGAAGAAGAGTTGTTTAAAATCACACAAATAGATAATAATAAAATTACAAAGAATAGTAAGTAGGCTTTTCCATGCCAACTTAATGATGCTGCTTTGTGTCTGCTGCCTGTAGATAAAATTCTGTTTTGCACAAATAAATGATTACTTTTTGTAGTTATTAGTACATATTATTATTTATCATTGTTAGTTCTATGAGATTGTATGGATTGTGTATGGGCAAGAATTTGGTTATATGAAACATATCACAATACAGGGGTTACAGTTCAATATATCCAAAAATATTGTGATACTGTAAGCAAGGCAATATTGTTTAAATCAAATATCATAGTAAAAAAATATCATAGTAAACGAAAACATACTATTCCATCTATAAAATCTGTGTAAAAGAAAGAAAGATACTTTTACGTAAACTTTTTATCCAATCAGAACAGTGGGATATAACTACAGAGTACAACACTGCACTCTAGTGGTCGAAGTTTAAACAGAACACAAAATGAACTTTACATGTCTTTACATGTAAAATAATAATTAAAAATCTATACTGTATCTATATTTTTAAAAATCTGTACAGTATTGCAACACAGCATCACAATACAAATCACAAAATCCCAATACACCCCTAATATGAGATCAGGTGACCCCGTAACTGTGGTAAAATAATTTACTTACCATTTTACATTTTACTTTACTGTGTGTATGTAGCAAGCGGAGGAGTGTGATGGTGTGATTCCGGAGCTGCAGTATGAGAAGAATTCTCTGATTGAGAGTCTGAGGGAGAAACAGCTACACATCAGTGCCATTCACAACACCTGCACTTCCCTCAGCACTAAGCTACAGGACCTACAGGAGACCAGAGAAGGCGTCAGTACACACAAACATGCACACTTTTTTGCTCATTTTGCTGTCACTATTTGGTTTAGTACTGTTTACAACTATAGAACCTTACAAATATTCACATTTCTTAGATTTTTTGCTTCGTCTTATTCTCTCTTTTGTTTTAAACCTTTCTGACAGCTTTTCTATGCCATTCTACTGTACTGCTCTATAGGGCTGCAACGATTATATAGTCAATTATAAAAAAAATGTTCAAATGTTCATTCGTGACTAGGAATGCAATGGTACAGTGTGGCCACAGTTCAGTTCGTATCGCAGTTCTTGGGCAAAGGTATCAGTTCAGTTTCGATATATCAATATTAGAGCTTAGATTCTCTGCCTGAACCCGAACCCGAGATTTTCCACCACATTTCTCAGCCTCCAGAAAATAGTCTGTGACATAGGCATCTGTTTTTTAATGCTATTTTTATTTTATATAAAGCTTTGGCATGGTATCACAATATAGCCAAGTAACCAAGTATTATCATTAATGAAAACAAACAAAATAACAAAAACTGAAAGTAAAAAAATGTTTTCGTTAACTGAAACTAATAAAAACGGTAATTAAAAGAAAAAAATGTAACTAACTGGAACTGTATAAAGCTAAAAACTAGAATAAACTGAAATTACTGATTGAATACACCTAGTTTTTGTGTTTGTTAATTTATTTATAAGTGCCGTTTCCACTCCAGAAGGACGGTGTTGTGCCAATTCGGCTCGCAAAGCGAAGCCAGATTCTGCGAGGAGTCAGATTTGGCACAACAGCCGCGGCACGGTGGCACCTCGCAGTCCGTGGTGTTAGTTCTTGTTTATAGCTTTTGCGTTAGCTGCAAAATAACGACAGAAAATCCTGAGGGAGCTGCAGAATGGAATTAGAATCTGAGCGCGAAGGAGATAAAAGCATGTGTTTTTTAGTGAAACAGGAGAGACAGTATGTGGAACAAACACAACACAGATATAAGAGGGTTGTGGCGTGGAGAAGGAGGAGCACTGCAACCACCAACTGCACTTTACTAAGCCTCCTGTTGTTCTGTCTTCTAGAACCTGACTCGGCTTCTGGCTCTGCAGTCCCGGGCAAAGCATCTGCAGGCGGTAAAGGAGGGTCGCTATAGTGCCACAGCGAGCGGAGAGGCTGCGCTGGAACAGGCTATGCAGAAACAGCATGAACGACTGCATTCGGTCAGTCAATCACCACATGCTCTTTTCTGTAGAACACACACATTCTAAAAGACCAATGATTCTCGCACTTTTAGCATCTGATTATTATGTTTACATCCAGAAGCAATCCATACTGAAAGCTGGTCATTTTGTGAACTTCCCTGTTGTTTCTGCTGTTGACATATCAACAACCACTTTAACAGATCAAGTGTACCGGAAATTAAGACATTTTGATGAAAGAAAAAAAGATTATACTCTTTTTGCGCAGTTTTGAAAGCACTTAAAGTTTTATTTCCTCAATGAAGTGGTGAAACACTCTGTTCTCATTTCAGTTTTTCAGAATGAACATAGCCTCTCCAGTGATGCCAATTCTGTTTGCCCTCTTTGTGAGGAGAAAAAATATATTTTTGCATCTAAAGATATTCAGCCTATTTTTTTTCCTGTGCAAAAACAATAAAACTTGTATCGTCTTATTCCCCATTCTTGTAAACCTGTGTATTGTGTCTTGTCACACCCCTACTGATGTGATATACTAGTGGGTTCAGATTTAGAAATGTATGTCATCTGAATAAAAAAAAAACAGGTCTGGCAGAACACGTCAGAATGTGCAGATGTCTCTTAGTAACTGCATTAAAGTTTAGCTAATAGAATCTAAATCTTTAACCACAATCCAGCTGTATTGCGATTGTCCCTTTGCTGATTAACCCTGACATCATTGTTAAAGGAGGAATGTAAAGAATCCTGCCCTCGTGTTGTTTTATCTTTTGCAGATAAGCAAAGTGTATAAACACCTTTTTTGTTCAACACTCCTGCATTATTTTCACAGTTTTTACCAATAATTCCAATAATATATGATATGTATGATGTAACAAACCTGTTCTTCTGTGTTCTGTGCTGCAGACACTATATGCACATGCTGGAGGTTTTAAATGAGATTAAATTGTCATGGCCGGACAGAACTCAGACACGATTACATTCAGTACTTTATTTAAAAAAAAAGGATCCTAGGGTTCTAAACATGATCAAGCTCTGTGTATCTCTTGATCCTAGTCTACAAACTAGCTTTGGATATTTGAAGTAACATCGAAGCACTGTTGTAAGTCGCTCTGGATAAGGGCGTCTGCTAAATACCTTAAATGTAAATGTACATTAAGTGGATGGCAAGAGAGAGGGAGTAGTCAAAACAAGCGGGACAGCAAGCATGCCACTTACGTGATGCAGCCTAGAGGTCATACACAGGCAGGAGATATCAGAGGAAAGGCAGAAAACGAGGTTGGAAAAGCAAAACAAGGTCACACATAAGCGGATAACACAAGCAAGGAGATAAACACTTCATATAGTGTGGAGTGAGGGACCAACAAAAACTCTGTGTGGTGTGCCGGTGTATATACGGTGGAAAACAGGTGTTCAATATTCTGGTGATTGACTTCCTTAAGGTGCTGTGTGCAGTGATATGTAATCGAGTGAGGGAGTGACGGCAGTGTGTGGTGCATTCTGGGTACTGTACTCTGGAGTGAAGTGTGGGGAAAGAGAGGAGGGCTTTCAGTGCCAGGTGTGTCAGAATTATTAAACATTGAATAAATAAACTGACAAAAGCAGGTCAAAAAAAGTAACAGCCTGTTTTTTAATAATGCTATTTTAAGAAAAAATAGAAGTTAAACTGCACTTTCCGGAACAACAGCAGCTTACCCAAAAAAAAATTTGTGCTGAATTTTATTCCTGCATTTAGAGCTGCAAAATAGGGAACAAACACCATATTAATGCATATGTTTTTAGCAGGGGATGTCATAAAAGCTTCTGTATGTTTAATGTGTGGGTGTTCTAATAGTTTTTCCACAGAGTGTATATAGAGTGTTATTCATGTTGTGGTGGTGGTGGTGGACAAATTCTCATTCATTCTACCATTCCATCATCGTTCTGTACTCAGTTCACTTTTGTAAACGCTGTGTAGTGAATAAGTGAATCATTCTGAACACAATGTGAGTTGATTTTAGTTGAGTTATTTTCTGAAACTTGATAGAAACTTTATGTGCAGCTGTGGACTTTCCAGAGTTTTGCATCATGTTCTGTATGACGCCTATGTAAGATTCTTTAGCTGCCTGTGTCTATGTATGACCTGTGCGCATGTTTGTGTGTGTGTGTGTGTGTGTGTGTGTGTGTGTGGGTGTTGTACCCTCAGGTTAGTGGCATTCTGCGGCGTGCTATGCAGGACTTTCCACAACAGAGGAGCACCCTCCAAAAGATACACCTGGTTCTGTCTTCCCGCAGGCAAAGAGAAGACTCTTCCTCAACCTAAATCTTCTTCAGCTCTAATTGCTTTAACTTACAACACAATTGTGATTAATATGCTGTGTATTATGACTGTGGAATGTAATATATATATATATATATATATTATATTTCTCACATTAAAGGATTCACAATCAGGACAAATGTATTTTCATTTTACCTGCATAGTGTACGAGAATGATAATATTGTACTGTCCTCTCTGTCCACTCCTCTACAGTCCATATGTGGAAATGGAGCCATGCAAACAGCTTGATTTGTATAAATTATTTTATAAAGTGTTTATTACCTTTGAATGTTTTTCACATTTTGTATTTTATTGAGAGTTTAAGTGATAAACTAACATAAAGTAGCACATTGTTGTAAATTGAAACAAAAATGATTCATTGTTTTTCAAATTTTAGCCAAATGAAAATCTAAAAAAATTGCAAAAGTATTCAGGCTCCCCATATCAACACTTTGTAGAGCCACCTTTTACTGCAATTACAGCTTCTTTCAGCTTATTTCTGTCTTTCTTTCAACAATGCTTTTTTTCATACACTCTTCCACAAAAGCCAGATTTGTTGAGTGCACAACTTATAGTTGTCCTGTAGACAGATTCTTCCATCTGAGCTGCAGCTCCTCCAGAGTGACCATGGGCCTCTTGGCTGCTTCTCTGACTTGTGCTCTCCTTGCTCAATGTATCAGTTTGGTTGAATGGCCATGTCTTGGTATAGGTTTTCAGTTGTAGAATACTTTTACATGCCTTTTTTGATGATGAATTGAACAGTGCTTCTTCAGATATTCAAAGCTTGAGCTTTATACTTCTCCACAATTTTATCTCTGACCTGTCTGGTAAGTTCCATGGTCTTCATGATGCTGTTCTTTCACTAGTGTCCTCTAACAAACCTCTTAGGCCTTCACAGAGCAGGTGTTTATATTTATACTGAGATTAAATTACACACAGCTGGACTCTTAAGTAATTAAGCGATTTCTGAAGGCAACTGATTGCACTGGATTTTATTTAGGGGTTGCAGAGTAAATGGGGCTGAATACTTTGGTCACACTTTTCCGATTTTTATTTAATAAAAAATTTGAAAACCATGCATAATTTTTGTTTTACTTCCTAATTATGCGCTATTTTTTATGGGCTATCACTTAAAATCTTAATAAAGTTCAAAGTGACACTGGCATGGCATTGGTGTATGAGATGTTAGTGGTGTATGGTGTGCTGGTATGAGTGGGTGGATCAGACACAGCAGTGCTGCTGGAGTTTTTAAACACCTCAGTGTTTAAAAGTCACTGCTGGACTGAGAATAGTCCACCAACCAGAAATATCCAGGCAACCGCGTCCTGCGAGCAGCGTCCTGCTGTGCATTAACTGTGTGCCCTGTTTGTTTTTTTCTTTGTTTACAACACAATACGGGCACACCTTTGGATTCATACTGGAGCTGACAGGGAAGTTAGCTAGCTGTAAAGGGTGGAAGAGGCGTAGAGGGATTTCCCCTTTATATTACCCTGTGAGATCAGCGTGCATCTGGGGACCGGGAAAAGCTCAGTTTACAGCTCGGTTCTCTGTTAAACTCACACGACAGTTTCCACCAAAATACCACTGCGTCAGCAGAGACGTATAATAAAACAGGCGGGGCTCCAGTTATAGTAAGCTAATTCCACACCGAGTCAAAACAAGGCATCAAATCTGTGCTAGCTGATTTAAAGGAAAGTCCCACCAACTTTGTTTGCATTGTTAAGTGTATGTAAAATGTTTATTCAATTTGAACAAATGCCTTTAGAGTTATTAAGAAACACTCAAGACAAACCTACAGAATTTTCATAATTGTTTATAATTCACACTGGTGGTAAATGAAAGCAAATGTTTGTACGTTGTTTGGATAATCGCAAATTTGTGCCAATTTTCGCCCAACTTTCTTGATGACCTTGTGCCATCAATCTGTGGTCATCATCTCCACTGCTGAAAGTCAGTGGCGTCCAGTGATTATAGTGGGTACACCTTCTGCAACCAATCCCATACCCCCCCACCCCACCGCCGGCCGACAGACACATAGATAAATATTACAATAAATACATATTCTCACTTGACTTAGTTATAATAATTTAATACACATCAACAGCCCACAAATACAACAGCTACAAACTACAAAAGTATACAATAGACCCAACAATAAATGCTTAATTTGCCTACAAGTACAGGCGTTCAATAAAGATCGCTCATTTGTATGTCTGCAGTACACCAGAGCAGCCAAAACATTAGGTACACACAAAAACTCACCAGTCAGGCGGCCTATTATTGGGATTTAGTTGCACAGTGAAGGACAGCCTTTAAATGCCAGCCTATTTAATATGATATGACTCAATATCTCGGCTCTGACGCATTTCCGTTTTCAAATAATGCGGCTCGGACGTTTCCGGTTGTATTGTTTACATTCGCCTGTATAGGCAAAACATACATTTTTTACTAGCGAGAGGTCAAAATGAGTATCCAGCGTGAAGTTTTCAAGCCGTTTTCAGCACTGTTGTGTTCCTTTTTGCACGGCGTCTGCTAAGTTTTAAGGAAGCTTTAAGCTAATAAATCTAATAAACAGTGGCTAATGAACTTTAGTCGGGACCACTTTACCATTTCGCCATATTAAAGGTCTGTAGCAAACATTTCATACCAGACTACCTGGTTAAACCAGAAACGTCAGAAGCTTGGAGACGACTGGCAAAGCATGCAGTGCCACTGCTTTTTAAATGGAATAATTAACGTTACAGCACCCAGGCTCCATGTATTTGGGAGAGGAGATCAGCGTACTTGCCTGAATGATCCACCAGCTAGCATTTTTATTATTATTATAGCGAGATATTATTATTATTATTATTATTATTGTTATTATTATTATAATAGCTAATTATTATTATTAATATTATTAAAATATTATAGCTAGCATTTGTATTCTTATTTTTTACTAATATAGCTAGCGTTTTTATTATTAGTATAGCTTGATATTATTATTATTATTATTATTATTATTATAGCTAGCATTATTATTATTATTATTATTATTATTATTATTATTATGGCTATATATTATTATAAATTGTACTATTTGTATTATTATTATTATTATTATTATTATTATTATTATTATTATTATTATTGCTAGCATTTTTATTATTATAGCCAGCATTTGTCTAATTATTTTTATAATGATTATTATAGTTTGCGTTATTATTATTACTAGCATTTTATTAGACTTCCATTTGATAACAGGAGAAACTATCAATAATGCACCTAGCAAGCTAGTTAGCTATACTAGCTAATGCTGAGCTATGTGGGCTAACGTAAAATATAAGAAAAAAAAACTTTGTAGTGTGTAGGTATGATATAGTTTATAGGCATATAGTTTAAAGCCTTTCTCTAGTTTTCTAGTGGTAGGCTTTACTGGTCTCCTTGACGTTGAGGTTAATTTTTAGAAGCTCTTGTAAACACCAGCTGATAATACTGCCATAACGAGTGTATTGGAAAAGCCAAACAGGAAACGCTGGAGCAGCACTGATGAGAATGCGGAAGTAGTTGTGCAAAGAGCGCATTCCATGATAGTTCGCTATGAATTAATCCAGCGTGAGCTCCGTGGCCCCGCCCCCGGAGTGAAAATCATGAATCTGATTGGTTAGACTTGCTTCGACTTTGCTAATAGATTCATTACTACACCCTTCTCAGGAATCAGGAAAAGAGTCACGCAGTCACGTGGGGGCAGAAGCCATTTTAAAAAGCTTTCATTGGTTAAAACCGCTGTCAGTCAGATAAGAGTCCTGTAGCAACTGAAAAATGCAGACTAATGCTTTGAATTAGTTGCTGTTTTTTTATTTGAGTTAATTTATTAAATACATTCTTACACTTACAATAGCTATGATATATATTTCCTGCTTAAAAATTCTGCAATTATTTACATGCACTTTTTGTCACCCCTTCTCTGAAGGGTTAGAAGGGCCTCACTGAACACCACTGCTGAAAGTTATATGCCAACCAGAAAATTGATGGTCTATCAGTTGTCTTTACAATGTGATACATGACCTCCCCATCTGAACTTTTGTTTAAGTGCGTTGATGTAAGCATTTTTTAATTTAGTTTGCTGGCAGATGGTGGTATTTAGAATTTTCTTGACCAGTTTAATTCTGAATATCTGTCATTTCATGGCTTACTGAGACATTTGGAGCTTTTGCTTTTCAGTTTCTCGAACAGTCCACTCTTCACAGCCAAAGTTTCTAATTACTGATAGAACTACTTAATTGAATAAGAGAGCTCAGACCTTACTGTCCTTCATCTTCAGTTTGTAGTCATGTGTGATCATTTGGACAATATATATATATACTTGTCAACAAACAAGATATCATCACAATTTAAAAGAATTGCATCTGTGGTGCATTGAACGTTCTTTATCAATTAGGTTTTTGAGACCTATTTGAGCTCTAGCTTAATTTAGTTTTTCCAGCATTTCTGTAATGTTTTTTTTATGTTGTATGCAAAGAGAATGATACCATTGGTAAACTGCAAATAACTGAACGATTTTCCATCAGTCATGATGCCTCAGCTCTATCATAGAGTCAGTAAGTTTAGACCCCACTCTGTAAGTGTTAATTCCAGACATTGTCATGAGTTATGGGACTATTTAAAAACTTTTTTAGTGTAAAATAAAGCACTAAATCTCCAAACTTCTTGGACCACACATCACCTGTGTTCAATTGAAAATTCATAAGTCAAAAAAAAAAAAAAAAAAAAAAAATCCACAGGAAGGCATGTGCCACTCAGGCAATTATAAACATTGGCCTCCACACGTCATACATCTATTGTCTTTTGCCATTAGTTCACTTCCCTAATTGTGTGGTGTACACGGCTGGTTTTGACATCTGCAAATAGGTATGGTATGAAGTTTGATTAGTGTTTCTGTTAAGTGCAGTTTGCCTGCTGAGACATCTCAGAACAGGCATGTGGTGTCCACATGGCTTCCCTTAGAACCGTTAATAAGGTTAATAATGCAGATACTTATCTTAATGCTAAAATTATTGGAAATTACTTGTTTTTTTTTGGTATATCTTGTGGCATTCTACTCTTTAAATTGGTGATAATAACTACAGTACTGTAGTTATGAAAGTACATATGGCACCCAATAAAATTAAATTAAATATTACAAATATTATACGCAAAAAGTACAGGTGAAAGATTTCAAACCATAAACATTTGCATGCAGCAAAAAGGTCATCTGGTGTGTCACCTTGGGACGCATTGTGCATCACTGCTTTACAGTTGGAGCTGAACAAACATCACGCGATGAACTCTACCCCAGGAAAAAAGAGCCAGTTACAACACTGTGAAGGATTAAAAGTTGAACTTTTGAAGATTTTCAATCAACACTCTTAGAATTTGACTTGTGTTCAGGTCTGATGGAGTGGAACAAGATAATATTTGTTTACATGCTTTTCCTTTTTAGCATTCATGTAAATGTGGACACCATTTCCACATCAAACCAGTTTCTCCAAGTTTATATGTTGCGTACTGTCACAACCAGGCCTTAAAACAACTGCTGGGCTCAGTTTCACTAACTGTTAAGTAGGCAGGTGACAATAGAACAGCTCTGCAGTAATTACAGTAATTGGCACAGTAGTTTGGTACAGTTCATTGTTGCTACAACAATTAAACACTGGTAACTGTTTAAAGAAATAATGGATACTGGACTTGAACTTTTTCTGCTGTGTCTGTGTCTGTATCTACTTCAAGAAAGGCACAAGAATATTATGTGATTGATCACGATTAATTGTACTTGTTAAACTAAAATCAGGTTTAACACAAATTTGTTTCCTTTTTCATACTTATATCTTTTTTTAACTTATGATATGTGCTTTTTTAAAAATAAAAATTGTATCATTCTTTTAAAAATTATAATATGTACTTAAATACATACTAAATGTACTATTTTATAATTGTAATTAAGCTGTATTTAAATACAACATAAAAACATCAAAATGTGCTTGTGAGTGCTTTTTTGCACAGCTTCTGCAAACTAAAGTAGATTAAAGTGTTTTTGAACACCTTTTTAAATACAATTAAAGTATATTGTAAATGTACTATTTTGCGTATTTATGCACATATTGTGTACACTTTAATGCTACTGAAAAGAAAATACACTACAGTGCACTTTAATCAGTATTTAATGTCACTATATTTTATCAAGACAATGTATAATCTAATTGCTTAAAAATAGATTTTATGCAAATACATAAAGTATATTTAATGTGTATTTTCAAAAAGTATATTCAATAGAAAATGCACTTTTAGTATTCTTTACCTAATTTGAACATTTTTAATGCCCTTAAGTATACTTCCTTTTCACAAGGGTTTTTAATGTGCTGAGTAAAAGTTTAACAGAGAACTTTAGCATTAAACTGGAGAGAAAGCGAGAGAGAGAGAGAGAGAGAGAGAGAGAGAAGAAGAAGAAGAAGAATGATGATGGGGGTTTGGTGAAGGTTAAATATGTGATTTATAGGATATTTCAGCATAAATAAAACTTAAACTACCTTCTGAACTTAACGGTAGCCTCTAAAGCAATTTCCAGGTTCTGTAAAAAGAGTGAAACATTTTGACAGATAAGTTGACAACAGCACTTTTTCTAATTTCCCAGTACCTGTGAACAATCACAGGACAGGCAGAGAGACCCAGGATAATGTCATTTCTATGTAATTTCAAAATTTATAAGACCACCGGCACACAAACGACACCAAACAGGAAGCCACTACTCTCCTCTCAGTGATCATGGACTAGAACACCATGTTATTGTTAACAGGCTTGTGGATTTTGGATTGTACTAGTTAGATTCTTCCTACAGAACATTGTCAGGCTTTAAGTCTTAGTACTGATGTTTCTCCGGAATGCTGCCTTTCTCCATTCCTCTATTCTCTGTATACAAATGGCTCTCTCATGATGACACAGTGAAACTGCAAACAATTTGCATATGACCTACAAAATTTGTACACTGTAAAAATATAAAACGTTGAGAAAACTCAAAATGTCAAGGCAACTTAATGCACTTATTTTATTTAGTTTTAAAGCCAACTCAAACTTTTAGGTTTTGATAAAAAACAGATGTCCCAACTAGAAATTTTTAGTTCAGATCATTTTTTTTCTATATGCATAAAAACATTATTATTAAGACTCACCAACTTTAAATGCACTTTGTGTTGTCAGTTGGCCTCATTTAGGTTATACGAACTATTTCGTAATTTCTGAGGACTTTCCTTTAGGATCAACTAAAACAATTAACTTGTGTCAATCACATGTTTTACATAAATCAAACTCACACATCAAATCAAACACATAATAAACACAAGACTATATTTTTGTTAGTTTAAGTCTGTTCTCAGTTAAGCAACTGAGAATTAATGACTATTATGTATAAATCTTATTATCAATCATATAAGCTTGAGTTAATGCAAATATGACCAGGTGCACCCAGCCAACATATAATCACACTGAGCAACACAAAACACAGTAACTTACTCTTATAGCCTTCAACACTGAGATCAAACAATTAACTACTATGTAACCAGTGGCGATTGCTCTAAGACTGCAAGGGAAGCTCAGCTTCCCCTAAAATGTAAAAAAAAATAAGTGTTTAAATATATACTGTTTTGTGTACATGTACCTGATTAAATATGCGCTACACCGCGCTGAACTTAGTTCAGAATCAGCTTCTTATCACTGGTAACACCGCGGCTTTCCTCTCACAGCTTCACAGCGCTGCTTGAAACAGTGCGGACGCTGAGCGTCCACAGACTTCAATAGCGGAGCAAAGCGCGCGGCGAAACGAGACGAGTCATTGGATAAACGCTGGGCTTTGTCCCGCCCATCGGACGCTCAGCGTCTCTGGGGGTCTATGGAGCCGTGGGCTGGCCTCGGCCGGCCCGGACGCTCAGCTTCTGCGTGATGATTGGATGATCTGTCTGAGGCGGAGTCCCTTTTTGATTGACAGCGAAATGAGCGAATCAGCGATCTTTTAGTGTAAAAATCCGTTTTGGAGAAGCCATTTGATAGTCTTCCATACGAAGAAAAACTTAGAGTTAAACAGCAGGGCAGATCAACTGCTCAGATTAATTTGGTGTAAAAGGTGGGGAAAAGTAACAGGTATTTTCAGCTGTTCTGGTATGATAAAGTGAGCTGGCTGACTGGAAGTGCTGTAACAAATAAAATGTCCTGATGTCCATGCCTCTTGATGAAACTATCTCAGGACATAAATGAACTGGGACAAGTAGTAAGTATTGTGTTATCATTAAAAATAATTAAAATAATTTAAATTAATAAAGGGATTATTTAAGGAAATTAAAACTGTCCAAAAAGGAAATAAATTTACCTGCATTTTTTCCTTTACCAACTTTAAAGATTTTGAGTAATTTTTTTTTTTACTGATCATTTTATGTTTATTCATGTCATAGCGTCTTTTTTATGTAATTGTTCAATGTAAAGAATGGGTACCTTTTTGTTGTGTAGTGAAAACTTGAAAATACTGCCTTTTGTTTACAAAAAAAAATCTCAGGGACAGTAGAATTTACGTATAAATAAAACTACATATGTTAAGATGTAGGCCGAAATTGAGCTTCCCCTCCTTGAAAGACCAGCATCCGCCACTGTATGTAACATGTATGTAAATCTCAAGAGAAGGCAGCCTGTGGGGAATGATTACACACTGATGGTGAGTGAGAGGTGGGAGGTCACACACAATATGCAAATAATGTGAACAACATCAGGTAAACCCCCTGCATGATTGCACAGTAGACCCTGTTTAACTAAAGAGTCAAACTGAGCATGTGCAGTAGAGCAGAGTAGTTGTCATGGGCTGCGTCCAGAAACTTTTGCTACTCCTCCTCTCCTACTCCTCCTTTCCTACTCCTCCTCTCCTACCCCGGAAGAAGGTGGAGGAATCGAGGAGAGGAGAGGAGAGGAGGAGGAGGAATGGAGGGAAGGAGCTGTAATTGGGGAAATGGGACAGCTGATCCCTTTTAGATAGGATGTTGACTACCGTTGAACTGAGCCAATCACAACGCTCACTTTCAGCACGTTTCAGAACATTACTATCACACACAGCTAAAAATTCAGATATTCCAATAAAATCCTGTTTACTCCCAGCCGCATTTTTGGCCGCATCTCTGACCAGTGACTCTGGCAGCCCTATCTGACCTCAGACCTCAGTCCCTAAGTTAAAATAAATAAGTAAATAAATGAATTAATTAAAATTATATATATATATATATATATATATTAAATAATATATGTTTTTATATGTATAACATGATACACATAGGGTCATAAATATAGTTTTACTGAGCATACAGTTTATCTAAACTATAAATTATATTACTGCTTTACTGGCTGTTTAATTAGATAAGGAACCTAGTTAATTAATATGTTTATGACGTATATTTGGGCGTTGCCTTCCCCATTTTCGCGTTCTCTTTGGGCGTGGATGCAGTGATGTCATTGGAAAATCCTTAAAAGTCTTCCGGAGTAGGATACACTGATGTAACCTCCGTTGGAAGCCTACTACAGGTGGATTTTAAGCAGCTTCTTTCGTCTCCTACGGTATTCGGACAGGCGGCAAGATGGCGTCACGAAATCAGTTTCCGGGTCACGGAGGAGAGGAGGAGGATCGGTAGGAAAAAGGAGACACTTTTGGGGTTTCTGGACGCAGCCATGGCCTTAACTAGGGTCAAACTACAATTTGTAAACTTTTGCTGAGATAGATTATTTAGTTAGGTGAACTTTTAACAAGAAACGTAATAATGTTCAGTGAGGCAATTCGTTTGCTATAGTTTATGGTGCAATTTTATATTTTTTGTTCAGCTGATTTAAAAATCTCATTAAGGAGAACAATTTTAAGTTATGTTTTTACAGTGTATATGACATCACAGTAATTGGGTGGATGAGCAATGATGATGAATCTGTGTGTAATCTGCAGTGTAATATTGGGGAAAGAAATCGAGAGGCTGAGACAGGGAAGAACACAGTAGACTTATTTGAAATGGATGGTTGGGTAATGTTTGTTAAAATTCCTAACTGCATATGGTACAGAGTGGCAATGAACATTTTTTGTATTTGCACACATATGTGAAAGAAGGAAGCAAACTATGATGCACATTACAGTAGTGAGAACAAAACGTGCAGGGAAAGTGAGAAAGCCCATAGGGGCTTATATACAGAAATTTCCCTCAAAAAATACATACAGTATCATAAAAGAAGATCACATAAGTCACATAAATAATACATACTCATGCTTACATATACATACATACATACATACGTATATGTATACACACACATACAAACACATTCATACAGTAGTAGTTGTTATAAGGAAAGAATATATAATAATAAACCCAAAAATTGAGTAAAGGATTAGTGTTTACACATTTAAATCATATATGGAGAGGAGATAATCTTTCATTACAGATCTCTCGGTAAGATATGGTAAACTGTCCAAGTGATGAAATCATTAGCATTAATGCTATCTCTAAACAAAGTTTTGCTTAACTGTTGTGTAATCTTGCCAACGCCTGGCCCTGTTTCGTTGTTGTCTTGTTTCTGCCCTAGCTTTTGATTTGATGTTTTTTTAAATGCTTTTTTTTATTTAACATATTACGTGAGAAAAAATCATCAAAATATCAAAGTCAAAATTCATCACTTACACCAATTTTAAATCTAAAAATATACATACAATTTCTAGTTATTTTAGTCTAAATTATGGACATTTTCAAGAGACCACTTCAATTCTGAATTAGTTTCTTTGATTTAAACCGAACATTGTTTTATTTTATAAAATAAGGACAACATTTCTTCCAAATTCTTAATAAAAATATTGTATTTTAGAACATTTATTTGCAGAAAATGAGAAATGGCTGGAATGACAAAAAAGAGGCAGAGTTTAAGACTTCAAATAATGCAAAGAAAACAAGATCATATTCCTAAAGTTTTAAGAGTTCATAAATTAATATTTGGTGGAACAACCCTGGTTTTTAATCAAAGTTTTCCTACATATTGGCATGTTCTCCTCCATCAGTCTTACACACTGCTTTTGGATACATTCATGCCAATACTGGTGCAAAAACTCAAGCAGTTCAGCTTGGTTTGATGGCTTGTGGAGGTTTTCAATTTGGTAAAATCAAAGAAACTCATCATTTTTAAGTGGTCTTATTTTTTCCAGAGCTTCTTATGTTGCTCACATAAGTTGAATACATGTCGCTATATGTACATACTGTTAAATTTGAAATACATGGTGTGAATTTAACCCAATAAACACATTAGAATTTGGTGTTAACTACACTAACTTTATTGGCTTAAGTTTAAAGAAACTCGTTTTGCCTTGTTTGGCTGTTTGGGTTTATTTAATTACAGATACAAAATGAAACAAAATGAAAAATGTGGTTCCATTGAGTGATGATGATCTGACGCTGCTCTTTAGCAGAGGGTTGCATAATATGCCATTCATAAGAACATGACGATTTATTACTGACTCATCCTGAAGCTTCCTTTGTCCCACAGAGGGACAAAAATACAAATGACATATGCCAGCCTTCACAAAACAAAACACAAACGATGAACACAGAAACTCCACTGAATTATTGAGGAAACTGTTGTATGTATTGCCAATAAAGGATAGTAAAATTACAATAAATCACTGTGACGACAGATTACAGCATGATACTGTATAATAGAATATTAACTTACTGGAAATGATTTTTTGGCATAAACAAATACATTATAATACTGTAATTATTCTTTACTATAACTATATGTAAGTTTGGGGTCTTCAGTTGCCAATAAATTACTGTCAGCAGAAACACTACAAAAATACTGCATTGCAGTTCGGAGCCAGCATGAAGTCATGCTTTGCAGTAAAGAAAACACAAAAATGACATCTTTCCTATTGGCCCCAACATCCTTTTTTTGGCATAATGGGTGTGCCTTCCAGGGCTACCTTTCCTTAAGTGTTTCGTTATGTTCAAAATAATGGTTGACTGCTTGGTTACAAGGTTATGGGTCTTGAGTGCAAGTTACCTAACACTGCTTTATCTTCTTTAGATACACCCTGACAGCAAACTATGGAAGAATGCACAGTAAAAACAGGAGAGGATCTCCCAACACACAAAAATGATAATAATAATGAATGTTTGAAATGTTATTGTTTTATGTTTTAATGTATCTTCTATTAAATCCAAACATGGACTTTTAAACCAAGAAACTTTTTAAACCAGCTTAAACACTCGTTGCTTTGTTTTCCTTTTTTCCTTTATTTTAAATAAAAAATGTTTAAAAAAAGAGTGTGTAATGGGAAGAAAATTAAGGTTTAAAAATTCATGTTTTAATGTAAAAGAGTCTTCTCATATTTTAAATGTCTGCTTTCATGTCTCAAAGCAGACGCATTAATAAAATCATGTAAAACATTCCAAACTTGCCTAAAATTATCTTTGGGCCGGGAAATTTCTCCTGTGCATCCTTACATAGTATGCTGTCCAGGTACAGACAAGAAGTGTGCAGCAACTTGCACTTACAGCCTACAACACTTTGGCCTGGCAATCAAATATTACATCAAACAAAACCGCGTATTCAAAGAAAGAGTTCACACTGATGGTGACTTAGGGGTGTGGGGGTGTGGGGGGGGGGGGTTCAGGCCCATTATGCAAATAAAGGATGTTGGGGCCAATTGGAATGATGTCATTTTTGTGTAACATTCTTAGAAAAGCTAGATTTTTGTACCAACATGTTTTCTACTAAGAGGAAGTGATGGAGTCTTGATTGTCAACACATCTTTTTCGTAATAATTGTTCCAGACTTGAGTATCTCTGAGAGTTGCACCTGTGGGATGATTGTGTTCTTTGAAACCAAACTGAAAAAACCTGCCGGTTCTGAGCATGTATGAGGAGTATGTTTCTCAGTTAGTTTTCATAATTCGTTCCCATTATTAAGTAAGAAACACCCTGTGATAATTTAGCCAGTATCACATAGGGTCCCATCATTTCAGGGTGGAGGAGGAGCAGTGGACTGGAATGATGCCATCATGCTTCATACCTACTGTTTACCTGCTGCTCCAGGAATTCACCTGCAGACTGTGGTGATTGTGTGTGTGTGTGTAAGTGTGAAAGAGAGTGTGTGATGGACAGATCTCTGCGGGTAAGAGGGAATGAGAGTTGTGTGTGTGGAATGTGTGTTGTTTTCCCGTCATCTCCCCCTTCCTCCTGCACTCTCATTTCCTCTCAGTCTGCAGGACTTTGGACTCGGCGTTTGCTTTAGATAGCAGCGGAGTAATGAATCTCGGTCAAGCACAAACACAGGGGTTCTTGTAGGGTGTGTGTGTGTGAGAGAGTGCTTTAGAGAAATAGCATTATTTATTTTCTATTATTATTATTATTATTATTATTATTACTGCTGCAGTTGTAAAAAAAAATGACAGAGTGTAAGAAAGAGAAAAAGGGAAAGAATGCAAATGACAAGAGATAAAAAGTGAGAGGTAGAGCAAAAGAAAGAGAAAAGGTGACAACAGAGAGAGAGAGAGACTAGAAAGAGAGACCAGAGAAATAGAAAAGGGAGAGAGCAGAGAGGGAGGAAGAAAGTGACAGAGACAGAGTAAGACGGAGAAAAAGGAAAAAAAATACAAATTGTGAGACACTAAAGAGAGAGAGAAAACGTGAGAGACCAGACAGAGAGAGAGATAGAGAGAGTAGGAAGAGAAAAAGTGAGAGACCGGGGAGAGAGAGAGAGAGAGAGAGAGAGACAAAGAAATGCTCAGCATAGAGAGAGAGAGAGGAAGAGATACATGAATGAAAAAAGATTCAAGGCAATAAATCTTTTTTTTTTTTCTTTGATAAGAATGTTTGTATTACAACATTCTTAATGTAAGATTAGTTTGCTTATTTTAGCAACACCAACCGTATTCAGTCTCACTGATTTGAACTGTTACCTTATTTTAAGCCATGTGAACTGAAAATAAGTACAAAGAGACACCAGTCAGATTATTCTGATTATTGTGTCGTAATTTAAGATAAAAACAACATTTGTTATTTGATTCAAATCTTACTTCAATGAATTTATTTTAAGAAATCCCAAATAGCAGATTGTTTTGTTTAATCTCTTCTGCAAATTGATTTTTTTGCAGTGTTTACACTGATCAGCCATAATATTAGAACCATTTGCCTGATCTTATTTAGTTCCCTCATGTACTGCCAAAACAGCTCTGATCTGTCGAGGCAGAGATTTCACATAATTAGTATTAACTTCAGCCGTTTCAAAATAACCAACCTCTTCATGATCATCAATGAGAGGGAGTCTTTTAACAAGAATAAAACAATGATGTCTGGACAACTGAGCCAGAACATCTCTACAGTGAGGCCTTAGAATTTTTATGCTTGCCAATTTTTTCCTGTTTCTTCACTTGCTGCCTTATTTATCCACTCCTTTACAATGTGTCACTGGAACAAGATGATCAGTGTAATTGTACTTCCCTTTTATTTTAACGTCCACTGGTTTTAAAGTAATTGCTAACCTGTCTGTGTGCGTGTGTGTGTGTGTGAGAATATGTGTAGGTGTGTGTGGTTGTGGTTTCTAAGGAAACATTACTGCTCGTATTTCAAGTTTTCTCACGCACTGTTTATTGGGAGGTGTCTCTCTCTCTCTCTCTCTCTCTCTAAGCACATCCCACTGCCTTCCATTCTTCATTATCAGCTCTGAATGTGTGTGGTGTGTGTGTTTGCTGCAGTTACAGGCGTCTAAAGCAGCTATCAGTGTGTGTGAGTGTGTGATCATGACAGGAGAAGATTTTCCAGGGTGTGTGAGTGAGAGATAGAGAGCATGTGTGAGTGTACTATAGAATAGCTTTTATTATTTTTTTTAGTCTTTATGTGCTACTAGTGATTTTGGATTTCTGTGGGACACTTTATGAGGTGTGTGAGTGTGTGTGAGGAGTGTGTAAGTGTGTGTGTGGTGCCATGGCGGGGGACAGCGTGGAGGAGACCCCTGATCTGAAGGATATGGATGAAGAGGAGCTGTGGGATCTGATTAATGATAACAGGCATGCTATCTCTCTGGGCGTGCGGCCCTGCGTTCTCATCCCCTACCTGCGGCAGGTACGCGTGCTGACCGATCTGGACGAGGACGAAATCCTCACCTGCCTAAAGTTTAACAACCGCAGCATGAGGACCAGTGAGTACACACACACACACACACACACACACACACACACTTACGTTTTACAGGAATAAAGTGTTATATAACTTGCTGGATTCTTTAAAAGGGTTATTTAGTAAAAACTTAATATCTGGATGCTTAAATGAATCTTTCACTGATTTTCTTGCAGATATTTTTAATAGAGCCTTAAAAATTCTTCTATATATCAATATACTGCACCCACTTCCAAATGTTCTATATAGAACCACTCCAGCTCAAACAATCAAATTGAACACATGTTTGTTTTAGTTTTTGGGCTGGTTAAAGGGTTCCACAAATATAAGGAACACTTCTTGCAGATGTATTCTTCATTTCTTCATAGAACCTTCACGGTTCTCTAGAGCAGTATGCTGCAAAAAGCATTATTCAATGGTTGTATAAGGAACTATTAGGACTCAGAGAAACTTCTGAACACTTAAATGATGCTTTGTCTGGTTTAAAGGTTCTTCAAATATGAAGAAAAGCTTATTAAAGATCGTTGTGATAAAGCAAAACCACTAAAACTAATACCGATACAAACATAAAGCTGATTTATTAATATTAATACAATCTGAGAGCTTTTTAGGGAAATGTGATTTTATAAAATACTGTATTCTAATTACAATACTTAATTGCATGTTACATAAATATTACAATTACAGTACTTACAGTATTGTACCCCTTGGTTATACCACTACCCCTACATTAGGGTTTATTAATGTAATAAACTGACTTTATTAACACAACCCATTACAAATAAAAGTTATAACCCATTCACAATGCTACCGTGGTGCATGGAGTTCACAAGCTCCAGCATTACATCAAAGGTTGTTGATTATTAGCAAAATATTTTAATCACAATATTTTTATTGAAAACACAGCTAGGAAGGGTTAGTTATTAAAACAGATAATAATATTTAAAGTGCTCTGAAATACTTTCAGTTAAACAGAAATAACTCTACCCTCAGTAATGAAACCTGTACTTGATCAGTTTAGGTATTTTACGTATTGTTGAAAAACCATATAAAATTGATGGCATTGTAATTCCAATTCATTTTGGAGCATTTCTGTTGGTCCCTTCATCTTTTTTACAAATTATGATTAAAAAAAATCAATAATATTTTATATATGGACAAAAAATTAATAACATTTTATATAAGAGCAAGTTGCAATTTAATTTACTGCAAAGCTTGGTTCTGCTGCCAGCATTTTTTAAAATATTATTTTGGTAACATGTAAAGTACATATGGTTATTGAAAAGAATAGCTGCAGTGTTATAATGTATTTATTTATGCCAAAATATACTCTAAAAAAGCTGTAATACTCTGTAACCCATTTATACTACAATTGAGATGCAAAGTATTTATAGACATGCAAAGGCAAAATAAAGATGCAAAGAATTACAGCAAAATCACTTTAATAAAAAAATAACAATATTTTAATGATATGTGTATTTCTATACTGCCTTTAAATACATCAATATATTTGAAAATCAAGAAAAAAATAGTGACAGAAGATGTATACTGTAGCCAATTCCTGTATTTTATTTACACTAAATTTATGCAGTAAATAACTGGTTGATGATGTCTTATTGTAAAAGCTGTAGAACACAATGTATCTAGGATGCCCTATGAAACCAGCTGCCACTTGTATGTCCAACAGTAACATTTGAGGGAAAAAGAGGTGGTTACATTTAAACGTTTCCCAAAAATGTATTGCTTTGTTTTGAGACACCAGGCAAACCACATAAATCTACCACATGCAAAAGCTTATTATAGGCTGTAAAATGTATATTCACTCTGTTTGAGTAGAGTTCACCCCATATGTTTAGTAAATGCTGCATACATTAAACAGCTATGCCCAGCTCTATTTTTACTTTGCTTTTTTGGTAACTAAAGATGCAAAACATTTAAAGTGCATATGATTATTGTAAAGAATACCTGCAGTGGTGTAATGTATTTATTTATGCCAAAACATACTTTAAAAAGATGTAATACTCTTTAATCCATTTATACTAAACTAATATTCATATTTTACAGTAATATTCTATAATATTTCTCGCAAACTTTTTACTATGTATTGTGAGAATTACAACGTGAGTTATTTGTAAGTTATTGTAGGGCAACAGTGTGAGTCCCTGTTAGTGATTAAATTATATTGAATTTAGTTACTTAAAATTAACAAGGAATCAATATATCACAACCAATATATAAATTAGAGGCCGACCGATCGATCGGCCAGCCGATTTAATCGGCCGATTTTTGTTATTTTTTTATCAATCGGCATCGGCCGATTTTCTTATTTGGCCGCGCCGATTTTAATCCGGCACATCTGCGGGCAGCTACTTGGAACGCAGCGCAAGGTTTCAAGAGTGAGCAAGACTTTCAACGGGTAAGGCATCCATTTTTACAATCCAGTGTCCCAAAGTCTATATTTTCTCTCATGATTAGTAATCTGTGATGTTGCTTCATTTACTGAAAAAGAATAGAATTTCAACTGCATCGGTGTTGTAGCATTTCTCTCCAAACGAAACTATGCTTAGCGTTGATGGCAGGAGTGCATTTGGAATGCGCCCTGACTATGCAAGGCAAGCCCTATCTATAAGCTCTAGTATAAAATAACTGACGTCTCTTCTTCAGAAACGAAAATCTAAGTAAATAAAATCAAATTAACACTTGATATTTTCAGTATTTAAATTATTTTTAGACGAAATGAAAAAGGGCAGGACTAAAACTGTTTAAGGATATTCGCAGCATCAGCTGCGCTGAAATAATAATTACTGGTTAGTCAGGATTATTAGAGGACTGTACTTCTCCTTATATATAAATAAGCTTTATTGTAAACGAATTAATAAAACAAATAGTTTCTAAAATAATGGAGTTAAAATAAAACATCTCTTTTTCCTTCACTACAAACAGACATTAAATCATGCCGCCTCCTGCTGTTCTGCTGTAAAACTCACCCGTTTAAAGCGGTTTGCGCTGTTAGATATTAAATGAAACGATGAGCAGAATTTTCTGTTTTGTCGGGTTCTACTTTAGAACCCCCTCCAGACTTTTCTGATAAAAGCTCATTTTATCCTGAACCTATAAAGTCCGCGCTCTTCAGCTTTCTCAACTCATTTTCCGCTCACGCACCGAACCTCCAGTACAGCTGATGAGACGCGTTTCTCTGGCTAAGGAGCTCATTTGAAGAAGAAAAAAAAAACAGATAAAGCTATATTTAAATTACAGCACCTGTCTGTTTTTGCATTATTTATAATTTTATTCTTAATTTAAACGTCACCCATTTTTGTAAAATAATAGCTGCAGCCCTAATGTGAACATTTTATAACATTGTCCTCCCATGTCCATTCGTTTTCAACTGCATGGAGTTGAAGAAGAAATGAGCTTTGCCGTTTTGGAGTAACTATCTAAAGTTGTCACATTATGGAAGTCTTCTTGCACTCTGTTAAACATATTAAAATGAATAATTAATAGACTAACAGACTGCAACAAGTCATACATTTGTTAATTAGTAGGCCCCTACAGTAAATTTTATATAATAGCCAACATAATATATAGTGTATATAGAACATATGTTATATAATGAATAAAATAAAATGTTATGGATAATACAATCTAAATAAAATTAATATTTTTTTTATTAACATATAGTGATATAGTAACATTAAAGTCACTATAAAATGCTAACCTTATTTTCAATAAATTGTGTGAAGTTTACAACTGTTGTGCCTCCTCTTACTAGTATGATTTTAAGCATGCCAAATAAGTATAATACGATAGCATATCGGCCCTAAAAATCGGCAGGTCACATCGGCCATCGGCTGACTCTGACCACTAATGATCGGTATCGGCATCGGCCTTAGAAAAACCCATATCGGTCGGTCTCTAATATAAATGTATTGAATATATTAATGACCACAAATCTAACAAGCAAATCTGACCAAGTAAAATCATTTTAAACCATTCAAATGTAATTTAATAAGCCGGTTTAGATTGTATTATTAGTATTATTATTATTATTATTATTATTATAACTTTGTAAAGAATGTACAGAACATTTATTTATGATATTTCTGGCACGTTATCTGACTCATGATATGAACAGTGATACATTAAATATGAGTCAACCTGGAAGTTATTTCTAAAGTAGTGTAGTGTAGGCTGAAGAGCTTTCTAGGAAATGGTGGTGTAATGTACAGCACAGCCTATATGTTTAGAAACAACAGTATAGTTGTAAAAATAACATCTTTTTTTTAACTGCAGCTAGTGATGTGTTTATTAGTCAGAACCGGTTTGTCAATGATCATCATCAAACTTAGATGTGTCAGAGCAGCAAAACAAAAAAAAGAAAAGAAAAAGAACATGACAGAGTAAAATGACTTCACCACTTGGAGAACTGCAGTTGTTTTGTAATGTTTATTATTATTATTATTATTATTATTATTATTATTATTATTATTATATTATTTAATCAGGTAAAATCCACACATGGGAGATCTGGCAAGGCCTGTTAGTAACAATTACACAATACAAATGACAAAACATCAACACAAAGACAATCTGGACTCAATTGACTTTACTATAGTCTTTAAACTGTTCAATGGTACAATGGCTGGAGTTTTTAAGTAAAGTTGTAAATGAGTTCTGAGTGCTCTTCTGTAAAATTTGGGTTTATCTGTAAAGACTGAAATTATTATGTGAATATTTTTTTTTGAGAATGGAAGTTGAAAGTAGATGAGAGTTGATTTTCACTCTTTAAGTGTAATTTTACTTCATTCAGGTTTAAATGTGTTCAGAGTTAGAGTTATTTGACAGAGATGAATATTTCTGTGTTAACTCCCACAAAAAAATACTGCCCAACTCCACAGAGATTTAATTCAACTCCACTCCAACTCTTTGCCTAGTCAGACTGTTGTAGGCTATGAGAGCAAATTACCATCTTCTATACTGTATATTATAACAAGGTGTTGCCAATGCACTGAGAACTACAATGCAGAATTAAAGTTCCCATGGAATGTAGAAACAATACAGTGGCAAGACATAAGCAGGAATGTTTTATCCTGTATTACAAACCAAAAACACAAGCTAACCTCCCTCGAATAGTAATTCCATAATAAAAAGTCTTTTCAGTGTTAGTGTAATAATTTAGGGAATTTAACAAATACAAAGGTGAGTTAAAAGGGAACTCAAGGTGTTAAATATTTAACTATTTTGGAAGTGTTGATTTAACTCCACAGAATGTGGAGCTATATAAACCCTGCGAAATAGTCGAAATCAACTTTGTGGGAGTTAATTTAACTCTTGACATTTTGCTGTGTGGATGATAGTGTTCAGTACGGATTATTGTCAATCATAATATCTAAACTAATATCTAATGCTTGATTTGTTTCTGTAGGCCACATGCTGGACATTCTGCGCATGCAGGGCCGAAATGGAGCTGTTGCTCTTCTGGACAGTCTGATGATCCACTACCCCAATCTGTATACACAGGTCACTGGCCGCAAGCCCAGCACTGAACCATCAGGCTTCAGCGGTGAGTAAAAAATCAACCAAGAAAATGGTAACAACCATTACACAGTAAAAAGTTTCCTGTACATTCACTACATAAAAATTAAAAGCAAAAAAGCTGCCAATAAAGACTAGTAAGAGAGAAAGATTACAACATATTACTGTATAATAAGAACAGTAATTAATTGTAAATGGTGTATATAGTATTATATGTACTTTAAATGTTTACTGTAAAAAGTACTGTAGAATGATTACTAATATATTACAATAAACGTATAGCTAGCCATACACTGTAAAGAATGTCACTGTAAATGAACTGTCAAATACTGTCAGCTTGTTCTGATGGCCGACAACACTGTGACCAGGCAGTCAACCATTTGACATCTAAAATATGACTGAATATCCAAGACAAAGTAGCCCTGGACACAACCATTATATAAATAAAGGATGTCAGGAAACAATATGAGAGATGTTGAACTTTTGTGTAACATGGTAGATCTTTTAGTGTGTTTCAGGTGTTCCATTTGAAGTAATATTTACTCAAAATATGGATTAAACTCTATACAAACATCGCAAACGTGATTTTTTGCTTCAATTTTATTGAGTAGATTCTATGTGTTACTTTTTAAAGCCTATAATTGGGTAACATTTAGGAAGCTATTGCATGTGGTAGATTTACTGAATATATTTTTGCTTGGTGTGTAGTCTTTTAACACAGCAGAAAATAGCATTGCTGTCTCGTCAGACAGGAGCTAACAGCACTGGGAACAGCATGACACGTTTGTTCCTGTGTTATTTGTGCAAATAACACATCAGAGTTATATGCTTTGCCCAGTAATTCAGAGCTAAGAAACAAATTGTTATAATTTGTCTATGGAACACCACCAACGAAGTACAATTAAGACAGGTAGATGTATGTTTAAAACAGTTCTGTTTGCACTAGTTACTTAGCTAGCTAGCTCTCTATTGTGTAAGCAGATGTGGGTAGTAAAAAATCCACCCCAGGGTTTTGTTCCAACTGATTGGAGCTGACTTTGTTCCAACTGACTGCTGCAGCTCAGCCAACAAAACCTCGAGGCGGATTTTTCCGTTCTGGACCTGGATTACCCACCTTTGTGTTTAAATAGGTTTACATAGGATCTTCTGTGAATTTTACGTTTTACAGAGGCTCTAAGACTAGGTCAGCGGCTGAACTTCACTCAGCAGGGCATTACACATGTTGTAAAGTAACACATGACATTACAAAGACTTATTAGTGTAAAAATGCATTTATTTTAAAACGTTTCTAACTGTTGTCCATCTCGCTGCCTCGCAGTGCAGTTAGCCAATCAGAGGCGATATGATTGCATGTATGAATATTCATGAGCAAGAATCAAAATTCTATTGTTCAGACGTTTGCTCAATGCTCATAAACTGCTGTTTGTTACACACACAAGGACATGCAGCAGTGCACAGACCCAACTTTTACATCAAAATGAAAAGGAATACAGATTAAAATAATATTGATTTTCTAAAAATTACCTGTGTCATTTTGCACAGGTTAGTTTTCTCTGCTGAGAAGTACAGAAGCACTGTGCCGCTAAAATAGCAATCCCCACACTGATGTCACTGTGGTTTATATCACGTTACACCCAAAACAATCCATGATTAACCAAGAGAATTAGTACACACCTTTTACGCACTTGAAGCTGCGCAAGGCATATTGTTTATCGTCTTTAGGACAGTGTGTGTCAAACACACACTGCCACGCCCTAAATCAAGCTGAGCAGCTCATTCTCTCTCTCTGTTCAGGATTAATAAAGTATTCAGAGCTGACGGAGTATCTGGTGCGGGCGGTGACAGGAATGCAGAAGGAGCTTCAGGAAGCCCGCGAGGAGGCCGCACAGTTACGCTCGCGCTGCTGCGGCCTGCAGGGGGAGCTGTCTCAGGCTGTGACCCAGGGGCAGGATAACACACGCCTCCACGCAGAAAACGCACGCTTGCGTACACATCTTGCAGGTAAAAAGACACAAACACAGGCCTCTGCCCACTGGCTGCTGGGTTATGATAGTAAAATAATATAATGGCTAAATTATGCAGTACAATCTATTTCATTGTTTAGTGTGTCAAAATCAATAGAGCAGTAGAACACTGCATAGCTGTGATGACTGAACCGCAACTAAATTACAGCAAGTATTTTATTATCTGTAACACATAACCTTCAGCGCTCTATTGCCTTCTTATACTGGGCTGCAGGAAGTGCTACTTACTGTACAAATCTATTTTCTCTCATTTGCCATTTGTTTTTCTTTTTAAATGTGGTTCAGGCCAATGAAACAAGGTGTGACTTGATTTTTATTATTAAAATGAAATACATGACAGTCAGTTACAACTCATGACTATTGCATGTGTGTTTGTGCAGGCCTGCACAGAGACCTGCTGCAGGTGAAGGATGAGAAATGTGATCTGTATGTGAGATACGCTGCAGCGGTAGAAGAGAAATCTGCAGTAAACATCCGATGCAGAGACTTTAACCTGCAGGTATGTGTTCGCAATTTATTAAAAGCTAAAGATGCACCGAAATGAGTTGTTTTGACCCAGTTAATTAAGCTATTGTTGTGTGAAAAAACTTTTAAATTGAATCATCTAGCTTTAACTCAGTTAATTCGAATAAACTTAAAATTGTATGTATTTACAACTTAACTGAGTCAAATCAAAATGTTGACTGAGTTAAGTTGAGCTTACAGTTTACAGTGTATGAGATTAATGTAAAAAAAAAAAAACAGATAAATACAAAAGACCATCACATTTACCTTCAGCAGTGCTATTCTAATTCACTGAAAAAAATATTTATTGGCTCTTTTTTTATTTATTGAAACTCACCATTTTGCTTTGACTCAGTTAAGCTGTAAATATAAAAAATGTAAGTTTTGTTCACACAACAATTGTTTAGCTCAACTGTTTTTTTTCTCAACCATTGTAGGCCTAAGAAATTAAGTTCCTTTAAATACATATATATATAGAGGTAACATATTTAACATATCTTTAAAAAACAGCCAATACTAACTGTAGCTTCAAACCAACATACTGTGACAACTAAGAACACAGAATAAAGGTGTCTTGTTCTTACAGTCTACAACATTGAGACCTGACACTCAACACATACGTTACACCACAGCACGTCTAGGATTAGGTAGCTTTGGGCAACAGAAAACACTTAACAAAGATGGTAAGTAAGTGAGAGGCCACACCCCATATGCAAATATATGGTGTCAGGAGCCTATAGGAAATATGTATTAACTGTATTAGTTATTCTGACTAAAACACAAAATCACTTTTCAGAGTTATTCATTTATTTTTAATAGTGCTATTCCAGTCATAAGTTACCTCAGCACTGCTACTCAAGTCACACATGGCCTTCATCGGATCCCTGATAGTTAGGATTGCGTGATAAACAACAGTAAATATTGGGGTAGTATTTTTTTTTTGTATTTCAAGTAATCTGAAATAGTTAAAGTGAAGCTCCAAGTACTGTGATGCATCTTTTACCATGTAGCTAATTTATTAGAGATCGGGGACACTCCATATTATCTTCTGTGTTCATAGAGAAACCTTGTAAAATAAAAAAATTCTCTTTTATTCTCTCTCTTTCTCCCTCTGTCTTTCTGTCCCTCTTTTTCTCCCTGTACGTATCTCCCAGCTGTATCAGTTACAGTGTGAGCTAAGGAAGGCTCAGACTGAGACGGATTTCCAGAGACAGCGTAGTCTGAGGACTGTTTCTCACACTGAAACGCAGCAGCTGCGGGAGGAGCTCACCATTCTGAGGAGGCAGCTGCTGGAGGCTGAGAAAATCACACCGGTGAGAAATCACAACAAAGCAGTGAGAAATAAAAACTTAAAATCAAGAGCAGGGCATTCAGAGGTAGTACTAATTATAGTGCTACACTAAGCATTGTGTTAAAGTGGCAGCAGCATGTCTGTGAGCATTGTATTGTTGTGAATTCAGAAAAGATAGCACCACTGGTTCCAGGACCTGTCAAACTACCTACTATCTGACATCATATGACCTCATACCATGACAACAGGCCTTCTGGACGTGTTACCGCTGGCCACAGTGCCTCAACATGCATATTTGCATTGCTGATGACACAGGGCCCTATCGTACACCCAGTGCAAGGTGCGTTGCAGTGCTCTTTGCTATTTGCTATTTTTAGGCCTTGGGCCCATGCTGTTAAAATAACATTGGAGTTAAGGAATAAATCTACACTGTTGGTAGTGGTCTGCAAGTGAGGTGTGTTCAGGTAAATTTCTGGCATATTTCTATTTTGGCGGCAGAAAACACAGGTGCACCACTGACTGAATTGAACCAAGACAACAGTCTATTCCTGTAGGTTTGCCATGCAGATGCGTAAACCTGACTTTTAACTCAACGGTAAAGAGAATAAAGAATAAAATAACATTGCTGTTCCCCTAAATGAGCTGCTGGCTTACCTTCACTGCTTGAACAAGCAGGTCAGTATCGTCTACTGAGATGCACAAAGCACTGCGTTGTTAAGATACGAATGTGCCAAAGTCAGAGCACACCTGCATCTTAAAGGGAATTGCAAGTGACACACTGATTGGTTAATTTCCCCTTACACCCAAAACACACCCAAGATTAATTAAGAGAATTATTACATGCCTTTTGCGTATTTGAGCCACGCAAGGCGTATTTTTCGTGTCCTCACAATACCAAATACACACCTTCAGGCCCTAAACCAAGCTGAGTGAAGCACAATTCCGGTGCGCTATAGATCACTAAAAAAGGGCCCATAATGTTGTTTCCTACAGTAGAAGCAGAAGGTAGCAGCCAAGTTTAAAATGACAGTTGCTGCCAAGATCTATTGTGTTGTTAATAACATCTTGTCCAAGAATGACATGCAATGACAACAAATAAAAAAAAATCCCACTAAAAACAACTAGGTGCTCTACAACTCCTCCCTACCAGCAGCAGATTAATGTTTTGTTTTTGAAGGAAGCCTCAGTTTTGGCAGCCGTCTTTTATTACTAACCCTTATGCTAGAAAACAGACAGCTGTATGACCCTCCTAATTGATTAAATACAGCAGTGTTTGGGTATATAGTTGTTTTGTTTTGGGGACGGGGGACTCAAAAACGTCCAGATTAAATGTGTTTATGTGTGTGTCTGTGTGTGTGTGTGTGTGTGTGTGTGTCTCAGGCATGTCAGGATATACTGGCGCAGGATCTAAAGGAGGCAAGAGACCGCAGATCTGAACTTGCCGAACAGCTGAGGAGACTTCACGAGGAAAACGAAGCACTAACAAGAGAGAGAGATGAAGTAAGGCTCACACAAACTCACCCTGATGTACATTAGCTCGGAGGAGATCATCTACACTCTGTGTGGAATTCGCATGACGTCACCTTAAACGTTTCAGGATGTAATATGCTGCAAAAATAGATCTTTAGATGTTTATTTGTTCAGTAGATGACGTCATTCTCTCGTGATAACAGCTTTGTTGTGACTAGCATCTGTGTAATCATTAACACAGAAATAATAACTCTGTCTCTCTCTCTTTTTCTGTCTCTCCAGCTGGTGGAGGAGAAGGATGTTTTGGCCCTGCAGGTTCAGAAGCTTTCTCTGGACTGTGAGATGTACCAGCAGAAAAGCACTGTTTTCCAGAGCCAGCTGGGCGAGCTGCAGGCTGAGCGAGACCGAGTAAGACACTCAGAATTTAAGCTTATTTTTGTCAATCAATCACTTAAAACATCTTCCTACATACTGGTACTTAAAATAAAGTCAGTTCGTCTACATTGGTTTGCTGTCTGTAGCATGCTTATTTACTTTTAGCATTGGCGCTACAAGGATAATATTGTGCAAGGTGCGTCGCAATGCTCATTGCCCCACCAACAGTTGTATTTTCATGCCTTGCACTTGCATCAGTTAAATAGCAACGGAGCGTGTGAATATGTCTACGCTGATGGGTGTGGAGGTCTGGAAATTAGGTTTGTTCTGGTACATTTCTGGCGCATTGATTTCTATTTCTTGACAACAGAAAACACAGGTGTGCCACTGTCTAAAAGCAACCTAGCCAACATTCAGATGTTGGATGTTCATTGCTATCTTATCATTAAACTGGCACGTGCCCAACACACACACACCCCTGTTTGTTACGCACACAAGGATGCTGGTCCCGTATATTACCTGCTCTCACACTTTCACAGTGTGAACGAGCCGGTCAGTTTTCTCTGCTGAGGTTTTTGTAAGCTACAGTTACAAAAGTTCACATCACAGTTTCGCACACCTTTCATTTCCTCTCACGTTCAGGGGCCTTAAAGTCTTAACTTGTACTCAGATTCATTTCCTCATTCCACGCTGTCTGTGTTTACTCAGGATTTGTGTCCTAACCAGACATTTCTCCTTTTCTCTGCTCACTGCAGTTAATGAGTTTAGCTAGATCAAACAGTGCTGCCGTGACTGGAAGCAAAAGTACCTGTTAGCATTACAGCAGTGGCACTGTGTGGTACTAGATTATTGTTTAACCCAGGGTGCGAATTATACAATGATAACTAGGGGGGTCAAGTATTTCTTCGGGGTGTAAATGAAAACCAATACAGCGCAGGCACTTCCTTACTTTATTGTCTACAGCAAGTGAAAAATAAATCCATTACATCAGCTAATGTAGCTCATACCACACAACAACCTTTATAGTCATGAATAATATATTGTACAGCAAAATCGATAACATTTTAATTATTTTTCTACAGGAAATCACAGGAATCATTTGTTATTTAATTCTAAATAAATAGAAAATAACAATGTAACTGAAAAGCCCAGGAACTACAACATTAAATGTTAAAGTGAGATGTAGGAATGCATTCATATAGCTTGGCTTATGCCTTTTAAAAAGCTTGAATATTGTCTTGTAATACACCAGTTTACTGTAAAACTACTCATCTGAGTAACTAATTAATCGCTAGGTGTTTTCACTGCAGCATAAGAAGCTTTTAGTTTCTTGTTTACATTTCCCTTCCACCTTAAAACACATTTCCATTTCACCTTAACAGCTTCCCTGCATTACAACAAATTTTCTCTATGTTTAAACACAGTTCCCTTTTTAGACTGCAGCAGATGATAAAGTGTTTAAAGAGTTTCACACATTTCTACTTAGGGTGTGCAACAGTCTGTATAAACCAGAACGAGGATTCCCATTTGAATCTTCTGTTCCACCTTAAAAGTCCGTGTGCCGCCACAACAGCATTTAAGGCGGAATGATAAATTAGCAGCGTTTAAGGTGGGATAGCAAATTCATGCGAGTTATTTATGTAAGGAAAAGTGTGTTTAAAGTTTATATTTAAGAAAGCTAAGTATATAGCAAGCTACTTACACGTGATGCTGTAGCTTGAGCTGCTTGCGTACCTTAACTTAGACGCAAGCCACGTGACCAATAGTGAGGCAGCAGGCAGGTACAGGAGAGGAACGCTCATTAACATGGAATGGTTTGATCCATTTTAGGGTTGCTTGAATTCGTATCACGATTTTCTTCCAGGCATAGATACTGTATTGTTTTTGTAGTATTTAGCATTATATGTAAGAAGTATATTTAAATGTTTTGACCCCCCCAAACTATTGTTTTTACCCCTTTAAGGAGGGTTAAAGTCTTAATTGGGGGGACCTGACCTCCCCAATACCCCTGTAATTCGCACCCTGGTTTAACCACTTTCTTTCCTTGCAATGCTGACGTGATAGCTCTCTTGTAGGTTCAAGTTGTTGGGGTTTAGTTGGTAGCATTACAAGGTAGGCGTTTCTAATAAAGTGTCCAGGGAGGGAAAGCAAGAGATAGGGGCTTTCTACTTAAGTGGCCAGTGAAATTAGGAAAATGTTTAAGATGCAGCTACTGGGACATGAATATTTCCTGTGGCTTATCTTTCAGTGTTTTCTTTATCAGATGATACGGATCACTGGGTCAGTGGGAGTCTGTTTTGCCTAGTTTGGGAGGAATTGAGCCTAAGGGAATATTTGTGCAAATAGAGGTAATGTTAACACGTATATGCACTGGTATGCATGACTTCGCAGTCCTCGCCACAGGGAAAACTCAACTTGTTTGTTTGCAGAACTGAAACTATGCACCAGGTCTGACACAACAGGTCTGTTTGTGTGGAAAGTACAGTGTTGAATGTTCCAGATAGAAGAGCGTGTGTGTGAAAGGTCCACCTGAGAAAAGGAAATAGAATACGCCAGAAGTGTCACTGATATGAATATAGTGTTTAGGCAAACAAAATGTGACAGACAAGTAAAAGCAGGAGTTAACACTCAGTATAAAACAGAGAGACTTGCGAAGTTGCCAGAAGCAAACAGACGGGAATTTTTCATTAAAACACTAACAGGCATGTGTAATCTAGAATTTACTATGACTAGGATGACTAGGAACATAGGAACTTTCCATGATTGGATGGAGACATGTTTATAATAAAATGACCAGTGTGTGGGAGTACTAAGTAATAGTTTTTATATATATATATATATATATATATATATATATATATATATATATATATATATATATATATATATATGTCAGTAAATGGAAAGTTAAATTAGTTTTTTTGTGTGTGTGTGTGTGTGTGTGTGTGTGTGTGTGTGTAGGCATATCTGGCCCGTGATGAAGCGCAGGCTCAGATTGCTTGTAGTTTGGCTGAGAAGGATACTCTGAGGGGACAACTGGTGGAACTGCAGGAGAAAGTCTTCACTCTGAGGGCTTTTAACACACCGGGGGAGTGCAACAAGAGCAGAGTAAGTGCTTGTGTTATTTATTCACATTTGTTCACATGTATACTTAAACATGTTGTACATGTAGCAGCCCTTTGCATTGAATAATAAGATGCAGAGAGTGTCTAACGGGTGCTTGTATTCATTTAGAGTCTTTAGATCCAGTGGCTGGACTTCAAGTATGTCTCACTGACAATGAGCACTGTGAACTATAATATATAATACAGAAACAAAATACACTTTACACATTAGTGCAAGTTACATGACTAACAACAATGTAGGATCAGAAACAAAAAAAACACTAAAACAAAAAAGATACATTTTCCTTCAGTCTTGCATACATTTGTGTAACATTAATATTTAGCATTTCAAAGTCTGGCTAAATTAAGCAAAATATAAGTGTTCAGTGTTCAGCCCCCTGCCAGGAAGACAGTGCGATAATTGCTTTAGCTAACTTTACTTAGAAACACGCTTCTGAGAGTGGGTGCTTTTCATTGCGGGGTGCAGATTTTGTTTAAAGTTGTTTTAAAATAATATCTGCTTTTTCTGCAGTATCATTTTAAGGGGAGACAAATCCATCTATTTTCTGATATTGATATATGCCATTTTTAGAACATTAAGAGTAATCCATAAATCAGTCACAAATGTGTAACTGCCATTCCTAATGTGTGCATGCTCAGTAACAACACTCAAAAGCTCTGGGCTGGTTTGTGTTCAGGAAAGACAGTATAGCTGGGAGAGCAGCCAAGGGTCCAGTAGTGAATGTCCCCCCTCCACCCCTCCGCCCCGTCCCAGACTGCGACGTATGCATGCTGTTCCACCTGCCAGCAGCAGCTTCCAAACCAGCAAGGTGTGTTTTGTAATGGCTAATACTGTTTATATTACAGTTTTTTTGTGCTTGCTTAGACCTAAAAACAATTAGCACAATTTAGGGAATTACTAACTCAAATAGCTTAATAGTCTTTCTTTTAATCTGGTACACTAAACTGTAAGCTTATTCTTTGCCTAAAATTAAAATAACAGTAGAAGAGACAAATTTAGCAAACTTAAAAAAATGTAATCTGGTGTACAGAGTTAATTGTAGAGTCTGCATAGAAGTCAGGTTTTAGAACATCCAAAATTTGAATTTATTTTGTGTGTTTTTTGTGCAGCAGCTCAGCGATGATGGCTTTAACAGTGTCCGCTCCAGTTTAGTAGAACCTCCTTGTTCAGAGTCTCTGCGTAGGAGAGAGAAGGACATAGATTTCAGTGACAACAGGTGAGTCTGACACCTTCATGAGGGATTCACAGATGAGCTTGAGCTTAATACATGCAAAGCTGGGGCTTATACATGCACAGTTGCTTAAGCTTAATTAAAATCAAATTAACCTTTTATCCTGCAAAGTTACAGGAGCTCCATACCTGCATAGATGAGCTTCCTCCCAGCATAGGAGCTATGACCGTTCATACCTTCACACCTTCACACCTTTCACTTGAAGTACTCAAATTTCCCCTTGCATAATTAGCATAGATTCATACCTGCACAGGTGAAGGAGATGGCTTGGGAATAGCCACACGTGTATAAGTTGTGAGGTCTGATGTTGTGAGTGAGGTTCAGCACTGCTTATGGCAATACAACATGAATTGAATTGGTAACAGAGTTTGAGTGTGGTCGGATAGTGGGAGCCAGGTAGATGAGACATTTCCATTTCCAATTACAGAATTTGCTTCTGGTGATACTCTATGATCATATCATAAAGCTCATAATGAGGGGAAATCCTTGAAACCACATTTAGAACAGATTACAATGTACAGATTTCTTTGCAGGAGGTCATAAACTGTTGTATTATTTATATGAGTTATTAAACTGAGTTCATGACCTGCTGCTTGTTGAAAAATCAGTCTCACTTACGACTAAGCAATGAACAGCTGGTATAAAAACGCTGTACAATAAACAGCCGGAAAATAATACACAGAGTTTGTGTTCACAGTTTATGTAATCTCTATGGTAAAGCTCAGACAAACAGAATTAGACATGAACACATGACTGAAGGTAACTGTGCCCACTGTTAAGTAAAGGCTAACATACTCTAAAGGCCCCCCACACACACACACACTGGGATGTAGGGTATACAAGAGTAGTCAAACCAAACCTTATTATTGCCCCAATATAACACATTCAAATATTGACTCGAAATCTCTCATAAAGCCTAAGACTTTTTCGTTTTGCATGTTTTTTTATTGTTTTTTTTTTTTTTGCAGTCAGGAGATGTCAGACGACTCATCTTTCTGTCTGCTGGACGTGGAGAGCGATTATGTGTTAATTTCTAAAGGTAAACACAATGTAATTAGTGCTTTAAAACAGTGTGTAGATTAGATATCAAACACTACACTCTAATTCTGATGTTCTTTAACCTATACTTAAATAAATACTCTGTTGTAAGATAAAAAAAAATAACATGAATTAAATTAAATTTCATTTATTGTTTTATTGAGTTGTAGTGGCCTAAAAATGGAAGTGTTGTTTCAACACACTTTCTACCACTGATTAACCCAGACTAAATATATTATATCAAACACTAAAATACAAAATTCATTTTATAATAACTTAATTATCTGTATTGGACAACTTAATCTGAATTCTGCCTCTTGGACATCTGGATTTTACTCCAGACACCAGTTTTAAGTATGTGATGGATGAGCTGTGTGATCAAAGTACTGAATAAAGTTGATCACACTTTTGAATATTAACATTGTTTGACTTTATTAAGGGAAGGTTGAGAAAATATATTATATGATGAAATCAACAAGATTAATAAATAAATTTATGGTAATGATAAAAACAAAACTTAAAATTGTTCTCCTTAATGATTTTTAAGACCGCTGAACAAGAAATATTGAATCGCACAAAAAACTATTGCAAACTAGTCACCTCAACTAACATTATTAAGTTTCTTTTTAAAAGTTGTTGTAATGAAATAATTTGTGTTGCAAAATTTACAAATTGTATTTGAATTCTAGTTGAGGCCAAGCCAACTACTGCACATGCTCAATTTTACTCTTTAGTTAAATAGGGTCTACTGAGCAATTATTCAGGGGTTTTAACCTGATGTTGGTCACACTATTTGCATATTGGGCACAGTTTGTAGTCATTCCCCACAGGCTGCCTTCTCTTGGAAGTCATAAATAAGTTATTTAATAACTGCCTGACCTCACAGTTAAAGGCATAAATAAGTTATTTAATTACTGCCTGACCTCACAGTTAAAGGCATAAATAAGTTATTTAATTACTGCCTGACCTCACAGTTAAAGGCTGTATCAGTGGTAGAAAGTTACTGTGTTTTGTGTTGCTAAGTGTATATTGGCTATATGTTGCCTGGGTCCAGCTGGTTGTATCTGCATTACAGCAATACTTATATGACTGGGAGTAGGATATATAAGTAATAATCATGAATTCTCAGTTGTTAATTTACATTAACAAAAATGTAGTGTTGTGCTCATTATGTGAGTTTGATTGATGTAAATAGATTTTTGTTTACCTAATGTAAAAATGTCTGTTAATAGTGACAGTTGTTAAGTTCATGCTATTTAAAAATGCTTTCTACTATAACTGACAAACTAATTCATTATACTTAAAATACTTTTTTTAATCAATGTAATTCTACAAGAAGTAACACAACTCAGAAAGTCTATTGCAAACTGTTTTGTGTTGATTTTTTTTGTTTGGAGCCCCAAGGCTTTTTTTTTTTTTTGAGTGTATTAAATCTTGTTGTAGTGTATCTAGATCTAGATTACTATGTCTAGATTTTCTATGCTAAACTTCTTTGTCTACCCAGTTATTAATGCTAGTCATATGAATATTTCCTAGATGAAAATGACCCGAAGTCTTTAGCGTCTTCACCCTCACCTTCTTCCTACTGCAAGGCCAGCCCCTCCTTCTCCAACCCCATTAAGAGGAGCCAGACTGAAAGGTACCAGTTTTAAAGGTTTTAACAGCAATGTTTAGCTAACAGTGAATGTATGCTTGTGGGAGCTTGCTTAGAAATTATAGCAGTCTCTAGTTTGCAATTTCCCAGAAGCATATTTCTTAATGGAACCCTTCACACTTTGTCATGCACTATTTTGTTTTTTGAGTAGAACAGCTTGGGAATGCCCATACCTGTATACTGTGGCTCACCCCTGGGAATAGGGGCGTGGCCACCATGACCTGGTAGTTCAGAAGCAATAAAGAAAGAGAGACGGAAAAAGGGTTAAAATGAACTCAAACATAGCTTTAGTGAAAATGCTGCTCTCCACCACACACAAAAACAAACGTGAAAATAAAGTGATCCCTCAGACTCGCTCAGGAGTGAGAGCTGAGGTGTCCTTTTAAATATGCCCTGTCTCAACTGGGCACAGAGAGTGTCAGTGTTCTGAGGGTTTATCTTTTGGTGATACTGAACACTGGCCAAAGTGTGCATGTCATTGCGAAAAGTCATTTTTCTAAGTATCAGAAATCACATTCACATTCAATGCATCTCTTGTTTTCCTGCAAATTGTTTTAGAAACTTTTTTTTTTTTAGAGTCTCCGAGGCTCCAGCTCCTCCGTTTCTGGTGCGTTCTCGGCACCAGGCTTTGCGCGTTACGGACCGTGCGCTTAGCTTTTCCTTCCAGGGTGAGGCGCTCCTGAGCCAGCTTCAGGTGATCGGGGGAAACAAGACAGGTGTGTTTGTGCACCAGGTCACAGAGGGGTCGTCTGCACACATCTCCGGCATCAGCCCTGGGGCGCAGATTCTGGAGGTACAGTCAATGTGTCATGCAAAACGCTTATATATACAAAATAGTAAGTGTAAGTTATTTTGAAGCATTTATATTTACATTTTTACATATTCATACAATAAAACAGCAATTTTTAAATCACATGTCAAAAAGTGAAAAATTAAGTTTTTTGTCTGCCGGTGGAGATGTTTATGTGTTTGTTTTCAAGCCATATAAAAAGTGAACATGAGCGTGTCTGCTGTAAAACCAGTGTGTGTCATATCCAGGGAATACTCAGGCAAACGCAGATGTGTAAAAAACACTTTATTATAAAAGGGGGTTACACAAAGAGTAGTCAAAACAAGCAAGGTTGTTACTGGTGAACAGGAGCCAACAGGGATTGACATACCAATAGTAAGATACAGACCAGTGTCAAAATACAGGCAATCAGCAAGGAAGTGCAGTCTAAAAGGCGGAGGAAATAATCCTTCAATGTACTTTTATGGTTTCTGAATTTAGCCACTTGTTACTATGTATTTAGATGACTTTAATGCCAGGTTAGGGTTTTTCATGTCCAGTCATGTGACTCTCAGTCTTATGGTTGAGTTTGTGTACCCCACTTAAATAGTGTATTAAAATTTCCATAAAAATGTATTGTCAATGTCATTGTAGCTTTTAGAAAGCTGCTGCTTCCTCACTCTTTCATCTATCAGAATTCTATCTGATTCTATCTGTGTGTGTGTTTGGTGTTTGTGCTGCAGGTGAAGTGTGAGAGGAATCAGCGAGCTCTGAGGATGGTTCTGGAAGACTCCACTATGGAGGAGGCGCTTTGGGCGCTGGGGCAAGTGCAAGGCCCCTGCACCCTCTCACTCCGACCCAAACGAGACGGTAAGCATTGACACATACACTGTCCCACACACACATTCCCACACACACAAGTACAATCAGCAGTAAAGAACAGAAAATAAACTATTACAAGCATTACAACAAAGAAAGAAACATTACAACCTGGAAAAGTGTCTGCAAAGTATTAACCTGACCTTCAACACACTCTCAGTACCCCCCTACCACACACACATGCACACAGAGTGTTCTGTTAACTGTTTGTCTGAGCTGTTCTTCTGTTATATTTTCTCAGCCACTCTTGGTGTATTTAATGCTTCCATATAGTATTTTACGTAAACCCTTGTAAGAATTCCCCTCAGACTGGGCAAGTGGGTCTGTATGCAAATTATAGGCATGCAGTCAGGTGGGTTTTTTATTTCACAGAGGGTTAATTATCTTCACTCACATTACTGTTATGTGATGTGTAAACTCTGCAGTGCTGTTTATTCATTAACTTTTCAGATGAATTGTCGTCATTTTCTGCAACTCTTTAACAAGTTAATATTAAATATTAAAAGTACAAGAGCCAAATATTTTACTCTTACTGTAAATAACTGTAATCTATTTTTGGTCTCACTGGACAAGTCTATAAGGTTGCTGTGACAATATTATAAGATATTTAAAATTACACTTAAACTTTTGTAGTACCTTGTTATTCTATTTTGTTTAGCCAGAAAAAAACATTTGTCAGATCATTTTGCTTATTTCAAGTTTTATTTCACAATTATATTGACATTTTACAAGTTATATAAGTATATAAATGACAGAAATCTGCCAATTCACACTGCTTTTTTTAATGGAAATTGTTTTTGTAACATGAGTTACAAGTAATGTAATACAGGAAGATGATTAATCCTGCACTTAACAACTGGAGGTATGCTTAGAGCTCAGCCAGGATTATTCTTATTATTCACCCAACTAACTACAACAAACACACCCGCAACAATCTGATACTGGCTCGACAAGGATCCAGAAGCACAGCATAACACTATGTTCATGGTCTACTGCCTCAAGAATAAAAACAGAATAAATAATGAATTATAATCTCATATTTATCTGTAAAATGTATTTGTTGCTTTTTCTCAGCGTATGAGAATCTGCTGCAGCAGCTGAAGAAAGGAGATGTAACGTCGGGAGACTCGTTCTACGTTCGAGTGAACATGTCTCTGACGGGGAGCGCGGCCGGAGCCCTGGCCGTCACCTGCAATGACATTCTGCATGTGACTGATACACATCACGGTCACGACGGCTCCTGGTGGGCCAGTCACGTTCACAGCTGTCAGCTGATGGACCTGAAAAGTGGGAGCCTGCCTAATTACTACAGGTAAAACACATTTTTTTTTCTTTTTACCTTGAATTTCACTGATGATTCTATACACTAAATAATCTTATGAATTATTAAAATTACTATGAAGTATTTAGTATCTGCTGTGAATTCAGTATTCAGCATCTAAATGTGGTAGTTATGAGGATCTTCTTGTCTTAACCCATATGCCAGTCAGATATCAGATGTCATCTTTTATAGATTTTGTTTCTTGATTTTCTGATTACCTATGCACCGTAGCACCACTGGAAGACATAAAATATAGTGTATTGTTTCTAATGACTGGTGTTGTGCTGTGCAGAGCTCAGAGGGTGCTCATTCGAGCAATTGAGGACATGTCCTTCCAGCAGAGAACTCATAGAAAGGTGAGACAATTCCTATTTCTTCTTCTCTTCTCCACAGTGCATTGCTGGCCACTGTTTTAAAACCGCACTGCAGTAATTAGGAAACTGGTATCACACACAGTGCCCTATTTTAGCAATCGCGTCTCATGCGGCTGTATTAACAGGGTTCAAAAATAAGTCTTAAGCATCTCGAAACATGCAAAAGGCATGAACTAATTCTCTTAATTAGTCATGGGTGTGTTTTGGACGTAACATGAAATAAAACCAATCAGTGTGTCACTTGCCATTTCCTTTAAGAGCCAGGTGCATTCTGACTTTGCCGTGTTGGTAGCTTAACACTGGTGAAGGTCATTTACAGGAACAACAATGTTCTATTATTTAGTATTCTGTTTATCATTGGTGTAAAAGCTGTGTGTAACAAGCAGAGGTGTACATGCGCCGAGCGCACGCGCCTCAACTGCGTTACCAAGATAACAATAAAAGTCTGACTGTTGCCTATTTTTAGGGTTCAAATCAGTCAGTAGTGCACCTGTTTTCCCCCCGCCAAAATATCAATCCGCCAGAAATTTAACTGAACACATCTCACTTCCAGACCACCACTCCCATCAGCGTAGATATAATTGTAAGTGTCTTTGCAATTTTAAAGGCATGAAAATACAATGCTGGTGGGGTGTAAGAGTTTTCATAAGAACCAGTGAGAACATGTATTCGTAAAAGAGATGTTCTTCACAGCCACAAATTTCTAATTTACAAACATGGTTCTTCAAGGAACTTAGACTGGTTCTTCTATAGTGTTTGCTGGAACTCTTTGTAGGACATTTATAGTTTAGGTTCCAAATGGTCAGGTTTTAGTTTCACTTCGAACCTTTTCTGTTTAATTGGTTGTTAAAAACTTGTACAAAGAGTGAAGGATACTTATTTAATTTAAACACACATTTCAGTTTACACACCGAATATTAGATGCTGTCCTTTCTACTCAGTTCATGCAGTACACCTACAGGTTAACTGAGTGTGTAGGAGGAGTGTGTTGAAAGTGTTGAGAAACCTGATTAGGTCATCATGTGTGGTGGAACAGCATGTTTCTGTGGAATGCCGCTGATACACTTCAGACTTCATAGCTGACATCAGTGTTGTTGATGCTGCGGGGGATATGTAACGTGATGTGATCATATCTCTGAAGATTCTGATAAAATGAGTAAAATTCCCCAACTAGATGCCTTTAGTGAGTCTTATGTATTAGTATTCCCAGTTTACATCCAAAAGCTATTGCATTTAATCAGTCTTTCATTAAATTAAACCATGTGAGCTGGAGCCAGTATCCAGTGTCTGAAGTTCAAAGAGAATAGCACCCAAATCTGTGTTCTTCTGACCACTGACTTATTGCTTATTTGGGTTTATTGTAATGTTATAGAGTTAATTACAGGTAAACACTCTCACTGACCACTAACTGCATGTCTACTTGAATTTAATCTAATGTTACTCGTAGCTGCTCTGTCACATGAACAGTGAGTAAACAGTGAGGGTGTTTGAAAGTGTTCCTGGTGCTTGGATAATTGTAAATTTTTGTTTTGCACCTAAATATTCTCCACAAGGGGGAGCTTTTAGCAGTCCAGCTGCTTATGGAGACCAGACACTTGTTGAAATTTCTAATCATGTCTTGCCCTTAAAAGGATAAAAGTAGCCAATCAGCTTGCAAGCTGAGGAAGAAGGCCAGTGTGCTAGAGGGGAAAGCTCTGCTCAGTGTGAAAATTTGCACAATTGCTCAGTAGCTTATACAAGCCAAAACATTGTGTTTAGCCAAATGCTATATAGCCTACTATTAATGGGTAACATACATTTAACCCTCAGTTTTCAGTATTTTGATCTCTCCCCATTTAACCAAATGGTAGGTCTGTATAACTGGTTTAATCTTGTGTAATTGGTGATAACTGCTTGCTGGCATTTCAAATATGACCACTTGTCTATAAGGATATATATATATGGATTTGATTGCATTCGTTGGCAAGAGCATTAGTCAGGGCATGATGTTGGATGACTACCACCACACCTAATTCTAAACTCTAGTTCACAGTTCAAATATTGAATTGCACAGTAATCTGTAGCAAACCAATTGCCTCAACTAACATTATTACGTTTCTTGTTAAAAGTTGCTCTAATTAACTCAACTTATTTTTTTTAATTGGACTCACATTTTAGGGTGGTCAGCAGCAGCAACTTCAAATATGCATCACAGAACTTAGGAAAAAATAGGAGCAATGGGTCACTAGAAATGTTTAAGTTGGAGAGAGTTTTTGAAAGATTTGTTGCCTTCTTGCATTTGTAGCTGCTCTTTTAAAAAGTGTTTGATTTAAGTGTTTGATTTGAGTTGGTGTAACCTAAATAAATTAAGGCAATCAGTTTCCTCAAGTGAAATAAGTTGATGCTGTTTGATAGGAATTTCTTATAAGTTCTGGTATGTTCACTCTAGCTAGTTCATGGGAATTAATGTTTTTGAGAATTAATGTTTGTCCAACTCCACACAGTATTATAATTAACTAAAAAATGGGTTTTGAACACAATTCATTTGATGCAATGAATTGTCTCAAATGATTTGAGAAGATTTAATCGCTTATGGGTATGTGCATTATTCACATTCATTTTAGAAATGTATGCTCATATTGATTTTAGTTACTAAACTTAAATGGTTTAAGGCAATCATTTTCCTTACAGAATAAACAAGATTTGTATTTGTACTTCTGTGTGCAACCTAATGTTGCTGAATTCATTCATTGAAGGCGTGTCCACAAACATTTTGACACGTATTGTACATTTTGTCTGCTGTTGTTTGATGTAAACTGTCTACCTAATTGTGTGTGTGCGTGTGCAGGTGGAGCGAGCGCAGGCTCAGGGGAAGCAGAAGGCGGTACGAATCGTCAGTACAGGCCGTCAGGGGAGGAATCCGCTGTGGGTCAGTGTGGAGGAAGACAATGAAAGCCAGACCAAGTCAAACAGTAAGAAATATACACACCACTGGCACACTGTGGACACCCACTAGCTTCCCCTTTAAGCACAGTTCCTATATTACTACCCTAAATATCCAGCTCTGTGAGGTCTCTGAAATGTAACCCTGTTCTTTTTCCTAGGTGATGGCAGCACCCCTCGTAGCTGTGTTACCCTGATGCCCTACACGCTGGTGACTCCCCACTACCCTCCCGTCTGCCGCCCAGTCCTTCTCCTGCCCACAGTCCTCGGCCGTGTCCTGCACAAACGCCTGGCGGAGCAGGACGGCTACCAGCTTTGTCAGCCAGGTACAAACTGACCCAGCGTTCTACTGTATATACTATGTCTACTGTATATTGCAGTTAATTTAAAATCACCTTATCTAATACAAACGATGAGTGTGTATCTCAAATTATTAGTTTTGAGTTTTGATCTTGAATACATAAAATACTTAATACTTTAAGGGGATTTTTATATATTTGATGGATATATTATATATATATATATTTGATATATGCAGAGGTTGTCTTGGACATTTAATTGCTTTGTTAATATTTTCCTTTACTTTCAGTTTGTGGTGAAATGACCCCTCTGGTTTAATGTGCATCTTTCTGTTCTTTTCTCTGATTGGCTTAGAAACTCTGAGCGCCACTGAACACGCCTCTCGGGTACAGAAGGGGGAGGTGCTGGAGGAGTGTGACCCTAGTACACACAGCTGTTACACTGTACAGGGCGTGGAGAAGATAATGAAACGTGTAGGTATCTTAATACTGTCAATAAAACTGTCTTTAATATTAAAGACATTAATACAGCTTTATTGAAGAAAGCAGTTCAAGTTTTTAAATGTACTTTCAAAAAACAGAAAACCTGGCAACCCAAAACTCACTTAACAGAAGCTGAAAGGCAGATGATCTTACCACATGCCCATGTACATCTATTTGTGTTTTTTGGAATTATGTATTCTGTAGGTATTACAGAAAATGTATTTTAGTAAGGGCAGATCATGACTATTCTCAATACATACAGTGGCAAGAAAGGTATGTGAACCTTATGGAGTTTCACACATGTGAACAAAACTTTTTTCCAGTCAGGAGTAATGTCACATATAATCTGCCTAACATAACAATACAAAAAAATAAGGTTATTAGTTTAAATACACTAAATATATATTTTTGTGTATTCCTATGTGTGTGTTTGTGTGTGAAGGGCACTCACTGTGTACTGCCCCTGGGTCTGGACTGTGTGCGGCGTCTGCACCGAGCAGAAATCTTCCCTATTATCATCTTTGTGGCATCTACAGAACGCAGCACACGCAGACTCAAGTACGTAAATACACTTTTAAAGAGGGACGACCTGAATCACTGAGGGAAATGTAGGGACAGTGACAGCTTTTATCTGTGTTTAAATGTACTTAATAATTTATTTAAAAACTACTACTAATGATCAGATCATTATTATAAAAGTAATAATAGTATTAGTGCACTTTAAGCTGAGATAAGTTGAAAAAAACCGAATTGAGCAAACCGATTGCCTTAAGAAAGTTAAGGGGTAATGAAAACTTAAGTTAGCATAATTTAAAACATCAAACAACATATTAGAACTAAAGGGGAAGATGATTTAACTTTTTTATTTTTGTTATACCAATTCATTTGCCCAAAAACTCTTTAACATTTTGTGTTTCAAATAAGTAAACATTTTTTCTAAAGGCTAAATTTTTTAAAGTAAACTCAACTTATCTGGGCTTACAGTTTAGAAGTAATATCAGCAGCAGCAGTAGTTGTGGTAACAGAAGTAGTAATGATATTAATGACCTACATCCTTTACTATGTCCCCTTCAGACAGAAACTGCGTCATAACTTTGTAACGGAGGCCCAGCTGCTGGAGTGCTCTCGTAGTGAGGAGCCGTTGCTGGATAAGCTGCCCTGTCTGTACCGCACTGTTCCTCCTGAGAGCTGGAGCGACAGCGCCACTCTGCTGGACACCCTGCAGTATGTGGTGGGAGACGAGCAATCGAAGATAGTTTGGGTTGAGCCTAATCTGTGGTAACAATGGCGTTAAAGAAACTGTCAAACTGTTACTGACAGGTTTTATGGACTTCTAAACATGAACATTTGGATTTATGGTATAATTCCATACTGCTACATGGGGTCAGAAAAAGCATTTGACTAACTGTATTACTGTCCTCCAGTCTGGTGGAGGTTTCTGCAGTGCTATGTACTGCACAAATAGTGAATAACTAACCCAGGTAATTGGCATGGTTGGTTAATTATCGACATGAGGATAATAAGAATTATGTTTGTTTAGTAAAAGTTACAATATCAGGATTGCCAGTCTAACTAACTAACCAATCATTGTCAAAAATTACCTCATCAATACTGAAAGACACAAGAAAAGGTGCTACAGTTTTAGGTGCTGAATAATCAGTATGTTCCACTGTAATGTGGGACAACATTGAGGTACAATGGTGGCTATGTGCAGATGTGCTTAATTTATGTTTTACTAAAACAAAGATGAGTTCATACCATATGTATGCAGCAAGGTACTTCACTGACTAGTCTAGTGACACGAAATATTTGTAATATGCATTATTTGCATAACTGAACTATGTAAATACAGTGTATTGGTTGTAATTTATGCATAAATGTTTACAGAAATTTGTCCTTTTTTGTCTTGAGTGGATTTATATTACAGACCAAAAGGGTCCAAAAATGTAATATATAATGTTTACTGTTTACTAATTTGTTACCTTTGCTTAGCAACAGCCTCTCACACCTAACATGACGTCTGATTGAAAAACACTCATGTGAGAAACGCAGAGAAACAAATGGTTTCATCAGCACACAGTAATGTTAGGAATGAGGATGTAGTGTAGTGACTATCCCTCAGAATCCCCCTCACATGTAGTCACTGTGAAGAGTGTGAAAGTTGAATTTTTATTATACTGTACACTGTACAACATACTATACACAAAAAAAAGAACATTCAGGCTCAGAACATCTCCAAAACATTTGGGGTGTTCCCAGTGGCACTAAAACCAGTAAGCCTGCGAAGGGTCAAGTTTACAAAGGATGAACTTATTCTAATGGAAGTTCCACTTCACACATTCACAACAGGACTTAAAGGATCTGGTGCTAACATCTTGGTTCCAGACACATTCAGAGGTCTTGTGAGGTCCATACCTTTACAGGTCAGAGCTGTTTTGTCAGCTCTTAAACCTAAATGGTTTTAGACTAGAGGTTTCATTGTTAAGGTTGATATGTACATATACAGTGCAGTTTGTTGTACTGCTTCTATTACTATGGTCACACTCCCGGAACACTGATTTTATGTTTGTTTGATTTTATTTTAATGTTACATAGTGTTTATTACAGATAGACACACTCACTGACCACATACTTTGTTTACTTGGGTTTATTCTAATATTAAATACTGGTAGACACAATTTGTTTGTCGTGATGAATAAAACTGATATATTTGTATGTCCATTATATATAGTTTGTATAAGCTTTTTACATGGATGTACAGAAAAATACTACAATAAAAAAATACTGTGTCTATGAATAAAATGGATGTTTATCAGTTTGGTCTATTTTGCTTTGCTTTGCTCTGCTCTGTTAAAAATGAAAACCCATACCAGTTATACCACCATTGTAAAAAATCTAAACATGAAATTGTTCATCTTAATGTGTTTTTTTACACTGAATTCAGTGAAAATAAGATGATGGAAACCCCAGTCGAAAGCTTCAACAGCCAGTCCAGACAATAACATGGACCAGGTAAAAATTATCATCAAATGTTTTACTTGAATGTTTATTTACTCACTGTAGAAAGCTTACCTGATCCTAAATGGCAAGGATCATTTTAAATGTTAAAATAAACTTCTCCCCAAAACGCCTTTCTGTACAAAGACAAAGATTAGTTTTTATACTTGTTAGGTCCTACTAATCCCAAATATCCTGACAACTGAGTTTTGTTCACACTACAATAGTTTAACTCAACTGTTTTTTGTTTTTCTAGTATTGTGAGCTTAAGAAATGTGCCTAATTTACTATATATATATATATGCGCATGTGTGTCTATTTAAAACATATTATTACAGTAGCACAGGATTGAACACTGTAGCTCCAAACCAACATACTTTGCTAATACAGTCTAAAATACAGCGACCAGGCAAACTATACATACAAAATCATGCCTAGGATGAGGTAGGTTTGGATAACAGACAGCACAAAGATGGTAAGTAAGGGAGAGGCCACACCCAGTATGCAAATATATGGTGCCAGGAGCATTATGGGAAAGCTGTATAAACACTTTAGGAAGAGCATTGATGTGTAGTAAACTAAAAGTTGGTAAAAATCACATTTTTTAAAATTGGCTCAACAAGCATTTTTAAGTTTTCAGGTTGAAGATCTCTAAACTTATTTTATTGAGTTGTACTGGCCGGTAGGATCGCTCAACTTGATAATATTAGTTATTCTGACTAAAACACAAAATCACTTTTTAGAGTGCACCAAGCAAAAGTTCGGGTCTCAGGGGGTTAAGTCAGTTAAACAAAAACATTTTAAAATGTAATTGTAAACTAAAAATATTAAACTAGTTGCCTCAACTAACTTTCTTACCAACTATGCTTTTAGTTAAAAGTTGGTCTGACTTAATAAACTGTGTTAAAAAAATTACAAATTGTATTTGAGGCCTAGTTTGGGCCTGGCCAAATACTCTGCACATGCTCATTAGGCTCTTTAGTTCTACAGGGTCTACGGAGCAGTTCTGCATGGGGTTTCACCTGTTGACTTAATTATTGAATCATTTTTCTCACATTGAAGTTTCTTGATAAAATACCTGTAATTGAACTGGGTGTGCGGGTTCTGTTATGCACTGTACAGTTGGTTTTGTGCTAATTACAGTTTTATAAATAAAACGTTCATCCTTCTCACTGACTGGAAACATCTATTTGCATATTGGGCGTGTCCTCCCAACACTCACTCACCATCAAGGTGAAATCATAGAACCCCCAGGCTGCCTTTTCTTAGGTGGCTTATGCATGTAATAGAATGGTCCAACCTTTTTAAATATATCGACATAGAATTAACAAACTCACAATCTCACTCCTTCAGTTCACTCTGCTAGTAACTTGTGTTTGGTACTAGCATTTATAGTACAGTAGCATATAGTATAGTATAGTATAGTATAGTATAGTATAGTAGCATAAACATATGAACCCAACTACCAAGATATGACTCATTAGAGAATAATAGTTACCAACAAACTTACTTTGGTCAAATGGATGCACACAAACTGTGAATTATAGAGCATTTTCCACCAAACAACCAGTGCATTTGCTTTCAGCTCTGTTGACTGCACAAGGGAACTACGGGAGACTATCAGGGACAAAACACAAGTTAACACATAGAAAATAACAATTAACTATGGTGCTCTAGCGCCATCTATGAACTAAACCCCAGATAGCCACCGAGTGCTGGCCCAGTACTGGGCCTTAGCTGGTTTCTGACTGTCCTCAAAGGTGGCCCAGAACCGGCCACCGGACTCGGCCCAGTGTATTTTTGAACGTAGGACCAAGTCTGGGCCTTATTCGGTTTCTGACTCCTCAAAGCTGGCTGAGAGTCGGTCACCGGACTCGGCCCAGTGTCTTTTTGAACGCAGGACCAAGTCTGGGCCTTATTCGGTTTCTGACTCCTCGAAGCTGGCTGAGAGTCGGTCACCGGACTCGGCCCAGTGTCTTTTTGAACGCAGGACCAAGTCTGGGCCTTATTCGGTTTCTGACTCCTCGAAGCTGGCTGAGAGTCGGTCACCGGACTCGGCCCAGTGTCTTTTTGAATGTAGGACCAGGTCTGGGCCTGCACTGGTTTCTGACTGTTCTGGAAGCTGGCTGAGATCCGGCCACTGAACTTGGCCCAGTGTCTTTTTGAACGTAGGACCAAGTCTGGGCCTTATTCGGTTTCTGACTCCTCAAAGCTGGCTGAGATTCGGTCACCGGACTCGGCCCAGTGTCTTTTTGAACGTAGGACCAGGACTGGGCCTACACTGGTTTCTGACTGTTCTTGAAGCTGGCTGAGATCCTGCCACCGAACTTGGTCCAGTGCCCAACACAAGTTAAGCAAAACTTTTGTAACTGAAGGTACTTTGTCTTTTACTGTTGGTGAATTTGTTTTCTAAGAACTAGGAGGTTCAGGAACCTACAATGTTATTCCTACTACTACAAGCTACAAGCTATTTGTACATAAAATTTATGTAAATAACCACTTTGTACATCAGTACATCAATATGATTATTATATATTATTATAGGAAACACTAATAAGGAATTTACCATTGGTTTAAATAGAGTATTCTGTTTACTCAATTAGTGTTAATGAGAGAAAAACTTTGTCTGGAAGCTCAAAGAAAGACATAAAACAAAGATTTATATTAAATTTACGTTTAATTCATAAAGTTTACATATTTAACAAATAAAGGGAAAAAAAGAAAACAGAAACAGATTACAATTAGCAAATTCTTTTTAACTCATTCAATTGAATACACTACAAAGACAAGAAATTTAATGTTGCAAATATTCACTCATTTTGAATTTGATGCCTGTAACATGTTCCAAAAGTTAAGACAGGGGTAACAACATTATGCATGCATTATGAAGACCAAATACGAGAACGGAGACCCCGGACTGTTTCTTTAACTAGCTGAGCTCCGCGGTACAGTTAAAAAGCTCCCCACGACAGTGCTCTTACTGCCTCTCCCTATTAGGCTACAGAGGGGCATGTAGTGTTGTGTTACAGTGTTTGTTGTTGCGCCGCTAAAGTATGGAGGATGAAGAAAAAGAAATCCAACTGATTTGAAAGAATCAGGAAAAAATTGAATTGTGACCCCAAGAATCAATTTTGAATCGAATTTTGGGATTCCCAAAGATTCACAGCCCTACTTTGTACTATGAAAAACATTGGTTTAATAGGTTCGCCCAAACAAAGGTTTGGCACCTGTGGACTTCTTGTTACTTTTTACCGTATTTATTTTTATTTGTATCTGTTTTAATACGTGGTACCTTTGCCAAGTAAAACTCAATATTAACTCAACTTAATATTGAGATGATTGGTTTTAAGAAATTTGCATCGGCCTAAAACATTTTCACAGTACTGTACATATACACACATACTGTATAGGTTTTTGTGTGTGTGTGTTTGAGCTGTACTATGGAGGACCAAAAATGACACCACTCCCACCTCACCCCGCCCCACTCCCACCTCACCCCGCCCCACTCCCACCTCACCTCACCCCAACACACCCCACCCCACCTCAACACACCCCACCTCACCCCACTCCCACCCCACCTCACCCCAACACACCCAACCCCCCCGACACAAACACCCACCACAACACAAAAACCCACCCTCCCCAACTCAAAGTACCCCGACACAAACACGCAACCACCCACCCAATTAAAATGGTAGTCACAATAAATAAACATTCATACAGATATTTCAAACACAGGTAACTGTTTTTACCTTCTGCTGTAGTTAGGACCTGAAAGAAACAACTCTTCAGCCTCTTGTATAGTTATTCCCTGTAGTGTAGACATGGCTTGGGTGATGCACTAACAAAAGGGTTAAAAAAATTAAATATAAATTATAAAACTGCATTATAAAGATTCAGCACTGCAGTGCAGTGATTAGAAGTGATTAGCAATGGCGGTGGTGTATGAGGTGTTAGTGCATGTTGTGCTGGTACAGTGAGTGGATCAGATATATCAGTGCTGCTGGAGTTTTTAAACACTGTGTCCATTTATTGTCTCTCATTCTATTAGACACTCCTACCTATCTGCACCACAGTGTATATGTAAAGTCAGATAGAAGCTCTGAGTCTGTTGCTGCATAGTTGGTGCTGTCAATACTCTAGTCCTTCATCAATGCTCACTGGATGTCCACCGCCGGTGGACTATTCAGGTCAAGCAAGTGAAACTGAGGTGTTTAAAAACTCCAGCATTAGCATTAGTGTCACTGCTGAAAATGACCCAATAACTGTCTGAGAAAATGTATTGTGGTTATCATGGTCTCACAGTACTACTCTATTGGATTTTAAAAAAAGATACATTTGATTAAAATTTTTATGTAACTTAAGTCACAACAGGCTATTTAACATTGTTAATAGATATTTACTGCATACCTAGTAACCTTACCTCTGGGAACAAAACATCCAAAATGAACTGCACTTGATCCTCAATGTGGAATTCTACTGGTGCAGATTTCAGGACATCCTGAAGATAGAAAAATAGGGAGTCCTGTTCTTCCTCCGAGTCCAGGTACACTGGCACCCGTAGAGATGATCCCTTCTGGATTCTGCTGAGCCACTTCGAAGGCTCTTTTCCACAGAGGTCAAAAGGCAAAAGGCAAAGTGCCAAAAGCACTTCATCAAAACATGAGCAAACATTTAACATTTCTAGTTGAATGTCAAAAGTAGTTTATGTTAAAAGTTTTGGACTGTAAATCCACATTAAAAAAAAAAAAAAAAAAAAGTCCCCCAACACATGGTGACAACAAGCATGAATTATAAGGCCTTTTGCTTATTTGCTTATAACACTGTAATGGTAAAACAATGTGCAAATTGTAAATAACAAACATTGTTAATGTGTGACAAACATACCAACAAATGTTGCCGGACTCCATGGTCTTGTACAGCAAAGTCTACCAGCTTCTTTTCTTGGGCTGTGCGGTTGACCATGGTTTGCACATGAGGTGGAATGTCTGAAGTGATTGACCTAGATACCCTAAAAAGTGGCTGAAGGGTCCCTTGCAATAGCCTGCTAGCCTTGTCAGTCCAGAAAGCAAACCTCTGGCCATGTCTGTTGAATCAAAAAACTTAATCAGCAGGTAATCAAATGAAATAAAATGCAGAAAAGGCATGAATACTTTAGCAGAGTGGCCTTACCCTTCAATCTGAAATCTTTCCATCAGTAGGATGCACCACCACTGGCGGATTAATGGCACATCATTCTAAAACATATATAACAATGATCAGACAATTGGGGTGGGGTTTGAAATATTTTTTCTATATTAATAGATGCAACTGACCTCTGTGAAGATAAATGGGGTATTGGTGCAGATACAGAGGGCATACTGTAAAAAAATAAATCTCTCTATTATACCCAATAACTCAAAATGCTGCTTATCACAACTTAAAAGGATGCTTACAATGAGTATAAGGATGCCACAGTAGTTCCCAGAAGTTTGTTGAGGGAAGTGCTGGAAACAAAATATTAAATATTACTGTTAAGTAAAGGTGTTGAACCAATAGAAACAGATGTAGACAAGTGCTTCACTAAAGTAAGCTTAGGTTCCCCCTTACTGAGTTACTGCCAAAAGCCATTAATACATGAAGTAGATGTGCTGAAGATAGAGATTGTTTCAAATTGTGTAAAATAGACAGAAAGTCCCTAGGTCTGGACAAGAAAGAATGTATGGTGGAAAGAAGACGAATGAATATAGCAAAAAGTATCAACTGGTGGGCTAGTCATGGCTCAGTTTCCCAAAATCACAGTAGAAAATTCTCTTCAAAAGAAAATATCTATAGTCTTACATTACATTTAAGCCAACTGATGTCCAGAGTTTTATATAACCCAGTAAGAAAATAAAGAAAAGGCTTTACATCAAAACTTCTGCCGGTCTTCTCTGTCCAGGGTCTTGGGTCAATCTGGCCTGCAATATGTCTGCACATAAAATGGGAAAAAAAATTAATTATGGACACACACTTACTGAAACCTATAGTCATACAATTGTTCTCCATGGTCTAGTTTCATAAAATGAGACCTAATCCTACAGCCATCGAACAAGGCTTCTGCGTAAACATAAAACAAAAGAACAAAGCTATAAATAAGCAGCCATAGAACAAGGCTTTTTGTAAATCATCAGCCATAGAACAAGGGCAACTTTTTCCTCTCTCTTAACCTAAATATCGTTTTGTACGAGTCATCTCCAAAACCACCAGGGAGTACAGAATCTAGAAAAATGATCTCTCTCTCCACAACCAGTAAAACCTGCAATGGACATATTTCAAAATGATAAGCTAATCAACAAACTTCATTCTAAAAATCTGAATATCTATTTTTTGAAACTGTAACTCAACACATAGCAAATAGTGATCCAGTTGATTCTGTTGCATACTACATGCAGAGAACAAAATTGCATCCTTGGAACACAGATTGTTCTGGTGTAGAGAAAGAAAATGCAACCATTCAACTACTGTGCATTGTACAGAAATCATTGCATTAATGTGCAACTGTCTGTCTGTGTGTGTGTTTAACTTCACTTTACCGGTAAACTTGAGAGTGGGTCCACATTCATCGTTTTCCATGTGGGAACCACATACATGTCAGCAATGTAAACATCTTTCCCCTATTTACAACACAACAAGATTAGCAAATGTATACAAGTACCCATGAAGAAGTATACAAAATAACAATGTTTGAGCTTCTGTAATTAATTACATGTTTTTGAGCAGCTTCTCTGATGATCTTAAAACATGCATTCCCAATCTAGACGTAATAAAACAAAATAAAGGCATAAATTACACACAAAAAAAAAACTATTTCTGTGCCTTTGAGCAAGCATGCTGCAACATGAATATACTTACAGTAGACTCCATGCACTGATTTAACCCAAGACTCCACAAGTCCTCACGTGTAAGACAGATATTGTCATCTTTAACAATCAATTCTGCTGCTGGAAGGCTTTTGTCCAGGACATATTTCAACTGCAATTAAAAGAGTTAGCAAGGGAGGGGGTGTGAGAATGGTGTGAGAGTGTAAGTATGTGAGAGATGGTCTGAATATACGATTGCAAAAAATTATTGGTAGTGTCTAACAGTGTGTGAAGGAGAGTGAAATTTGGAATGGGCTAGGTGGAATCATCCCCTACCAGTTTTTCCTGGAGAGGACCCAAGTCTTTTTCCCATTTCTCTCCAGAAAAAGCATAAGGATGGTCTGTTGCTTCATCAGGTGTACCATACTCATGGTCCTGAAGTGACACACATGGAACTGCTCCCTGATCTGAAGAGACAATAAAAAAAATTAAGTCTAATATTAATAAAATAAACTTTACAATATACACCTTACATGTCAACCATAAAAAAAAAACACTACTTAGCTCTTACTTTCCAACCTGTAGAAAGGCCTTAGCCGTGAGACATTGATGCAACATCGAGTCCCATTATCTTTCACCACTGATGCCACACCCTTTTTAGAGATACTATCCACAGTGAAAGGACCTTTGTGGCGGTCAGCAAGGGTGTCTTTTCTCTGTTTTATATTGAAATCTTGAGAAATCAAGACCTCATCGCCAGGACTGATTGTGCTCATTAGCTTTCTCTTACGGTTCCTGTAAGACTTTTGTTGTCTTTTCTGCGCATTTTCAATGTTGCTAAGCACCTGAAAAAAAAAAATTACACTTTACTACATGCCATTGAATTAAAAAAAACTTCTGTGGTCAGACTACATGAATTTGGACCTAACCTTCTCATTTAAAATTTTCATTTAATTTACTCGGGTGTCAAGATCATCTTCTGGGTCAGCAATTTTAAAGTCTTCTCCCATGGGACAGGCGTTCATAACCTCTGGCAAATGAGGGTGCCGATGGAAGAATAAGAAATACGGGGTGTGCCTGGTTGAAGACTGGTTAAAAACAAATTAAGTTATCAGAAATAAAACATTATATATCGATTACATTATATATCGACCATAATGAATGTATAATGAATACCCACTTGCTTAGCAGTGTTAATACCATACACAACTGCAGGTAAATGGATGTCCCAATCATTATGGCTTTCATTTACATACTTCCGCAATACACGTTTGACATTTTGATTTGTTCGCTCATCCTATATATATATAAAAAACAACAACAATTAAAACATTTCCTATTTTTTTTAACATTACAGGGAAATGTCAAATAAAATTATGTTGCAAAGATGTTTTCATTCAGCTGTGTGCAAATCATCAAAAAGGAAATACAGTGTGCATAGCAGAATGTCAGAAAAACATGTGTGCTAATTAAGATAAATATCAATGTTAAGAATTCACATTATACTAGACTTTTACCTCATTAACGAACTCTCTCCCTTGGTCAGTAATAATTTTCTTGACCATGCCGAACAAGTAGAGTGTCTTTATGATGGCTGCTGACACTTCAGTTGCAGTCTTATTTTGCAGTGGCTCAGCAACAACCCACTTTGTATATAAATCAGTCATGGTCAACACATACTTGTTTTTTTGACCAGTTTCTCGCAGTGGGCCAATTAAATCCAGGCCAATCACCTCCCATGCAGCCTTCACCTAAACACATATTTTCCATTACCTTTCAAAACATTTATTTTCTCTATTAAACAAAACAGAATTTGGAATACCTTAATAGAATGTAACACTGGTGTCCCCGTCTTCATGGGGTCATTTAGTTGGCAGCGGCGACAACACTTCACCTAAAAAAAAACAAAAAAAAGAAGAATTAGAATTAGTTGGGACAGTGTCTAATAGGGGTGTCACGATTCTCTAAATCCTCGATTCGATTTCATTTTCGATTTGAGGGTCACGATTCGATTCGATTCTCGATTTTCTTGTTTTTTTTTTCTTGTTATTATTTTATGCCTCATAAAATTTAAATAATATATTTATTATTATTATTATTATTATTATTATTATAAATATTATAAATATTATTATTATTATTTATTAAGATATATATGGTAATGCCATCTAGTGACTTTTTTTGGTAGCAACAGTGTGCACTATTAAAACAAGCAGTTTATCAGAGCTGTGTGTGGATGGCTGGTGAAACTGCTCATTACATGAAGCTGCAGTTCTTCATCCAACCACTAGCTGCAGCAGCACAAGCCCCGCTCTCTTCACTCAGTCACTACTTCAGTACAGCCCAGCCACGGGCTACAGAGCTCAGCCAGTCCGTTTTTACTGTTTCTGTAAACAAATAAAGGTTTTAACCCCACTAACCTGATAATACAGCTCACTACAGTTCATCTTTCAGCCCAAGCAGCTAACAGCAGCAGGTTAGAACAGCCGACACGGAGGCACTGCTCGGATTACATTATAAACAGGTCAGTTAGCGCGCTGCTAACCTCAGGATGTTTATAACTACGGAGTTTAGTGGACACACCACGGCCGCCAGGTAAGTCTTTTAAAGGCTACTGAAGACTATTAAAGGCTATTAGAGTGTAACCCCTGGCTCCCAGGGGTTACAAGAGGTTATTGAAAGCATTATTGGGGGGCAGAAATCAGTACAGGCTGGTTAGATAAGTGATGTGGGTATTGTCTTATAAATATTTACACATAACTTATATCTCTCCTGAAAAGCTTTTATTTTAGTCAGAAACACGCTTGTGTTTACTTTATCTGAGAGAAAGATGTTTTTTTAATTCAATGGAAAGCAACAGGTGTAGTCAATTATAAGTTTAAGATTTTTAATCCACCTCACTGTGATCTATAGTCAGTGTTCTCAAGTCACACTGACACACGCATTTCAGCGAGTTCACACGCTCTCACCTGCGCGCACCCACCCCTCCGTTAGATACAGATACAAAACCTGCGCGCTATTTGCGTAGCGCGCGCGGGAGGGATCGTCGATCCTCTTTTTGACTTCGATACTCGAGATCGTGACCTCATTTCGATTCGATAAAATATCGAGATCGTGACACCCCTAGTGTCTAAACATGTACAAAAAGTAAAATAAAATGCATATCATAAATACATATTAGAACAAGGGGTGTGCTATATAATTTCGTGCACAATAATATTTGTCGTTACATTACTTTGTTTTTGTTACACTATTTTTATACAAAATCAGAATCTTGGTAACTATCTATGAAAGATTTCTTTTGTTTCTACTGAATAAATAATATGAGGCTTAAGTTGGTTTGATATTCGCAGCTGCCGCTTCACTGAACCACCGTGAACTAAAGGGAGCGTTCACAAACTGTTCCGCATATTATATTTAACACCTCACATATCAACACCGAAGGAGCTATAATGAAGAAAAGCAGTACAGCTGTTTATTAACTATACATAAATATACATTATGTTATAAAATGCAATTTTATATACACGACCTTCCACTTATTTTCTGTTCTAGTGTAATTCATTCATTTCCTAAGTAGAAAACATCTTAAATAGAGAATTAGCCTCCTACCTTAAGGGAAAACCTGGCATTAGCCTGGCCAGAGCTAACTGTTAACTGTAAAATATTTATTTTAATTACTGAATATTAAATTAATAAATTTTATATATAATTTAAAAAATACAATAATATTTTAAAAGCTGTTGCGCTCAAAAAAAAAATCCAGTGTGATTTTAAGAATTTTTTCATCTTGGGCCAGACCAAATACTGATACTGATAAATGATATGAAATTCTAGTCTCCTATTTTAAGGAAAACCTAGAATTAGCCTGGCCCGAGCTGATTTTATACTGTAAAATGAATTAGCAACATAGCATACACAGCCATAATGCAGCAAAAATTTAATATAAGCTGATGGTCCAGTACGATTTTGAAGGATATTTAATCTTGGGCCATGCCAAATACACATGATATAATGAGTTTTAGTCTTCTACTGTAAGAAGAACCTGAAATACTTTATACTTTAAAACGAACTGGCAACATGGCATACAAGCTATAATGCACAAAAATTAATGAATATAAAGCCAGTGATTCCAGTGCGATTTTGTGAATACTAGAACTCTTCATCTCATGTTTATTTGTTCTGGTCCAAAATGAAAAAGTCCTTCAAAATCATACTGGAACGTCAGCTTAATATTCAATTTTTGGTGCATTATGGCTCGTATGTCATGTTGCTAATTCATTTTACAGTATAAAATCAGCTCGGGCCAGGCTAATTCTAGGTTTTCCTTAACATAGGAGACTTCAATTTCATATCATGTGTATTTGGTCAGGCCCAAGATGAAAAAATTATTTGAAATCACATTGGAACATTAGCTTTTTATTCATTTTTTGTGCAGTATGGCTCACAAAGGTTTTTAAAATATAATTTTATTAAATATTTTTTTCATTATATATTAAATTGTTAATTATATATTCAATAATTAAAATAAATATTATACAGTATACAATTAGCTCTGGCCAGGCTAATGCCAGGTTTTCTCTTAAAGTATGAGGCTAATTCTCTAGTTAAGATATTTTCTACTTAGTAAATGAATGAATTACACTAGAACAGCACGTTAAAGTAAAACTGGAGAAAGTAAGTGATGGAAGGTAGTGTACATACAACCAAACGAATCAGGAGCTGCGAATATCAAACCAACTTCAGCCTTGTATGAATAATACTGTAATATTTATACTAAATAAAACATTTATATGTACTGTGTTGCAGTTTTACGCTCTGGAAATAAATAAGAAATTGTGTTATAACTTCACAACATACCCACTCAGTTACATCTTTCATTAGGGTAGGCCAGAAGTATCCAGCAATCACCCTGTCTCTCGTGCCTCGTACACCGTTGTGGTTGCCGGTGCCGGAATTATGGCACTCCATCAAAACAGACCTTTTTTCCTCCTCAGTACAAACAACTAGTCTCATATACGTTTTATTTGGTCCAGTGTAAAACAATCGGTTGTCTGCCGAAAAAAAAACACGTTTCATATTTAATTACTTATTGATATAATAAAATACTCCGAGCTAAATTTGCTAGCATAGTTAACCTAGCTATACTCACTAGTTCACATAACGGGACACTTCGCTTCCTCAGCTAACGCAAACCTTTCTAAAATATGATATGATTTTAACTTACCTTTTGCTATGAAGTTTTCAGACACACGCCGCATTTCCTTGCGCATTTTTTGTTGCATGGTGGAGTAAATGTTCCACTTAAAATGTACTCTTTCAGAGCTCTGTAAAAACGTAAGTCCTTCATTTTGAAACCGCGTTTTACAAGCTGTTTGCGACAGTGTGAGCGGAACCACAACTTGGCACTGCCTACCTGATCTGTGCCCCTGCTCAGTTTGCAATGCGCATGCGTGCGCATGCGCGGAACAAATCGGGCAGGGGGTACAGATCGGGTAGTGACAAGCAGTAGAACCAAAACTTTTGCAGCTCAAAAACCAATCCTGCTTTAGAGCGAGGATAGGACCGCCTACCTAACTATCATACAAATGCAGAAATACAGAAATAAATAAATTAATAAATGTGGCAATAAATCAATAAATAAATGAATAAATAAATGAAAAAATAAATAAATGCACATATAAATGAATAAATAAAAATAAATATAAAAAATTAGAAATGTATTTATTAATTTATTTATTTACCTATACAATTATTCATGCGTGTATTTATTTTTTATATATTTATTTATTTATTCATTTCTATGTGTATTTATATATGTATTTATTTATTTCAACATTTATTTATTTATTCATTTATTTATTTCAACATTTATTTATTTCTACATTTATATGTGCATTTATTTATTTATTTATATGTATGTCATTTTTGGTCCTCCATACTGTAATACTTAAATATATAAATACATCTACATTAATTATGAGGAAAATGTGTTGATTATAAAGATTAAAATAATATAAAGACAATTAAAATAAAGATAATTTAATAATTCATTGATGTCTCCTCCTCAGTAAATTTATATCTTACTCCCTGAGAGCATTACACACCCACCAGTATAGTTTTTCTTATTTATATTTTCTGAGTAGGCTCTAAAAGCAAGTTATACCTTCTCTACACATATTTAATTGTACGCTTGTTTCTATAGATACAACTATCAACTAATAGAATCAAAGTACAGTAATAGTTTAATGTTAAATATGTTTATTGCAGTCATATTTACAAATATAATGCTGTTATGTTTTTTCTTTTGTATGACATGACCATTTTATTATCTATGATTTTCCTATTTCCTTTTTTTGCCAATATAAAACATGAATAATTTAATTGCTCTGAAAAGCTCCACTATTTTACTTAATGTTGTTAAATTCTCCTGTTGTGTCTAACAGGATAACTGTGTGTGTGTAATTGAATTTTAAACTTTTTCAAGTAAAACATTTTTGTCTCTAGTATACTAATATACTGCACACTGTTGTAGAAATGAGAATGAACCGTGGGTCCGCACCCACCTCTCGACCGGGGTACAACTCCCCTGCGTGTTCGTTTGATAGAGAGTCAGACAGTGGAGTGAAGTTGAAAGCAAACCAAGCATTTATTACAAAGTACTGAATATTCAGGAGAACCAATACATATAAGACAGTGTTGCAGCAGTCTCAGTAAGAGTTCTGACCCCCCTGTTGATCTGACTCCATGTATATACCCAAAATGACGTGAAATCGGCCGATGAGGCGTTGCTAAAATCATCTTATGTCAGCATGCATGGTGTTACGTGTTAGTGCTCAAGATTTCACTGTCTGACTGGACCGCTGGTATTTAGCCTTGGCTGTGTTCAGCCAGACAGTAGATATTGTTTCAGTAATTAGACAGTGTTGCACTCCCATGCGCGCATGTCCTCCTTAATTTGACAGGTGAAGGACTTTACGTGCACAGAGAGAGAAAGACCGTATTGTTTGTCCAAAAGTCTCCTTTGTATTAAGTCAGGTCATGCAGAATGCACTATCTGATGATTTGTAGCTGTTAGTGAGAAAAACATGCAATCACACAATGAGTTTCAGTGAGGTGTCAGTGGCGCGTGATTCGTCCGCCATACAATAGGCCTATACGTTAGTAAACCCCCTTATGTATCATGTGGGTTAGTTTGTCAGACTAAGGTCTGTGTTAGTCACATGCTCGTACAAAACAATGTTTCACTATGTACGTGAGGAATATATGGTGGTTAATGGTTAGTCTTCTATATAAATGTGTGTGAAATATACTGTGAGTAATAAAAATGATCAAATATGGTGTGAGTATTGGTTAACACATTTAAAATACAAGGTTTCACAGATGATTATGTAATTTTAGATACCAAGATAAGTAATCATGATTGTGAGATACTTGTCAATGTACTCAAGGTAAAACAAGGTTTCTTCGTAAGTTTTCCCACAATTCCCCCTTTTGACGTATCAAACAGATACGTCAACAAATCGTAATTCCTCCAAATCATGTATTTACATATGTTCAACACTTGAAAACATGTGTATGAACATTTTACTAAAATGTGGGAGCGAAAACCTGTGAGGCAGCCTTCCAACCAATTTTTGACAGGAAAAACTCTCCCACGACCCCTCTGCCTCCCAGGCGGTCCAGGTTAACCCTATCAAGGAGGAAGTGACATCGTTGCCTTAAAGTCATCCCCAAGACTGGTTAGTTTACCGCAGTTCCTCTTGCTCTTCCTCACACTCCAGTATAGGTACCCATGATGGTAACGGTTATGATTATCTGGAGCCATATTGGAATAACTAGAGGAAATGCTGATTCGTTATAATGTCCGTATCTTGACCTGTCCCACCCCCTTTTTCCGTACCAAGCCATTATTAAACCATAAAATGTGTTTCCCCTCTAAGTTTCCCACTATCCAGCAAACCTGTTATCTTATAGCCTTATATGTGTAAGTGTTAAGGTTACAGAGTGTATATTTTTTTTACAATTCCGTTTTTTCAAAGTCCAAGGTAACCTGCAAAGAAGAATAATGTGTTCCCCCCTAATTTAGCAAATCCCAGTCTATAACCCTATATGTGTAAGTGTTAAAGTTACAATGTGTGTTTTTTTTTTTGTTTTTTTTTTTACAATTTTTTCAAAGTCCAAGGTAACCTGTAAAAGAAAAAGGTTTATTGCACTGGATCATCCAGAGCTCAGACAGCTCTCTGGTGGTGCCTGCTGTCCTTGCAGTATTCGAATGGCCCCAGCTGTCGGCTCGGTGTTACGCGCTGAGTGGGTGTTCCAGGTTACACTTGGTGAGGTAGGGGTGCTCTTGTCGCACGTCTTTCTTTCACGGCGTGCCCAGGTGGCACTTCTTGGGTTGCTTGCTCCTGCTTCTGATGCTCCCCGGGTGGCAGTGCTGGCTTGCACTGAGATAAGTGGAACCACGAGTTGCCTTTGCCCTGGAGTCGTACCGCGTGGCTGGTTCTCTCCGTCACCCGGAATGGACCTGTCCAGCGAGGCTCTGACCACTTTCGCTTAATGGCTCTCAGGTACAACCATGGGGCCACTGCCACCTCTGGAGGTATCTCGTGCTCCTCCTCTCCTCTGTTTTTCCGTACCTGCACAGATAGATCTTCACACACTGATTTTAGTTTCAAAAACAGCTCACGATACATATCTGTGGAGATCCCAGGCGAGCCCGCATCAGGACTCAATCTTGTTCTTGGGCCTGGGAACGCTACGCCTCTGACCAGCTCAAATGGGGAGAAGCCTGTACTTCTATTAATGGAGTTCCGAATGCTGATCAGGGCAATTGGTAGGGCATCTAGCCAATTCATGCCCGTGGTCAGTGTAATCTTAGCTAATTTACATTTCAAATTTTGGTTCATCCTCTCCACCTGACCCTGTGATGTAGGATGATATACGCAACCATAGCTATGGCGCAGCCCCAATGACTGCTCCACCCACTGCAGTGTCTTGCTCGTAAAATGGGTACCCCGATCTGAATGAATTTTTCTAGGAAAACCGTTGGCGGGTATCCAAGAATTGATCAGCATCTTGCACACAGATTTGGCATCCTCTTTTATGGTGGGGATTGCCTCCACCCACCCCGAAAATCGGTCTACTACAACCAGAAGATACCTACATCTCCTTACTGAGTCAATCATGTCAGTATAATCTATCTGAATTTCTTCTCCATGGGAATCTGGCAATGGAAACTTACCTGGTGTTACCTTAAGTGCTTTTGCTACATTTTGGGTGTTGCAAATCTGACATTGAGTGATGTGATCTACTACTAATGCTGTCATGTATGGGTGCCACCATTGTTTCAGATTTTCCAGTGTTTGTTGTCTGCCAACGTGTGCTACTGTGTGTGCTTCTTCTAAGACTGTTTTCGCTAGTGACATGGGTAATACCGCTTGTCCCTTTTGCGATGTCCACACCTCAGTCTCTGGGCTAGCCCCCTTCGCTAACCACGTTGACTTCTCTTCTGGACTTGCTTGGTCCTGTATCTGTCTGAGCTCTTTTCCTGTTGGAATTGGCTCCCATGGTACACTGGAGTCCAACACGAGCATAGTGTTGGGATCCGTGTATCCTGCTGCACCTTTTGCTGCTCTGTCTGCTGCCTCGTTTCCTCTATTTATCAATGTGTCTCCCTTCTGGTGTCCTCTACACTTTACTATCGCGACCTTGCTTGGTTTATGTATCGCTGCTTCTAAACGCATCAGTTCTGTCTTGTGTTTGACTGGTTTCCCTGAGCTTGTGACATATCCTGCTTGTTTCCAGTGTGGAATGTCTACATGAGCCGCGGACACCACCCACGCTGAGTCGCTTAGTACTGTAACTTCTCTTCCTTCTGCTAACTCTAGCGCTTCAATTACTGCTAATAGTTCTGCTTTCTGTGCTGATGGATTTTGTTTTTCTCTTTTGCTACGACTGTCTCAAACTCATACGCCTCCCCCTTTGCTTCCTGAACTACTGCATATCCTGCTTTGACTTCGCCTGTGTCTGCTCTGTACCCACACCCATCTGTCCACAAATTCAACGACCCTGGAATGGGTGTGGCCTGTAAATCTGGTCTTACTTTCTCCGCCCTTTCTACCTGTTCTTCGCAGTCGTGTGGTGGGCCTTCCGTGATTCCTTCTGCCATGTTGACTCCCTCATGTGTGTAGCTGATGTTGGGTGCAGTCAGTGCTTTGTGGATACGCCTCTGTCGCAATGGAGTGAGTGTGAACATTTGCGAATTTATGTACGCTACTACTCCGTGTGTGGTATGACTCCCATTTTCATTAGTAAGTCTCTACCACAAATGTTCAAAGGTGCTTGTGGTGCAATCAAAAATGCATGTGATACCGTCTGTATACCTTTGCTTACTGTTAGTTGTTTTGTTTTTGGCAGTGACGTTGGTGTCCCCGAAAAGCCCCTAACCTGCACAGTTTGTTTGCTAATTAGATGTGCTGGTAATGCTGTGGTGATGGCTGACCAAGTGGCTCCCGTGTCTACCAGAAAAGGGATATTGGTGGCCCCCACAGCCAATGACAGCATGGGTTCTGCCCTTGCCCTGCTGTCCTGTTGCTCCTCTGGGCCCCGTCAGTGTCCACCCCATGGCTCCACGCTGTATTGTCCAGCCGGATGTTGGCGTGGGGTTTGTTCAGAGTGAGGGGCCTGGTGTGGGTGTGGGATTGCTTGCATAGGTGCGGGTGGTGCCGTACAATGTGCTGCCCAATGGCCCATGGCTCCGCATCGTAGACAAGCCCCTCGTCTGGGCCTGTCCCGTCTCCGCCACCCTTCACCACCCCGCCCCCTTCCCCCTGTGTAGGGATGCTGTTGGAAATATGGAGCTGGTCCATAGGTGTATGGTGGGGTTTGTGTGGGCCCTGACTGAGCAGGTATGTATGTTTGTGTGTTCATGAATGTCTGTGGCTGTTGTGCTGCAGTCACAGGCATCATGGTGTCGGGTTGTTGTGTGGTTTTGTTATCATTTAAAGTCTTTCTGGCTTCCGCCAGCTGAGTTTTTAGGAGTTCTCTTTCCATTTTAAGTGTTTCCTTTTCTTTGGCATCAATTTTAGCTTTGTGTTTGTTCATGTGGAACAGAATGGTTCGGACCCATTGGTCATGTGGTTTGTCAGAACCCATATCCGGGTCCTCCTCAATTTTATCCTTTATGAGGTTAGGCAAGCCTTTCAAGATGGCATTTCTGAACCAAACCACCTGTTGCCCCCTAGCAGGGTGCACCCCAGTAGTATTAGTCCAATCCTCAACTGCTTTACCCATATACTCCCCCGGGTTGAGTTTTTCATCCCAGGTGTATGATGGGAGTGTTGATGCTACTCTAGTAGGCCACATCTCTCTCATAACGTCAGTCAGGCGTTGTGAGTGAGCATGGAAAGGGTCATTATTTTGCTGAGCATAAGTTTGGGCTTGTCTTTCAACTTCAGCAGCTTCTATAGAAGTGGTTGATCTTTTCAGAATGTTACGGAAGTCTCCTAGTTCCAGAGTGATACCCCCTGTTAGACTATCCAGCTTTCTTAACCAAGCTGCTGCTCCACTGTACAGAGGTGGAAGTTGATCAACTAAAGTCTGTGCATCCGTAAGTGATAATGGGACATATTTATGTACACCTGTGCTAGTGGGGACTAGTGGACACATTGTGTCAGGCTCAGGTGTACGCCTGAATCTTTCAGGTTGGTTTCGTTGTCTGGTGCTTCTCCTTAGAGAGTTTGCTGTGTCAGGGGCGGGTGTGTGTGTGTCCAAGGCCCTTTGGCTTAACTCCAAGTCTCTCTGTTCAGCTATGATGATTTGCTCCATATCTCGTATAGTTTTGTTCAATCTAGCTTCTGCACGAGCCCCTGCATGTGTGAGTGAACTGTCATGTATACTGTCGTCATCCTCAGTCATGTCACTGTCATGGTCAGACTCGTCATCAGTCGTCACATGGCCTTCAAGAGTAGCTCTGATAAGGACTGTAGGTTTTGATTGGTGGCGTGTTGTGTCAGATGATGGTTTGAGTAGTGTTTGTTTGCGGAGTAGGCGCTGTGTATCATGTTTGTCGTTATTCACAATTGGCAGTGAACTTCGAGAAGAGTGTAAGTCTAAATGACCGGCATTAAGTGTCTCGTGGTGTCTGCGCATATGGAACGGATCCTCTGTGTGTGTGTGTGTGTGTTCTACAGCTGGTTGAGTGTGCTGTGTGGCTGGGCCCCTCCCTTCCTGCTTCTCCACATTCACTACCCCAGAGGCTACAGTGAAAACTGGCATTAGGATGTCTACAGGTGGGACGGCTCTCGGGTTGTATGGTGGAGGCGGGGCGTATGGCCCCTCCCCCTTGTGTTTTGTATACTCACTGTCCACTTCCGGTTTGTTCTCAGTGTGTGAGGTTGCAGTCGGCCTGTGCGGATCTCTTGTTTTAGCTTGAACTAGGTCTGGCAGCATGGACAGAAATGCAGTGGTTATCGCCCTCAGCTGTGCTAAATTTTCGTGTGCTACTTTGAGGTTATGTTTGGCTTTGGGTTTTTTAAGCAAGTTAGCTTTGTTCAACTCTGTTTCAGCGTGATCAGATATGTCTTCTAATTCCCTCTTCATGTTATTAATGATGTTTATCAGACAAATTTTGTCCCCTGTGTGTTTTTTGGCCCATGTGTCAAATCTCCTGATTACACTTTTCTGCACTACGTCTCGCTGGTCTAAATCTAAAACCCCCTCCCTCACTCCATTAGCAATATGTTCAATTTGGGTTTCAATCGGTTTCCACTCCCAGGTTCCCACGCCATAAATTGCATCGAGTTCTTTGACTAAATTTCTAGTACTAGCCATGTTGTGTGTAAGGTGCTGATCAAGGTTGGATCTCACCTGAATGGGTTATTCGTTCTACTTCTCTCTCAAATGCGTTTCGTTAACACCGCAAGGTTTCCACGCACAAGGTTTTTCGAACAGTCTTCACAGTTTCCTACCCTCTCTGGCCCCCTCCTCTCAGCGCGAGCTGTACTCAGCGCTCCTCGAGTGGCATGGAACAGAAAGAAAAAAGATTTGCAGCGTTACACGCCGGTATGCTCCAAGTTTCCACTTAAGTTAAGAAAAGCAGTATCACTTCAAGATAAGACCACAATATATTATCCTTAATTACCACAACAGACCTCCGTTAATAAATCTACTGTATCCGCTTGTCTGAAGACGAATCTTTCAGAAAGCACAACCAACAATAAGCTAGAGCATTTTTTTTGTAAAATGCAACATCAGAAAATAACGTTAATTTAGGTAAACCGAAGCCTCTAAGTAGCCAACAACAATTATTCAGGAAAGAAAGTTTCCGAATTCAAAATGATTCAACAGTGGCTGTGAACCAGCGTTTCAATAAACCAAATACGTCTAAAATTTTAAACAAATATTTAGTCCTGTTCGGACAGACTATAAAATATGGATTATAGCGAAATAATATATGTTAGCCAATCAAATCATGTTCTAGATACACAGAAACACTTAGCCATTTAAAACGTATATATTCTAAGCAATGTGAACAACAAAAGGTTATAGTTCTAACCAGGAAAGATAGTACGTTATATTATAGCCACAAGAGTTAATAATAAAAAAGAAATCGGCAAGGAAAGATGGGGACGAATGAAATAGCAGGCTAGTTATACACATTACCACACAGCAATTGATTAAACAAAGCTATAATGTTATTGTATTTTAACAGGATATGTAAAGTAATTTAGCAATAAAACACCCATAAGCATAATTTAAAACAGAGTAAATATTACATAAAACAACGCTATTGAATTCCGTGCAAATGAAATTGCAAAATCAGTCATACAATATAGTATTACACTAATAAGAAATGTGGAACGACAGGTATTCCTAAAACGATATTTTCACAACCAGCCTGATAGGCAGGTACTATTTATTCAGAGTCTGAGTCATCCATAAAATGAATTGGAGAGAATGGTGGGTTCAAAACAGATTGAAAGTGACTCGCCACTTGCACAGTTTGATATTCGCAAAAGACGAACAAACCACCGCCAGGTGCCGCCTGTGCCGAAAATATCTTGATCATAAACAGTGCAGAGGTGTCCTGTTGTAAACGTTTAGAATGCACAATTCTACTGGTTGGACATAACATCAAGTTTGCCGTAATAACTGAACGCTGCTTATCATTACAAATCGGCACTGAATAATCTGCTGCCAACTGTTGGTGTTCTGGCCCCGTTGGAACCGGAGTTCCGAAGATACCCGAATTTCTAACCTCTGGTTTAAAAATGTCGTGCGAATCGAGTATCCACACCCATTCTTCAATCATTATTTACATCTGCGTTAAGAACAAATTCTAACCATCACACCGCTCGCAGGAGCCCTGCGCACACACATTTACATACGCACACACATTTCAGTAGCGCTCACTCTCTCTTCACAGTTCCACACACAGTCTAACACATACGCACACACATTTTCTCAGTCCCTGTCACACACACATTTTCTGAGTATCGCTCAGGAAAACTGGACACACACCCTTTCACACTCACCGGGACACTTTTTAAGCCCTTTAACTTGGCATATATATATATATATATATTAGTCATGTATTTACTTTTTATGAGTTTTTATTTTATTTTTGTTTTTTATAATTTTTTATTCGGTTTTGTTATTTTCTGAACCAATTTACGAGCGGATCAATCTCGAGGTAGGCTTACACCCAGCCGTTATCCGAACTTCTCGTCAGAAGCCGGGGGGACACGCCAGCTTCCAATCCAATAAGCAACAAACCCCAGTAACAGGGCCAGGAGACCCGTCTGTGCCTCAACTGTTTCAGATAAACACTAAATAAACACCAAACCCTGCAACAGGGCCAGGAGACCCGTCTGTGCCTCAACTGTTTCAGATAAACTAAATAAACACTCTGGCACGCTTCGTGCCCCACTCCGGACAGCAGCCAGACGGCCGGTCCACCCAAATTTGAAATCACCAATATGCAGAATTTGATTAAACTGGCTTCTGCTTACCTTTTTCTCTGAAGTTCGGCCGTGGGTGGATCAGCGTCAGGTGCTGCCCTCTGTCAAACTCAACGTCGGGTCACCAAATTGTTGTAGAAATGAGAATGAACCGTGGGTCCGCACCCACCTCTCGACCGGGGTACAACTCCCCTGCGTGTTCGTTTGATAGAGAGTCAGACAGTGGAGTGAAGTTGAAAGCAAACCAAGCATTTATTACAAAGTACTGGATATTCAGGAGAACCAATACATATAAGACAGTGTTGCAGCAGTCTCAGTAAGAGTTCTGACCCCCCTGTTGATCTGACTCCATGTATATACCCAAAATGACGTGAAATCGGCCGATGAGGCGTTGCTAAAATCATCTTATGTCAGCATGCATGGTGTTACGTGTTAGTGCTCAAGATTTCACTGTCTGACTGGACCGCTGGTATTTAGCCTTGGCTGTGTTCAGCCAGACAGTAGATATTGTTTCAGTAATTAGACAGTGTTGCACTCCCATGCGCGCATGTCCTCCTTAATTTGACAGGTGAAGGACTTTACGTGCACAGAGAGAGAAAGACCGTATTGTTTGTCCAAAAGTCTCCTTTGTATTAAGTCAGGTCATGCAGAATGCACTATCTGATGATTTGTAGCTGTTAGTGAGAAAAACATGCAATCACACAATGAGTTTCAGTGAGGTGTCAGTGGCGCGTGATTCGTCCGCCATACAATAGGCCTATACGTTAGTAAACCCCCTTATGTATCATGTGGGTTAGTTTGTCAGACTAAGGTCTGTGTTAGTCACATGCTCGTACAAAACAATGTTTCACTATGTACGTGAGGAATATATGGTGGTTAATGGTTAGTCTTCTATATAAATGTGTGTGAAATATACTGTGAGTAATAAAAATGATCAAATATGGTGTGAGTATTGGTTAACACATATAAAATACAAGGTTTCACAGATGATTATGTAATTTTAGATACCAAGATAAGTAATCATGATTGTGAGATACTTGTCAATGTACTCAAGGTAAAACAAGGTTTCTTCGTAAGTTTTCCCACAACACACAAACAACTTCTAGTGTGATTTTACAAATTAGAGAAATGTTGACTAAAGCTTATTTGGTAGTAGTGAGTGTGTTTATATAAAAATGTGCTAGCTAAGTTAATAACATACACTTTTAACGAAGTAGCAGAGTGTGCAGGAACGTATTACTGAACTCTGGAATAAACAATACAAATAAAGATTTTTTTATATTAACTCACAGACAGAGCACCATTTTATTTAACTAAAAAGCTAGCTAAAACAAACATTACACAGTGACTTGTAGAGACACACAACCACTAAGTTAACCTAGCTGACTAGCTAGCTAATGTACAACATCTAAACAAAAGTTCTGTGGAAGCATTTAGGTTAGCTAGTAAAGACCAATTCGCTAGCTAACTACCAAATTGGTTAACTAGCAAGCCTAAATGCTTTTACAGTACACTCTAAGAAATATAAGTACAGATTTGTACTTAAAAGAGTACAAAGCTTGTCGCTGGGGCTGTACCTTATATTGAGGCACAAAAAAGTACCTTTCAGTGAAAGTCCTTTTTTGTACCCATGGTTTTTGTGGCAGTAAAGATCATAAAGATTATAAACATTATCATCAACTAAATATGGCTCAAAAACTTGATGATACAAAATTGTCTGGCTTTCAAATAAAAAAATGTGCAATTTAAATATATATTGTTCATTAGTACAGTGATGCAGAATACTGAATGTACCCTTTGGCTGGTTAAATGGTACAAATCTGTACTTATTGCTGTTAGAAATGACTTTGTACTTCAGAGGGAACAAATCTGACCCTGTAAAGACCAATATTGTACCTTTGAGGGTACAATTATAAAGAGTGTACCTTCGAGTACAAAAAAGTACTCATGTCGTACCTCTGTTTTTTAGAGTGTATGTATGTTTGTAAAAGCATTTAAGCTAACGCTAGCAAACTGGCTGGTTTCTATCCTAGCTAGCTAACTGTTTATAGCTTAGCTAACGTAAATACCGAAACAGTACTTCTGTTCTGGCCTTGTACACTAGTTAACAATTTGAATTTCAAGTAAAAACATACTTTTTGGTTGTCTGTTAGTAACTGTTATAGCAACATTAACATTTACATTAACATGAAATGTGTTTAATGCTACATTCTGAGATAATTTAGCTTCAGATAATATCACCTTGATATGCTGCTAAGTTAGCTAGCTTAGCTAACTGAAGAGGCAACACAGATAGGGTTATAAATCATATTTGACGGCCAAAATATTTATTAAGTCAAAATAAATTATATTTCAAAAAAGGTACGTAATACTTAGTTAGGTTTGCTACCTACCTACAAACTTCAAAGGTTTCAGGATAGCTGACAGTTGAGGAACGTTGTAATGTTTGAGGAATCCGCGCGCCAAGTGCTACGAGAAACCGCACGGGTTGAACTGGGCTGATGCGCAGGGGCACCAAGGTAAATATCATCTAGATTCATTTACACTCTACACGTGATCACAAGTTTGGGGTGTGCGCGACGGTTGGTTTTGGGGTCTAGGGATGCTGATCGTGTGTGTGCGTGTGTGTGCGTGTAGCAGTACTATAACAGGCTCTGTGTGTGTGTGTACTATAACAGGCTCTGTGTGTGGGTGTGTGTGTGTGTACTATAACAGGCTCTGTGTGTGTGTGTGTGTGTACTATAACAGGCTGTGTGTGTGTGTGTGTGTGTGCGTGTAGCAGTACTATAACAGGCTCTGTGTGTGTGTGTGTGTGTGTGTGTGTACTATAACAGGCTCTGTGTGTGTGTGTGTTTGTGTGTGTGTACTATAACAGGCTCTGTGTGTGGGTGTGTGTGTGTGTACTATAACAGGCTCTGTGTGTGTGTACTATAACAGGCTGTGTGTGTGTGTGTGTGTTTTTGTGTGTGTGTGTGTTTGTGTGCGTGCATGCGTGCGTGCGTGTGTGTGTGAGGAGCAGCATAACAGCGGGAGTAAGTATTCTTACTGACAGGAGTCATCTATAACTGTAAATAAAAAGAAAATATACAAGTCAGCTTTGGTAGAAAAGTGCTAACAGTAGGGAACAGTTTTCCACTTTGTTAGTGCAGTGCTGGTACAGGGTCGTCTGCCGTATTTGAGCCAGGACACACCTGTGTTCAGAGAATCAGCAGGTTAGGTGCGACAGTCGTTCACCAGCACCAAAACGACTGCTCAGTGACACTGATGTAGAACACTCAGAAAGTGACACTGGGCCAGCTGTGGGCCAGAAGTATTTTTCTGCTTGCGACTCTAAACCAGCAGTGCCGACTTAGAAACGACTCCGGGCCAAAGTCGCTGGCTATCTGGGACCTTACTGAATAAAATGAAACATAACTAAAATGAAGACTTTCCTACATTAACATTAATATTTTAATATATGAATAGATTGGATGGGCATGAGAGGATCATGTGGTGCAGTCTAAGCTTTTGTTCTTAATGACATTATTTTGACTTTTATCTTTAAGTAGTTTTAAAAGCAATATTTTTACACTTTTACTTGAGTAAAAAGCTTAAGTTGATACTTTAACTTCTACAGAAGTATACAAAACTTTAGTATCTATATGTCTACCTGAGTAATGAATGCCAATACATCTAATAATTCCCTTTATTATTACTAAAGATCTTAAAAATGATGAAGCTTCAGGCAGAAGAGCTTGTTCATGTGTTAATCTGTGGACACAAGAGGGAGCCAAAGAGTATGAGAGAGAGAGAGAGAGAGAGAGAGAGAGAGAGAGCATACATACAGGGAGAAAAAAATGAAAGAGGCCATAACAGGAAAATCTCTTTCTCTCTCTCTCTCTCTCTCTCTCTCTCTGTGTTTACCTTGCATTTCTTAGTCAATCTCTCTGTGCTCTTGCCAGTCGACTGTGTTTGAGTTTAGAGCAGATCAGACAATCAATTTCCTCAGCCAGACTGATTTTTTTTTTCAGTTCCACTGGGGTTCCCAAACCCTTCTGTTGCTGGGAAACAGCCCCAGTAGTGTGTGTGTGTGTGTGTGAGAGAGAGAGAGAGAGAGAGAGAGAGAGAGAGAGAGAGAGAATCTCCAGAGGCTTGACACAAATATCAATTTGTGTTTTGGCAGAAATACGTTAACAGAAATGAACTCAGATAGATAGAAAGATCTCTTATATCTTGCCAGGGGTCCGGTGTGGACTGGACGTCAAGAAGTATCTAGACAAGCCTTCTAATCAGGGCTGTTTCAAGGCCTTTGGGGCCCCAAGCAAAATGGAAGCTAAGAACATTAGGTTATTGCAATATCATGTCATTAAACATGATAAACAGTGAATCTGAAACAGATCAGCATTGTTCTTATCCTGTTAATATAACTTACTACAGTGTGTAGCCAAATTATCAGCACATTCTAGTTCGTCAATAGCATTGACTGCCAGGCAGGTAGCTGTATGGGTAGATAAACATTACCCATATATTTTGCAAGCCTACCTGCTGCTAAATTACATAATTTGTACACATAGGCCTAATGTATCCAATGTAAATAATCACTTACCACTGTCTTCTCTTTTTTTCTTCCTCTTCCTTTCGCTTCTTTATTTTCTGGCTTAATGATTGCTAAAGTTTCATGTTTTCCCAGCTGCAGGAATCATGAACCTGGCAGGAAAATAGTTGGATGCATGGTTTGTTTTGCACTTTATAGGGGCAGTCGAGACCCAAGTGGAACAACAAAAGCACATAAAAAGCATGTAAAATGTGAGTGTCCACTTTAGTAGAATCGTTGACATTGACACTGTAAGACAATTGGTTGTCTATGATCATAGACTGAATTGTGGAGAAAAGCTATTCTGTTCAGTATAACACTGTTCATCACTGCTGTATATGATAAGCAACACCTGATTCCAGATCTGCTCAGATCTGCACAGTCAGGCTTAGTATGGATCTCCACTGTGCAAACCTACAAATCTACACCAGTGCTGAAAATTAGATTTGGAAATTTAATTATTGTAAGGAAATGGATTTAAGAAGAGTGAGGCACAGGATGAAAGAGAGAGAGAGGGAGAGAAATACACACTTGTATGTATTCCATGATTTAGAACTGTGACACTATATGTTAAATCGTAATGTAACTATATGAGTCTAACAAAGCAATAGCATTGTCTCTCCATATCAAATATCTATACTCAAAATGCCATGTGTGTATACATTAATGCATGTGTGACCACAAGGGAGTTGAATAAGTGTGAGTGTGTGTGTGTGTGTGTGTCGGTGTGTGTGCATTGACTGCTTTGCTGCAGCAGAAGCTCCTTCCCGCATCTCTATGGTAGCCTCCCCTTTGCAGGTTGCCGGGGGAGACGGTCAAACCAGATGAGCCGTCAGGGGAAATTAGCTCTCAGACAATCTGATTTTGTCGTCTGCCCAACTTCCTTTAGACACACTGGGCCCCACCATGCAGCTCGCTTAGGGTGCCCTTTGACCACAAACTCAACCTCACTGTGCTTCAAAGGCGCTTTTAATGGCTGCTGTTTGTAGGAATTATGATGTATAAATTAGGCGTTGGTTAATTTATTTATTGATTGGTTCTTAAGCCAATTGGTTGATCCTTAGGCCATCTCACCACAAACCTCATTAAGGGGGCCATCTCTCTCAGCACAGAGCTCATCCAGGGGTCTTTCTTTCCCACACCATAGAGCTTATCCAGGGAATCTGTCACCACAAATATCATTATGGGGTCCATCTACCCACAGAACTCGTTCAGGGAGCCATGTAACCACAGAGCTTGTAAAAAACACCCTTCTCACGGCACAGCTCTCTTAGATGGCCATATAACCAACCACAGAACCACAGAGGCTCTCTCTCTCATCACAGAGCTCATCCGGAAGCCCATCTTCCCACAGAGCATGTCCAGAAAGCCCTCTTACCACAGCCATACATGGGACCATATCCTTTTATAACTTGTCCATAGGGCCCTCATTTTTTGCCACAGAATTCAGTGGGGCTTCTCTGTGCAGGTTTCCAGGGGACTCTTTTACCACAGAGCTTGTTCAGGTTTCATCTTATAGCAGGGTTGGTCTAGAAACCACTCTTTCTTACCACAGAGCTTATCCAGGGAGCCCTCTGACTCTTACTGCACAGCTCTTCCACTACAGAGCTCTCTTCACCCCAGAGCTTTTGCCACAGAGCTCTTTCAGGGGGCGTCTGCACAACTCGTCCAGAGGGCCCTCTCTTCAGTAACAGAGCTCTTCAAGAGGGCGTTCTTACTGCAGCTTGTCTAGGAGACCCTCTCGTACAGAGCTCATCCAGGGGGTCTCTTCATCACAGAGCTCATCCAGCGGTTGCCTTCTCACTGCACAGCTCATCAATGCACCTAGTGGGTCTTGATTGGGCCTACAATTAATAATTATGCAATTCAGTTCATGTGATACAAACATGGGGCTTTATAAAAATACAGCCCACTAGACATTTTTACCTTGGGATAAATTTATGGCAATTACTTTTGCAGTCTATAATATGAAATGTAGTTTCTCATCTTCTGCAAATTGCAAGAAAATTTGAATATTATTCTTCTTATTTTGTTGAATAAAATCATACTATCATCTAGATGTTTTTTATATCTGTCTACTTTAGTCTCATACCATCTGCCAGAGCTCAGCCACAGTCCTCCTTCATATCCTCAGGAGGTATTTCACACACTCTCTGTAACTGAGCAGGTTGCCAGGTTCCTGGTCAGGCCGGGTAGCCAAATCCCTCCGAAGTCCTGAATGAATGCATTTTTTGGTAGGTTTGGCAGCATTTCGGCGCCCAGCTGGACTGGATTAATTATCACCAGATGACATCAGTGCAAACAGCCAATGCCTTTTGGCCATGCTGAAGCATTTCTAATTCACACACACACACACACACAAACACACATACACACATTTTGTCCTTTTCCGTCCACTTCAATTGAGATAACTCAGCAAATGTGCTCCAACACAGTTCAAGCCTAATCATACTATTTATTTCTTTTTAATTATTGTTTGACTTATTTTGCACACTGAATTAAATCATTCCTCCTGCTGGCAGGACTGTGATGGACCTGAGCCAGTGTGAACACAGGATTAGAGGTCATCCCGTTTGTCCAAGCACCAGTGCTGAGAGCTGATCTGCTGTATGAGTGCTGTGGTTTTACAGTAAGTGCAGAGCAGGTAACTGTTGCAGCCAGTAAAAACAGAAGCTGTGTGATTGAGTGCAGCGTTTCTCTTAGTGTAATAACATGACAGTATGTAGGTCACAGGCATAGATCAGAGAGAGAAGCTCCATGACTGAATCTTTGTGCACTTCTGTCTTATTTATGTGTGTGTGGTTGTATCTGTGTGTTTGTATAGGGTTAGTATGTGGAAACATGTCTAAATATATATATATATATATATATATATATATATATATATATATATATATATATATATATATATATATATATATGTGTACAATATGATGCATTCTCCCTCTGTTTCTTTTAGTATGTGTGCACAAGTAGTACAAGTATGTACACTTTTCCAAATGATGTAGCTGTTTGTGCTACACACACTGATAAAAGGTTAAAAATGTAAATGCGTAAGAGCGAACTAAAGATCAAGAACATTTACTTTAATGGAACAATCTGGACAGATTTTTCTTCACCGCCTGCTCGTCCCCAGACTCAAGGATAACGTGGGTTGCAAGACTGACACACAGTGGAAAGCAACAAGTCTTACTACTAAATTATATATATATTATATATTATATATACATTTCAGTGTCCAAAATGCCCAACTCTACTATGCTAGTGGTTGGCAACCTTACTGAAGTTCAGTGATTACCTGTTCAGGAGAAAAATAGCCAGCTAGCTTATTTCAGTGACTGCATTATTTCCATGATATTATTTGCATGCTGGCTAAAGCTCTGCCTGCAATAGCTGCAAATGCTTAAACCTAGCAAGTGTCCTTAATATCTGAGGAGAGACCTCCTGGTCATGTTATAAGTTACTACAAAAAATATATTCCTTAATGGTCCTTTAAAGATGGCACTTATCCAAAAGTCAACACCAGGAAATTTCTGCACCTGCTAGAGCTGCCCCAGCCAACTGTAAGTTCTATTATTACAATGGCTCAACACTTAGCACAATCAGGAAAAGCAGAGTCGTCTAGGATATTCCAAGCAGTGCTGGGTTACAAAATGCCCCTAGAGGCCACTATAGCAAAAGAGCAGAGCATCAGGAGCTTCATAAAATGGGTGTCTCATCACAGGAGCCTCGGAAACATTCTCTGGAGTGATAATTCACACTTTGCTGTCTCACAGTCTGATGGACAAATCTTGGTTTGGCAGAGGCCAAACAAATGATCCCCACTGGACTGTGGAGTGCCAACAGTCTGGTGGAGGAAGGATGGTGGTCTCAGGCTGGTTTTTAATGGTTTGCCTTGGACCCTTAGTTCCACTAAAGGGTGATGCTAAAGCTAGAGCAAACAAAGACATTTTACATAGTTATTCATTTCGAAATTTGTGACAGCAGTTTGGGAAAGATCACTTCCCACAGAAAGTGAGCTTTGGAAATATGTAGTTTGAGATTTTTTGTGTGGAGGAAGAAAAAAAATGTAAAACACTATTTTTAAAATGTACTTTTATATGCCAATCTATGAGAAACACTACACTTTGCTAGTTACAATTACATTTTTTGATGATATTCAATTTGTTTGAGATTCACCTGTAGGACTAAAAGCTCAACTTTGGTCACATCTGACAAGATCACCTTCTTTAACATGTTTGCTGTATTGTTCCCAACCATAGACTGTATATAGCTGGACAGAGCATCTTCTCTCAAAAGTGAAGCCACCACAGGTCGGGCGCCCCCTGCTGTTCGGCTGCAGAAAGCTGTGTAACCCCACCCATCCCCATAGGTTTCAATGGCAAAACAGGCAACTTTTAATCACATTTTTTTCTAATATACTGTAATTCTACCTCCATTATTTAAATGCAACAGCTAGTGTAACCTCGGCTTATATTGTCAATTTTTTATATCCCCACAGAATTCGTTTTTTAAAACATTATTCAACTCTATTAAAAAAAGGTGTGGTTATTGTAAAAGGGCTGGTTATGGGCGGGACCAATAACAGACGGTCAGCTCTGCTCCGCCCCGCTCTGCAGCCTGTGACCGCTCTGCAGCCCTCAGGGGCGGGGTTATTTAAATGAGTAGGCGCTCTCTCCACAGTCTTTCTCCCTCCTCTGGTCTCTACTGTGCAGAATCGGGTTTCAGGATCGCCAACATGGCGGAAGATTTTGGCTTTTTTATTGAATGAATGGGAACGGCGACACGACGTCCATCTTTTTTTTCAGTCTCTGTTCCCAACTATTTCCCAGTCCACTTTCCTGTTGCTTTCTTATAATCTCACTGACAGGCTGTTAATTATTTAGCAGTGAGGAAATTTCACGGCTGGAATTTTCAGATGGCATCCAATCACAGTGCAATGCTGGAATTCACTGAGCTCCTAAGAGCGCCCCATTTGTTTTTTAACAAATGTTTGTAGAAGCAGCTTAGCTGGTGGGTTTTATATACCTATGGCCATGAAAGTGACTGCAACACCTAAATGCATCTAAATGCAATAATTTGAATGGATGAGTGACTTTTGCACTTTAGTTTGTATTGATTTCCATTAAAAATGTAATGTTTTTCCCTCATATTGCTGTTCAGCAGAAGGAAAGGAAGGAAGTTAAACATTCATGAAAAAACATTCAATTTCGAGCATTTCTTGGTGCATTTATTTATTTATTATAAAAACTGCCAGGTTCTCATTATTTCAAACAGTTAAAAAAAGCAAAAAAGGATATTCAAAAAGTATTTGTTCCAACTGCAATGAAATTTAAACATTTATACATAATCTCAACAAAAATGCTGAAGTGAGGAAAGGATATCTCTGGTAGGGATTGTGCCGAGCTCTGGTTTCTCAAAGCTGCAGTGCAGAGGAGTGATAATCACTAATACAGGATTTCATTAAAGCCTCATGTCCTCTTCTTATCCCCTCTTCCTTCCATACACAACCCCATTTACCCTCGTGCCCTCTCTTCTCATCTCTCAGCCCGTCTTTCTTTTCTTTTTCCAGATCTGTTTTTGTTCTTCTTCATTGTTTTTTAAATGTCCACTTAATGAGAAATTAATACACACATCAACCCTTGCTCCCTTTTGGGGGAAATCTGTTATATTCTTTACCAGTTATTTTAGTCTTCTGTAATTAAATTGGCAGACTGTATTATTTTGTTTCTAAACTGAAAGCCGAAGCATTTCTGAGTGGATATATTGATTCTAAAAAATGGGGTGTCTGGTCGCTTTTCACAGGAGTTCTTCTGGCCTCGTCACGCATCTTTACGTACTTACACATGTACAGCCTCTAAAAGAGGATTCAGCTCAGTTTTACTGATTGTGAATGGCTGATGGAGCAATAAAGACTTTAGAGGGGGAAACTCAGACCTCAGTAGTTCATTCACTCATAGTAAAACAGTGAAGTGAAGTTTCTGACTGAGCACGCTCTCTCTCTATGACTAAACATAACCTGGAATCAGATTCATCCGCTCTGAAAGGAGGCTGCATCACACCCGCCCAGTTTAAAATGATTCTTCCGCATGCTCGGTGCAATTACCCACTCTCACCCAAATCCCCAAAATTACAGACATCAGCTTTAAGAAATGTACATTCAAATAGGGCATACTTTAGTGTCTTAATGTAAAAACTGTTTTAAAAAGGGGAAAATGGTGGATATATGGTTATTTGTTGGAAGAGTTCAAATATCTTTCTGTTTATTCGGTTACCCAGTGCTCTCAGGTTAGCACTTTAACCCTTTGAACGGTCAGATTACAAAGCAGATTCTGGTTTGATTTTCAGGTTTCAAATTTCAAAGGTAATGTCTGAAGTGCTTTCTCTGAGAATCCTCTGTGCACTCAGTACCACTGACTGTATCATTTACGTTTTTTATTTAATAACGGTAGCAGACTGTAAAATTGTTATTGCTTGCTTTGTGTGCCATATGGTGTATGTCCTCAAAAATATCATGAAATAAGCACTTAAAATGTCTACTGGGCTGATTAAAACAACAGTGTTAGCAGGACCAGACCAGCTTTCCAGAAAAACAATAGTGCCTTATTCACTTCCTGTATGCAATATTTGTAACTGTCCCTAGAAAACATTAAATGTCGCCATGTTTTTCTTAAAATCAGCTGGTCTGACCGCTGAGTGGTGGGTATTAAAGTTAAGTAAAGCTAAGCTAAGTAATCAAATTATTCTCAAGTAATTCTTAAAAAAACATTTTCTTTTTAAGTCAAACAAGCGCTGGATGTTAATCTAAAATGATTTCTCTTATGAAAACGTTTTATTTGCGTGAGTAAAGCACTTCTGTTTATTTACAGATTTTCACTAAGTAGCAGCATTAGCATTACCTGACATTACCTGAGTGTTCCAGTAAGCCAGAGCAATATTAGCTAGCAGTTTTTCCCATGTAGCGTGTTTTAACAGGGTAAACAGGTAGAATGTAGGCGGATAATACTCACCTCTTGACGGCAGTTAGCGGGTAATGTTAATACTGCTCAAGTGATGCTAGCCGGGTTAGCAGCAGGCTACAGGTCGATAATACTCACCTAAGAGCGGCGAAAGAGCTTGGCACGGTTAGCAGCTAACAGGGCCGCCGCTCTGCATACGCAGACAACGTTAGGCCTCAACCATTTTGCAGTTGCAGGGAGCCAAATTGACTGAGAATGAAATGTGTTGAAATTATGACATTATTAAATTTAAAACCCAATGTGAATTATTTATGATACGCTCATCTTTTTTGTCTTTAAACATTGCATGGGGCACCTACTCTACTACTTAAAAGCGGCACGTTATTATTTTTGTGCATAATATAATGCCCCCACCCCTATTGCCTGAAATGGCACGGCTCGGTTTGCTCTGTTGGTTGTTGCCAGATGTGACATTTTCCAGTCAAATAAATAATCAAAAAATGCATGGAGGCGCTAAATCTTGCGCATGTTTAACCATTTTTAAAGTGTATGTGGCCATTCTATACAAACACTTGTCCAGTGCAATATTTGTGTAAGTTAAAAACTTAAAATAAAATAAACAAATAGGATGAAAAATCGTAACTTATCTGGCAACCTTAGTCCTAACTAAAGTAGCAACGCTACTTGAGTTTGGCAGGAGACAAGTTCACCGCGCGAAGTTGCTACTAAATGGTAATTCAACTATGAAGCGACGGTTTGAGTCTGGAGCTGAGAAGAAGAAAAAGAAGCAGAAAGATGAGGCCCATGCATCCCTTTCTGGTGAGTAACTTCGATGATAAAGGTTTAAATAGTTTTGATTACTTCATGTTCAGTGGTGTTGCCTGAGCTAGTTACGTTGGCTTTGCTGATTTGGTAGCTTTAAACGCTTAACTAGAAACTAATCTGGGTATTGCAAGGCACGTGGCACGTTTGCAAATAGTAGTAGTGTAGTTTGAAGATTTTTAGTGACTTTAATAAAAAATTAATAAACAGAGTAGCCTACCTATTGACTAATGCCGTCAGTGCACTATCCAAATGGTCTGTATGACAGCAGGATCAGACAGCTCTATAGATTTTGACAGGCTGATATAAATACACCACGAATATAAACGATAATTTCATAACCTTTAAGGCTGGCTTGTGTAAATGACGTGTCCACTGCTTAAAATAGACATGCATCGTTTCATTTATTATTTATACATTATAAATAGTACTCTTGTGCTGTTCTTCACTGTTATTGGCCTTACTTATAACGTTGTAAATATTCACAGTTACATGTGTAATTTTAATAAATAGTAAAATTTTGCGTAAACCTTTTGTGTTTGTGTGTGTGTGTTTTTTTTTTTTTTTTTTTTTTGGGGGGGAGGGGGCGGGGGGGCTCCCTGACCAGTTATGCTTAGGGCCTCCAAAACCTTAGCAGCGGCCCTGGCAGCTAATGCTAATACTGCTGGAGAACTAAACTAAATCTCCTGTATTACACTGCTCTTCTGCGGAGTGCCTTTACTGCTCCTTACAACCTGACTGTTAAAATTCATACATAAAGCGCACCTCCAGCAGGTCTTGGTATGCATTTGTGAATACCTCTCAAAAGGGCTTTAAGGACAGACAAAAAAATTAACGAGTGACAAGTTAGTGTATCTCCAAATCTCACTGATGCTAATGGAGGTGCCACCTCACAACTTAAAGAACTCGAAGGATGAAGATACAGTATCACAAGTGGAGTTGGTTCCCTAAAGAAACAGAGCTGTTTTGGTGGTACAGTGTAAGGCAGGTGTTCTTAATGTTATGGCTGGTATAAAAATACGCTAGGAAAATGTAGATCCATAAAACTGGTCCTCATGTTACTATTGCTACTACGATTACTGCTACTACTACTACATTGCAGCGCTAGTTAAATTTCCTTTAGAGATAGAACATGTAAAGCAGTCACGGCCCTAAATATAACTGAACTGATATGGCAACTCCCTTATCTACCAGAGTGAACACGTGTTTACCCAGCTAAGACCCAGTCCAGAATAACTGATGGCCAAAAAATACAAAAGTCATGCCTGAGCTATAATTAGGCAATAAACAAACTAAATGTTAGAAGTGTTTAATACCTATAGGGGGAGCTATAGGGTCAATACTCACAATACAACAGTAAATTTAATTGCCTCTTTTAACACAAGCTATTGAGTTGACTGAGGGCCATAAACTACAGGAGAGAGCAAACACAGTAGGTCCAGATAAAGACGGGTGGTTAGCTTTATTGCTCACATGCAAATGAGTGTGTATAGAGAATGAATAACTAGACCTGGAATATATTGTAACATTTGTTGTATACTCACTACTTGTGAAGGTTTGGTGATGAAGCAGCAATGGGGATAACAGTAGCAAGTCATTATATCACATAATACAACATATTTACTGTGAGTCAAACCTAAATACACAAATCCAAATAAATGAATACACTGCCCAACTCCACAGACAATTAATTAAACTGTGCCCACTTATTTTACTTTTTTGGTTGGAGACAACAAAGCATTGGCACCATTCCGTTACCCAATATATAGATAAAAACCACAACTCTAGAATTTACTGAATACACTGAAGCAACAAGTTGCACTTACATGTTTTTATATTTTAGGCAAAAATTAACTAAATTGAACAGTTGCTTAACATTTCTTAGTGCATTACACAAAACGTAATTTCCCTACTGGCTCCTGATATCATTTTTTAAAATATTTTATGAGTCCCCCAAACTTTAACTCTAACACCATCAGTGTTTAGTCTTGCCACCTTTTGTCTTCCTTCCCTCGGGTATTCAGTCATATCTTATATAATGGTTGTTTGTCTGGTCGCAGTGTTGTAGGCTATAAGAGGGAAGGGATCCAATATATATATATATATAGTTTTTTGTTGATGTTTCTGTGTGTTAAATAGTCTAGTCCTGCTAACAGCTTATTACCACTTGAGAGCACGACTCTTCCTGAGCTTTGTAAGATCTGAGCATTTCTCAGCTTCATGCCTTTTCCTCGCTCATTCCAGCCCTTTGTAAGATGTGATGAGCTCCTCCTGTCAGCACGCGAGGCCTAATTGAACACATAATAGCGCTTAATTAATTTGAATCTGAATAAAATTAGCAGTGTGTGTCACTTTGTCTCTGCAGGCGCGAGAGGCATAGATGGACCTTTTAATTACTATTGACCTTTTCCTTTTAAATGGGCCTCTTTTTTACTCTGAGTCGCTCTTAAACGCACGCGCCCCTCTGATTAACTCATTAAAAACATTAAGTGCTATATTGATTGAAGCGCGCCTTGTACGGCTAGCCTGTTCCTCGCTTCTGTTTCCGTGATCAATTTACACTCGCGCCATTTTCACTGTTAACAAGGCATAGCCGCTGCACTAACCAGATCCGTCCGCTGAATCCGTATCGTATGGTTTTATTGTGCTGATGGGTGCTGACACCACGCGTGCTGTGTTATGTCATTAGAGGGTCAGAGGAGGTCCGGCGGTAACCTCCCTTTTCGATTCCTTCACAAATAAATCCGGCAGTAATGGCCAGTATTGACTGATTGAGCCTCTCAGATGGAAGGGAAGGTGAAGAGCGCACTAGAGGTCTTGTTATAGGCCTGATGCTGCCATTGCTGAAGTCATTTTGACAGTAATAGCTTCAAGGCTAGCTGGAGGGTACGCTAAATATAACATGGTGTAAAATATGAAATATGTGATCTGAGATCATATCTCCAGTGTGTGTGTATATATATAATTTGCAAATTTCCCTCTTTTTGAATGAAAAACACATTTTCATGCAATTCACAAACTATAGTTTCCATTTCACAACTCATTTAATATATCAGATGATTTTTTAAAGAATAAAAATGTTTGTATTAAAACCAATTTTTGTATAGAGACGTATTTTGCATATTGTCCTATTATCAGCAAATTCTCAGTCCTCTGCCTAAATCTCCTGGTATGCCCGCCAATCCAAATTAAGGATGTTAGTGTGCTAATTGCTTGTTAGGACACCCCAGCTGGCATTTTAATGTTAAATAACCGTTGAATAAATGTTGAATCAACGTTGATCAATTTAACATTAAATGTTGATATAATGTTGAAACAACAACAGACATTACTTTAGTCATATTTCAACCTCATTTCCACGTTGAAGATCGGTTGTGTGCACAGCTGAAAAACGTTATACTAATAAGTGAGCATAAAAGGGAGCACAACATTCAAGGTTAGTTTAATATCTGAAGCATTAGGAGTTTTTGGGTTGCTTACAGGCTCAAAATGGCCAGAAAGAAATAACTTTCTTTAGAGACCCGTCGTTCAATTGTTATGTTAAGAAAGGAAGGCTACTCAATGCGAAATATTGCCAAGAAACTGAAAATATCTTTAGCTATCTCTGTATTTTAAATTGACTAAGATATAAAACAGTTTTATAGACCTTATTTTATCGATCCATAGGCCAGTCGTAAACCTTCCACCATGCAGCTTGATTTAGGGCGTGTCAGTGTGTTTTTGCTATCGTAACAGCAGGACAAGTACACCTTGCGTGACTCGAAACATGCAAAAGGCATGTACTAATACACTTGCCATTCCCTTTAAGAGCCAGGTGTACTCTGAATTTGATGGATTGCTATTTTAGAGGCACTGCTACCTAGATGTGTCCAAAGCTTCTCAGCAGAGGAAACCGACCTGCTCATTCACGTTCGTTCATTCTGTTTATTGTTGAAAAGTTGTGTGTGTAAAATCGAGACGTATGTGTGACTGTTGACTGTCGTCTCTATAGACTTTTTAGTGTAGTGGCACACCTGTGTTTTCAGTTGCCAATATAGCAATATGCCAGAATTGTACCTGAAAATACCTTATGTCAAAGCTACCACGCCCATTGGCATAGGTATATCCACAAGCGCCTTTGATATTTAAACGATGCAGGTGGAAGGTGTGAAAAAAGACTGTTGGCGTGGTGTAAGACAACAGTGAGCATCACAATGTGCCTTGTGCAAGGTGTAAGTCCTCTATGTCCTAAAAACAGTTTTTATTCAATCAAATATAAACTGGTGTAAAATACACAATAGATAGACAGCCAGACAGATAGACACCCATTGTTTCTAAGGACTCCATTTATATTCTGAACCGCTGCTCAGATAGAATTTTCTCCAGCAGCTCAATGGTGGTAGATCTGAGAGGGAATATTGACAGCAAAATTGTGCTCACACAATGTTCTCCAATTCCCCTGTAATGGTGGAGCACATCAATGAGATCATTGCAGCGCTGGAGGAGCATTAAAGAACAATTCCAAAGCTCTCCTCCACAAAAACTGTTGTTTTTCATTAATTCATATACTTCTAAAACAAGACAGCACAAATAACACCATTATAGTTTAATGGAATGATAAACTGAATTCAGTTCAACTACTCATGATCCTGAGAACAATAGGCCAAAAACAGCAGGTTCAACATTATTTTCAGCTACTCTGGACATACTAAAAAACACCAACATTGGTATTAAAAAATCATATGCACAAGCAAAAGCTGGAATTCATATAGATACAGAAATAGATAGAAATAGAAAGAAATATAAAAATAGATAAAGTTACATAGTTGAGGTTGTAAATATAAAAAAAGGATAAAAAGATTTTCAAGAACAAAACAGTTAATTAAATAATGAGCATATGAGGGAAATATGTACAAAGATTATGGGGCATATTGTAGGTTAAATGTAATAGATATTAGAAGAAATAGAAATTATGTTTTCAAATGTCATATATAAGTATTACGAGAGAGGAAGGTGGTGGATCCAAGCGCAGAGCAGAATGGAAGGTTATATTTAAATTATATATTATCAGCTCCTGCTGGAAAATGAAATCCACATCTCCATAAACGTTGTCAGCAGAGGGAAGTATGAAGTGCTGTAAGATTTTGTGGGAAAACTCTGCACTGACTTTAGACTTGATAGAACACAGTGGACCTACATCAGCAGATGACATGACTCTCCATACCATCACTGATCAAGGGAAATCAAGGGACCAGAATTTGAAGAAAGAGTGCAGAGACAATGCTTAAGATCTAGTGTGAAGTTTCCACAATCATATGCACAAATTTGTCCACACACTTTTTCTTTTCTTGTCTCTGATACTGGTCAACCCTCTATAAAGGTGCGACAAATGTGCTGCATGGATGTGACTGGTTGGCACTGATCACCACCAGGGATTCTGGGAATTAGAGTTTTCAGACCCAACTCCGCTGATTCTTCCCCTCCGTTGCCCAGCTCCCCCTTCTGGTGGGCAATTGTGCCGCACTGCCCATCACAGTAAGTTTTCTATAGAGGATTTCTTCACTTATTTACACTTAGTCCTTTCATGTTTATATAGTCAAGTTACACTCACTGACTTCTAGATTTACGATGTAATTCCACCAATTAAAAAAAAAAACATTTTGAATAATACATGGCTACTGTAAAATTACAAAAATAGTAACATTACATTACGTGTGGAAATACATGGGATTATTTTTCTCTTAAAGTGGAAAGTTACAGGCATTCCCATACAGCGTCTACACAGTAAGATGTTTCACTTGGACTCACCTTTCAGACTGATTGTGGCTAATTTAACCACATAAGCTGATAAGGGCTCACGCTCAAAGACACATGCTGGTGTGTCACCTGTTGGCAGAGTAAGAAGAGTGTGCCCTTTATCTTATCTGATTTCCTGTGCTGAGCCGAGGACTTTTCAGGGACCATTGCTCGGTGGACACGTAAGCCTGTTTACATGGGATGTATGAAAAAGCACTTATTAAGCATAACATTATGACCTTTGCTTGATTACATTATGCTTGAGACTACACTCATTACACCATTTTAGCTCCATTGAGGATATGTATATACATATGCTCTCCACCAGTCTTTCACACCGATTTTGGGTGACCTTACACCATTCCTGCCACAAAAATTCAAGCAGTTCCAGGCTCCAGGTCTGGAGATTTTGCTGGCCATGACAGGGTCTTGATCTGGTGGTCCTTTGTTCACACCTTGATTGACCTAGCTGTGTGGCATAGAGCATTGTCTTGCTAGTAAACCCCAGTCTTCAGAGTTAGGAGCAAAAGGAAGCAAGTTTTCTCTAAGGATAACCTTGTATATGGCTTTATTCATGCATTTTTTGCAAAGACAAATCAGCGATTGGATCCCTGATCCCAGCCTTGCTGAAGATTCCCCAGATCATCACTGATCCTCCACCACATTTCACAGTGGGTGCAAGACCCTGGTTTGTGTGCTTCTCCAGGTCTCCGTTTAACCATTAGACAAGCAGGTGTTGAGCAAAGCTGAAAATTGGAGTAGGGTATTGGAGGTGCTCCAGTCTGCAGCAATACATACTTGGAAAATTGGACTCATCAGAGAAGATGAAGGTCTTACTCCAGTCCTCTATGGTCCAGTTCTTATGCCCTCTTCAGCCTGGCTCTTCTTTGCTTCTCATGGATGAAGGGCTTTTTTCTAGTCTACTTAACTTGTTAATGATCAATTTCCAGACCTGAACCCCATTGAAAACCTCTAGAATGCAATCAAGAATAAGGGGGATGGTCACACAATATTAAACAAAGCTGAAGTGCTTTTGTTCTGTCAGAAGTGGAATAAGGTCACCTAAAAGCAGTGTGAAAGACTGGTGGAGAGCCAAAACACATAAAAACTCTGAACAGTTCTGGTTTAAACTGTTGTTTTTAAATGAATATAAACTTGCTTTCTTTGTATTATTTTAGGTCAGAAAGCACTGCATCTTTTTTATCGGTATTTCCCATTTTCTTCAAACAAATAATCTAAATGGTAAAATTGTATTAGAAAATTGCAAGAAATGTTGTCAGTTGTTTATAGAATAAAACAGCAATGTTAATTTAATTCAAACATATACCTATAATTAATCAAATCAGAGAAACATTTAATTTTGGTTTTAATTTTTTTCCTCTTATTTATATATATTTATAGTTCTGAAAAATATAATCAAGAGGAAGATGGGTGATCACCAGCCATCAAACCAAACTGAACTGCTTGAAGTGGCATAAGTGGCACCAGAAGTGGCATAAAGTTATCCAAAAGCAGTGTGTAAGACTGGTGGAGGAGAACATGCCAAGATACATGGAAAATGTGATTAAAAACCAGGGTTATTCCACCAAATATCTTAAAGCTTTATGAAAATGACTTGTTTTCTTTGCATTATTTGAGCTCTGCATCTTTTTTGTTATTTCAGCCATTTCTCATTTTCTGCAAATACATGCTATAAATTACACTATTTTTATTTGGAATTTGGGAGAGTGAAAAACACAATTTCCATGCCATTCGCAAAATATTGCGTCCAGTACACAATTAATATAAGTGAATCAAATGATTTTTAAATAATAAAATGTTTATATTAAAGCCTATTTTTGTAGAGGCCTGCCTCAGTCTTCTGGTCTGGCTGCCAATCCAAGTTAAAAATGTTATTAGGCTAATTGATTTTAAGAAAATCAGTTATATGTAATTATGTTGCACATTCTAGCTTAGTTTCGAGCATCAGCAGTTGTTGGCTTGCTTATAGGCTGAAAAAAAAAAAAAAAAAAAAAAATATATATATATATATATATATATATATATATATATATATATATATATATATATATATATATTAATATTTATTTGTTCAGCACAGCACACTAGGGTTCCACTATTGTAAAACAAAATGAAGCAGGAGTGTTTTGAGTGAAAAGGCCAGGAAATGTAGATGTTGCAAGATCTCTCTATTGTGCACTTCTGTTGTAGTGTTACACAATATAGTCAGTAATCAAGAATCATGAGTCTGCTCTAGTGCACTAACTGCATGCCAACAGTTCTGGGAAACATCGGGACAGTTTCGTTATCAGATCAAAATTCCTTTCTACGGTTACACAAGAACGTTGTGTATCTTGAACAGCTGCAAAACAAACACACAGACATATATATTTTTACAGCTTTAGCTTCTTACAGTACTACTTCATACAGCAACTGTAAGATTCCTGAAAGCTGCATAAATAGGCTGATAATGCTGCGAGAGCAAATCTGCTGAGTGCAAGCCCAGCATCAAAGTTTCTGCTTTGTTATTTTCTACAGTGAAGTGCTGAGGACTTCAGCTGTGGAATTAGCCTCCAGCCTTAATTTCACTGCACAAACAAACCATCAGTGAAGAGCTGAAAGCAAAAAATAATACATCATTTCTTACTAGTTAATAACAAACACACATAACTGAACTGATGAGAGCTAATCTTCATAATTGTGCACTTGGATTTTGAATGAGACATCTGCTCTGTAGACAAGGCTCAGACACTGAATCACATGGACAAAAGGTATTAGAAATAACTGTAAACCTCTCAGTTGTGAGTTTCTTCTATTATAACCATTCTTATTTAGTACTTATATATATATATATATATAGTACTTATATAGTACTATATATATATATAAGAATATATATAAGAAATATAGCCTATAGAGCAGTGCAATTTTTCTACAACTTCTACAGCAGTATGTTGTTCAGCAGTCCATCGTTCTACAGTTATTCTACAGCAATAAAGCAATTCTACTAGATTTAAGGCAGTATTTTATTCCACAGAAGTTTTACGGTAATACTATAGCAGTTCTACATTAGTACAATTTTTGTACAGCAGTCCTTCGTTTCACCATTCAACAGCAGTTCTACAGGAGTTTTAAGGTGGTACTTCATTCTACAGCAGTTTTAAATTACTACTAAAACAGTTCTACAGCAGTTTTGAGGCAGTAATTCATTCTACAGCAGGTTTATATTAATACTACAACAGTTCTACAGCAGTTTTAAGGTGGTACTTCATTCTGCAACACTTCTACAGCATACAGTCATTCTGCGGCAGTACATAATTTCTACTGCAGTAACGTGAGTTGGAAAAGACAGGGGACAAGTGTTTGTGTGTGTGTGTGTTTTACTGGGATAACTGGGGCTGATCCCTTTTAACTTAACTCTGCCGTTTGTGGTTTGAACAGAAGATGTTTCAAGAAGAATCAGAAGCAGGCTTTGTTCATTCTTAGAGATAGACAGGTGATCTTTACAGCACAGGAGGTAAATGGGGCATCAGGGGTCATTAGAGGGCATTTTGGAGACACTCTTGGGGTGGATTTCCCCCAAATTGCCCCAGAAATGAAACATTAGCAGCTGGAGCTCTTCTTGGCCTGAGCAGCCCTCTCAACTACATCCATTACACTGCAGCACTCAGCCCTGTTATTACTGGCTCTGAGAGGATACCTGTGTGTGTGTGTGTGTTTGGGGTGGGGTGGTTTGTGTGTGTGTGTGTGTGTGTGTGTGTGTGTTTGGGATAGGGTGATGGGGTGTGGATGTGTGTGTGTGTGTGTTTGGGGTGGGGTGGTGTGTGTGTGTGTGTTCAGTATTCATTAGCACCTCGTCGGCTCCCAGTCGGCCATTGCTGCAGTAATTGATAATTAAAGGGCAATAACACAGCAGTCAGTGCAATCTCTCTGCAGGACACACACACACACACACACACACACAAACACACATAGAATCTGATGCCCTGTGTGGGTGGGGGAGGGTGGAGCGGGAGTGTTAATGAAACAGAGCTTAGGACAGACAAAAGAAAAGGCAACACCCGCCTAGACCCCCAACTCCTTTTTACAGGTGGGGCAGATTTTTATTACACATATATGCTTACAGATATATAATACATACTGAACACCTTTTAACAATTACATAGAAAATCTTACATTTATATAATACACACTGAATACCTTTTAACAATTACATAGAAAATCATACATTTATATAATACATACTGAACACCTTTTAACAATTACATAGAAAATCTTACATTTATATAATACGCACTGAATACCTTTTAACAATTACATAGAAAATCATACATTTATATAATACATACTGAACACCTTTTAACAATTACATAGAAAATCTTACATTTATATAATACATACTAAACACACTTTTTTACAACTATATAAAAAAAAATCTTACATTCATATAATACATACTGGACACCTATTTCCAATTACACAGAAATTCTTACATTTATATAATACATACTGGACACCTATTTACAATTACATAGAAAATCTTACATTTATATAATACAAACTGAACACACCTTTTTTACAATTATATAAAAAAAATCTTACATTCATATAATACATACTGACCACCTTTTAACAATTACACAGAAATTTTTACACTTATATAAAACATACTGGACACCTTTTTACAATTACACAGAAATTCTTACATTTATATAATACATACTGAACACCTTTAAACAATTACATAGAAAATCTTACAAATTTATATAATACATACTGAACACCTTTTTAAATTGCAGATTGAAAACGGGTGTTTTCACGTTTACTGTAATCATCATTTTACTGTAAGAAGCTCTCGTGGTAGATTTATGGAAGGGGCCAACTTTCCATGTGTTTAACGTCAGGTCACATGCTAGACCCTGAGCTCCTGCTGGATTAGTTTTATACAGCATTAAAATAATACCCATTGCATAACACCAGAAGTGAATTATTACTACAGCATATCAGTATTTATGGCAGTGCCTGTAACGTTTTACAGCATTTTATTGTGCTGTAATGCTGAATCATTGTTTACTCTGTTTACTCTGTATCAATAAACTTATTAAATTAATGTCATTGTTCACTTATTAATTATTTACAGTTTTTTTCTCTCTCTGCTTGCATTATGTTATAGCATGTTGTGCATATTTAAATATGAGTAAAATGAGTTTGAGTAAAAATATACAGTAAAGCAAACTGTTCAAAAATCCTAAATAGCAAAAAGCTGTGTACGGCATAGTGTCATGTATACAACAGTTGTACACAACTCTCTAGTAGAAATATGAGGGACACTAACAGCTCTTTGATATGTGCAGAACATCCTGTGACCATGTGTGTTGCCATTTTGTGCAGCATAATGAGTTATACTGTACTATATATAATGAAATATACTATACACACACAGACTCACATAATGCAAAGAAAACAAGTTCATATTCATAACGTTTTAAGAGTTCAGAAATCAATATTTGGTGGAATAACCCTGGTTTTTAATCACAGCTTTTTATGCATCTTGGCATGTTCTCCTCCAGCAGTCTTACACCCTGCTTTTGGATAACTTTATGTCACTCCTGGTACGAAAATTCAAGCAGTTCAGCTTGGTTTGATAGCTTGTGATCATTCATCTTCCTCTTGATTATATTCCAGAGCTTTTCAATTTGGTATACTGTATATATCCTACTGGGTTATTGTGTTTTGGTCTGTATTACCTTCTGCCTGAAGGGCTGTGTGAGAAAGTCGTATGGAAACATCTGAAAGCATGTAGACAGCAGGTGAGGGAACAGAGCCAACAGGGCAGCTGCTCTCTCTTTCTCTCTTTCTGTGTCCCTCTATTTCTCTGTGAGAGAAAGAGAGAGAGCAAGAAAAAGAGAGAGAGCTCAGAGCTGCAATAACTTGATTGTGGAAAAAGAAGGAAAGAGGGGAAGAGCCCTCACCCCCTCTGACAGGTTCAGGAAATTGCATTGAAAGGGCAGCAGGTCTTTGTAGCTCCACAGCTGGGCTAAAGGAATCTTCCAATTTACTCTCTTTCTCTCTCTCTCTCTTTCTATCTATCTATCTATCTATCTATCTATCTATCTATCTATCTATCTATCTATCTATCTATCTATCTATCTATCTATCTATCTATCTATCTATATATCTATCTATCTATCTATCTATCTATCTATCTATCTCTTACACATTTGAAAACAGAAACAGACAGAGTAAGAGTAAATGAATATCTGATTGCAGTCTCTCTATTTTTAATGTTAATTGGAATCTAATTACATACTTTTTCACTCTTACTGTAATGGAATACAGTTACTGTTTATTTGTATATTTATTAAGTAACAGCATTACATGTAATCCTTTATAATGGCCATAATTTCTAAATTGTATGTACATATATATGATGTATATTGTATATATATATCATATAGTCATTTTAGTGTGGGAGGTTTCATGGCTAAATTGCACCAGCCTTAGTGGCCAATCTTCATTAATTGCACATTGCACCAGTAAGAGCAGAGTGTTAAGGTTCAATTAGCAGGGTAAGAGCACAGTTTTGCTCAAAATATTGCAATGCACACAACATTATGGGTGACATACCAGAGTTCATCTGTGACCAAGACAGCAAGTCTCCCAGTATCCAGGGTAATGTCAGCATACCACCAAGAAGGACCAACCACATCCAACAGGATTAACTGTGGACAACTATATGTGTGGACACCCCTTTTAATGAATCCAGTGTTGTTTTAACAGCAAAGACAGTTACTCCAACACGGAAGCAGGGTAATCTCTTTAGTATTAAATGTGCAGGTGTCCCAATACTTTTCTCTATATAGTATAAATGAAATGTAAATGAATGCATGGCTCATTGTGCATTCCTCCCAACTGTAATCCGTTAAACCAGTTGGGAAACTATGACAGATATTAAGTGCTAAAAAATTGGAAACGAGTGGAATGAAAAAGGAAATGTATTCATTAAAGTAATTATCTTAATATATCATGCAAACTTAGAATGTAACTTTTTTTAAAAGACAATTGGTGTTTTTTTATATATGCAATATATAAAAATTCAGCATTTGTTCATTGACTAGTATAAAATCAGTGCAGCACTACTGGAGTTCTCCACCATCAGAAAGTAAGCTTAGTATGTGCGTATGTGTGTGTGTGTGTGTGTGTGTGTTTGTGTATGTGTTTGTCTTGCGGCTGTATGTAATGGTAATTCCTTTAATGTGAAGATTTTTCCATACCAGCATTGTTGCTATTGACAGTTTGCTTGGCATGGTTACAGGATGTCAAAACACTACACACAAACACACACACACACACACATACACACACACACACACACACACACACACACACACACAGCATATATACAGGTTGTTTCACAGTTCCACATACAAGTCTATTTTAATTAATTTTGCAGACACACAGACGACTCATGTGTGTGTGTGTGTGTGAGATAGACAGAGAAAAATGGGGGAGGACAGGGATTCCACAGTCTTTTGGCTTCCCTTGTCTCTCCCTCCCTCCCTCCCTCCCTCCCTGCCTCCTTGTGTGTGTGTGTGTGTGTGTGTGGTGCTGAGTCTGGCACGTGCTTCTTCTTTTTATCTTTTTTTTGTGAGAGGAGAGTGTGTAGGAGGGAGGTGGAGCACAGAGGAGATTTAAAGCTGTAGCATCACACACACACGCACACACACACACACACACACACACACACACACACACACAGGCAGTAACATTGCTGCTGACAGCTACAAAACATTTCTGCTGTTGAGCAGGGCCTTTGTCTAAGAGGGTGGATTCTCCTGTCACTCTCAATACATCTCTCTCTTTCTCTCTCTCTCTTTCTTTCTCTCTCTCTCCTCTCTTACTCTGTTTATGTCTCTCTCTCTCTGTCAGTTACATTGTTCTAGTATAGGCAGGTTCTACAGTTCTATCTATTGCAGACTCTTGCAGACTGAAATACCTGGACTGGTTTAATAATTTTAAAACTAAGAGAGGGAATTAAATTACAATTTAAAATAAAATACAATTTAAAGACTATATTAAATATTATATATTATATGGACACATATCTGTCAGTGTAACATATTTTTCATTTATCTCTGTGGAAATGTATGGTTTCAATAATGTATAAATAAATGAACTTTTCTCAGAAGTAAAAATGGGCAGAGGTTCACAACAATTTCTGAGAAATGTTTGTCAAAGTGAAGACTTTGGATCTTGCAACCATCTAAACTGGAGAAATTCATGCTGGCAAGAAACAAGGCCAGTAGTCATGGGTGTTGGATGTTTGTGATCTTAAGGCCCTCAGACATGATTCTCTACTGGAAGTCATTGTTCCCATATTTGAATATTTCAGCAAGTAAATGCTAAATCACAGACCGCATTCATTACAACAGTCCAGGTGCTGAACTAGACCTTTCACCAGTGGAAAACATTTGGCAAAAAAGAGCCAGTACTGTTGAGCAGCTATATACAATAAAATGTCTCAGAAGTATTGTGTGTGTGTGTGTGTGTGTGTGTGTGTGTGTGTGTGTGTGTGTGTGTGTGTAATATTCAGAGGCAGACAGGCTGCACTCTAGGGAGCTGCTCAAAAACGGAAATTAGCCATTTCACACGCAGACATGGTGAGTGACAGCTGTGTCTTACAAACACACACACACACACACACACACACTCCCCAGGGAGAATAAATCTGCAATCAACTAGGCCTAAAAATAGCTTAGTCTCTCACCCTGTCAAACCATCTCTCTCTCTCTCTCTCTCTCTCTCTCTCTCTCTCTCTCTCTCTCTCTTGTGGTAATGGTAGTGTGTGTGTGTGTGTGTATTGTCACTATCCACTAAAACATGGAACATGTATCTCCAAAACAGTGACCAAAATGTTAAATGTCATTGTATGACATATCTACAATGAGTCATTGTAGATGATGTCTAAAAAAATCCTATCAAATTTCAATAAAATACTCATTTACACAGTTTACAGACCACATATAGGAAAAAACAAAAAGTATAAAAAAACACACTCGCTCTAGCACCCACTCACACACAGCTGTTCCTATTTGATGGTAAAACTCTTCGTTAAACTTTTAATCAGCACATTATATCAGCATTTAAATGTTATTACTAACAAGCAATTGACACCACAAATATACCAGTAAATATAATTCCATTGTGCTAATCCTCCCTAAAAAAGTGTTATTACAACACAAATATAAATGAAAAAACCACACGGTCAAAATTCGTTGTCCTGAATTCTTTAGTCTTGTGTGTAGATGAAGTTTACTGTGTTTAATTATAAAAATAGTGACTATATTTTGGATATATATCCTGAGCATTACTGCTATTTCTAATTCTAATGTGTATGTAAAGATTCTGAGACTTTTATTTCAATATCTTTTACATCTGATAAATAAATGCACAGTCACACGCACTCACACACACACACACACACACACACACACACACACACACACACATGCACGACTCTACTGCACTCACTGTAATGAGTCAGTAATGATGAATCAGATGGAGCGGGATAAAGTGGAGCAGATAATGGCTCAGCACAGACAGAGAAATTAATGTGTGTGCGTGTGTGTGTCTGTGTGTAATATAAAAATATATTTTAATCAAATGCATAAATGTTTCTGTCAAATTTCCAGTACAATTCTTTTTTAATTTAAGCAGTTTGTCTGTAAAACTAAGAGTGTTCTGCTGTCAGGAGCTCTCATTGTGTCTGTTACTAACATCTGGATACAAATATTTAAGGTATTTTTACTCTAAAATACACACCGATAAAACAGAGAAAGAGAGTTCAGAAAAAAATGAATAAAAGAACAACAAAATAAAGGTCAACTGAAAAAAGATACAGAGGAATAGTTAAAAAGAGAGGAAGGCAGATTTACCAGAGATACAGATACAGAAGAGACAGAAACAAGAAAGAGAGAGAAATAACATGAAAAAACAGATAGAATGAGAAAAGATGGAGATGGTGGGAAAAGAGAGAAAAAGAAAACATGTGAAGAGAAAGATAATTGGACAAAAGAGATTGAGTTCATAAAGAAAGATAGATAATGAGAATAAACAGAAAAAAAGAGAAAATGAGTAAAGATAGAAATAAATATAGAGAGTGTGAAAAATGAATAAAACTAAAAATAGTAAAAAGATTTGGCAAAAACTATAGTTTGTACATAACCAGAAAGATAGGAAGGTAGAGGTTGAACAGAGTAATAAAATAAGAAAGGAGAAAAAGACAAGTGAGAAAAGAATGAAGAAATAATTTAAGAAAAATAGAGTGAGCAAGAAAAGAGAGAGAGCAAGACAAATAGTAAAGAAAAACAGATAAAGTGAGAAAGAAAAAGAGAGAAAGAATTAAAAAAAGGAAATAACAAGTGTGAAAAAGGAGATAAAAAAGTAAAGGGAAAAAGAGTGAGATAGACAAAGAAAGGTGATATAGAAATTGAAAAGAAACAGATATAAATAGCTTTTCACTCTTTTTTCCTGCCCCCTCCCTCTGTCCTACGCTCACAATTTACTCATCCATCACTATCATCTCTCTCGCCCCCTCTCTCCATCTTCCCCACCTCTTCAATTTACTCCCCTCCCCCTTCACCCTCACTCTGCCTTTTTTCTCCTTTGTGCTCCAGTGCTCTTCCTCTCTCTCTCTCACTCTCTCTCCCTTTCTCTCTGTCTCTCTCTCTCTCTCTCTCTCTCTGTCTCTCTCTATCTTTCTCTCTCACTCTCTGTCTCTTTCTCTCTCTCTCTCTCTCTCTGTCTCTCTCTCTATCTCTCCTTCTCTGTCTCTCTCGCTCACACCTGATCAGACATCATCACTGTTTTGACCAACAGGAGCTCATACAATCTATACATTATTATTAACGTGTTATAAACTCCTCATAAATTCCATAATAACACTCTCTACATGTAGGTATGCCACCCTCTTATTACGGTGAATATATGTATAGATAAATAAGACTGTAAATGTAGCTATTGTGATGATATACACTGAGAAAGAGCTACAGTCTCTCATTATGGTGAATATACAGCTCTTGAAAAAAAATAAGAGACCACTTCAGTTTCTGAATCAGTTTCTCTGATTTTGCTATTTATAGGTATATGTTTGAGTAAAATTATTTTGTTCTATAAACTACGGCGACATTTCAACCAAATTCCAAATATATATTTTTTCATTTAGAGCATTTATTTGCAGAACATGAGACATGGCTAAAATAACAAAAAAGATGCAGAGCTTTCAGACCTCAAATAATGCAAAGAAAACAAGTTCATATTCATAAAGTTTTAAGAGTTCACAAATCAATATTTGGTGGAATAACCCTGTTTTTTAATCACAGTGTTCGTGCATCTTGACATGTTCTCCTCCACCAGTCCTACACACTGCTTTTGGATAATTCTATGCCACTCCTGGTGCAAAATTCAAGCAGTTCAGCTTGTTTTGATGGCTTGTGATCATTCATCTTCCTTCTGATTATATTCCAGAGGTTTTCAATTGGGTAAAATCAAAGAAAAAAAAAATTTAAGTCGTCTCATATTTTGTTCCAGAGCTGTATATTAATATCACTCTAAATGTGATTTTCACTGAGTTAGAGCTACAGTCTCTCATTAGGTACGGCTGGAGGGCTTGTCTGGAAAAGGTGAGGTCATTCTGTCATTCAGCTGATGGGGCTTCAGTAGTGTAGATGGTGTGTTAGTAGAGGCCTGTGTGGTCAGGGTTAAGGGTGAGTAATGATGTATAATGACAGGTGCGTAGGCGGATCAGTAAAATGACTGTTTCATTTCTCCATCTCATCATCAGCTCATTTCTACACCTCCCACACCTTCATGTCACTCCACCTATAGCACATACTGTAGCAGCGTGCTTCACACACAGCCATACATAATGTGTTAAAAAATATGTTATTTATGTATTTTACAGTTTTTTTTTTACAACTGCTAACATGCTTTTGTTTTTTTTTTTTTTTTTTTTTTTTAACTAGCACAGTTTAAAATTTTCACACATTTTAGTTTAACTCCAGAAATTTGCTGTGCAGGATAAGGGGAAGGATTAGTTAGTCCAGGATATAGGAAAGGTTTAGTTAGCCCAGGAAAAGGGGAAGGACAATGATAAGAAAACTGGTTTAGTTAGTCCAGAATAAAGGAAAACACAAGGATAAGGTAAAGGTTTGGTCCAGGATAATGGTTTAGTTTTTCCAGGATAAGTAAAACGGTTACTTATTTCAGGATAAGGAAAACGATTATTTAGTCCAGAATAAGGGGAAGGATAAGGATAAGGTAAAGGACTAGTTGTACCAGGATAAGGGAGAGATGTAAAATGGGAGCTGGTAGATTACTCAATCACTTGCAACTATATATATAATATGTTGCAAAAATGGCACATATTTGACACTCAAAAATATATATATATAACAAGTTATTAGATTGTTGTATTTTGACAATGGTTGCACTGTGATTGTCTACACATTCATACTATGTCTTTGTTTGTCTCTGTCTCTGACCACTATGAATAATACCAACTTTAATAATAGATACAAAATTGTTTCTCATGTTTAATTCATGGTGGATACTGAATAACACATACAGGACACATAATAACCCATGATATACATTGAAAGATTGATAAATGAATAATTCACAACAGTTGCTGAATAATTCATAGTAGATAAAACAATTATTATATACTGAAAATGTATTGAAGGAGGGCAAATTATTTATAGGTATACACTAAATAATCATACACAAAAGTGAATAATTCCTATACACATTGAATACTTAATATTACTTACATTTAGATATGACATGAATCAAGTAAAATATAACATAGCTAACGTGCAAACATTTTACAATTACTGTGTGTGTGTGTGCATGTGTGTGTGAAACAATGTGACCCAGCTGTGTTGTTATGTGTTGTAAAGTTTCTATTATGTCACGTGTTTGAGTTATGACAGTTATGTAGCCATAAATCTAAAACAGTTAAGTCTTATCTGCCTTGAGAAGCACACACACACACACACACACACACACACACATACATACACAGATGCAGTTGATCAGCCAAAGACATGTTTGGTATCTGATGTGTTTTTTAGTTGAAGGAGATGCTTGGCTAAAACTGCTAGCAAACACACATTTAACACAACAAAAATGACCTTGGATATTGTCTGCTTTCAGGGTGAAGAGAGAACACTCTAAACAAACCTATTGCTAAACTATCGCTTTGCTTTTCCACTTCATCCAACTTGTGTGTGTGTGTGTTTTGATTGTGTGTGTGTGTGTGTGTGTGTTCTCTGGGTCAAAAGCAGCCCTACAGCAGCTGGCGAAACCATCCACTAAAGCTCATGCTCAACATTTTAATTAGCGGCACCCCAACCCCATCAGACACACACACACACACACACAGAACAAACACTGAGAGAAATGTTGGTGTGTGTGTGTGTGTGTGTGTAGCAGTGGGGGTAACAAAAACAAAAAATATTTCGAGTGGAAACTTCAGTGTGAGTTCCAGTAAAGCTTTACTCTTCCCCATGAAGTGTGTGTGTGTGTGTGTATGTGTGTGTGTGTGAATCCTAAATAAACCTTGATCAGACCTGAACACACATACAGAAAACACATCTATTTATCTATAATAAAAGGCTCTTGCCAATAGAATATAAATGCTAAGACTGGGTGAGGTGTATAAAGCCCCAGTATTGAGCTGTAAAACAGTGGAACAGTATTGTGTGTAATAATGGTGCTCCATCCAATAATTTCAGGATGAGTTGGGGAGTTGGAGACGAGGGGGGTTTGCTGATCATCCGATATCTTGACCTCACAAATGTGCTAAATAGATAAATAGATAGATATATGATTTACTCCAATGGATTACGATTTTGTGTGTGTGTGTGTGTGTGTATGTGTATGTGTAAATAGCCACGTGTTTATATGTGTGTGAGAGACAGAAATGTGTTTTTTTCTTCTATTTCTGTCTTTTACAAACAAAAAGACCGCAGTCCGAGTTCTGTGACCACTCAGAGCACTGTAAACCCAATCAGACACTGTTTTCATTCTGCACATCCCACTTTCCACAAGCAGAGGTGTTGTGGACTCAGTATGTGTATTGCGTTACCTTTCTAGAAAATTCTTGTAAGCCCAGTACCTTTTTTCCGATAACTCCGACTCAGCGGTTTCAGTTTCTATGTAAACACGGACTGTACAAAACATCATTTAGAAACTAAAAGACTGGACCTGTGGCATTTCTGCATCGCCTCACTGTAAACCTGTAGAGTGTACACATTTATATATCTTGTATTTTAATATATATAAAATATATATACAGTATTATCTGTGATTGAAGTGTTTATTAGCTCAGTAAAAACACCAGCATTACAATAAATACAAGCAGCAATTTTACAAAAAGCTGTACTTTTACAGCACTATTTTCCTTCAAACATTTCCTAATCTCTCCTCATCTGAGTTTAATACAGTTTAATTTAGTTATTTCTAGTTCCCACATATCTCATACAGGTGTTGGACAATGAAAATGAAACACCTGTCATTTTAGTGTGGGAGGTTTCATGGCTAAATTGGAGCAGCCTGGTGGAAAATCTTCATTAATTGCACATTGCACCAGTAAGAGCAGAGTGTGAAGGTTCAATTAGCAGGGTAAGAGGGTTTTGCTCAAAATATTGCAATGCACACAACATTATGGGTGACATACCAGAGTTTAAAAGAGGACAAATTGTTGGTGCACGTCTTGCTGGCACATCTGTGACCAAGACGGCAAGTCTTTGTGATGTATCAAGAGCCACATTATCCAGGGTAATGTCAGCATACCACCAAGAAGGACGAACCACATCCAACAGGATTAACTGTGGACGCGAGAGGAAGCTGTCTGAAAGGGATGTTCGGGTGCTAATCCGAATTGTATCAAAAAACATTAAACCACGGCTGCTCAAATCACGACAGAACAATCAATTAGAGACAATCAACTATTGTGGTCTAAAACCAGGTGTTTCAGTTTCACTGTCCAACCCATGTATTTAAATATATATATATATATAAGTCTGAATAAATAAGAGACCACCTAAAAAGTTTCTTTGATTTTACCAAATCTCTGGAAAATAATCAAGAGGAAGATGGATGATCACAAGCCATCAAACCAAGCTGAACTGCTTGAATTTTTGCACCAGGAGTGGCATAAAGTTATCCAAAAGCAGTGTGTGGAGGAGAACATGCCAAGATGAATGAAATTTGTGATTAAAAACCAGGGTTATTCCAACAAATATTGATTTTTAAACTCTTAAAATTGTATTAATATGAACTTTTTTTTTTTGCATTATTTGAGGTCTGAAAGCTCTACATCTTGCTTGATATTTCAGCCGTTTCTCATTTTCTGCAAAATTGCTCTATATTACAATATTTTTATTTGGAATTTGGGAGAAATATTGTCCGTAGTTTATAGAATAAAACAACAATGTTTATTTTACTCAAACATATATTTATAAATAGCTAAATAAAAAAAACTGATTTAGAAACTGAAGTGGTCTCTTATTTTAATAAGATAATAATTTACAGTGAATACTGAATCATTCATTAGAGATACCAAATCGTTTATTGGAGATATTGAATAATTTTAAAGAAATACTGAATAATACATATAGATACAGAATAATCCATAGTGGATACTAAATTATTTATTGTAGATACTGAATCATTTTAATCATATACTGAATAATACATAGATATACTGAATAATACATATACTCTAGATACTAAATGATTGTAAATTGTAGATAATTAATACGTTATTGTAGATGATGAATCATTTTAAGCAGATACTGAATAATACATAGTGGATATTAAACCATTTAATGTAGATCATGAATAATTTCAAGCAGATACTGAATAATACATATTGAATAATCTTCAGCAGATATTGAATAATCCATAGTGTATACTAAATTATTTATTGTAGGTAATTAATAATTTTAGACAGATAATGAATAATACATAGGTTGTACTGAAAAGTACCTCACAGCTCAGAACTTAACCTCCATCTGTGTTGTGATTGAGTGAGTGATTCGTTGTATTAGGGATTGGTTTATCTATATTCATCAGAAATAAACTGATTTAAAGTGTAAACTGAGATGTGGTGGATATGGTGGGCTGGTTGTAATTGGCGTGTATAATGACGCCCCAGCTGCCTGTATCTCTGAGTGTGGGCTGTTTCCATTCAGTGACCTCTACAGGCAAACCTGCGAGCGTGGGCTGAAGCGACAAATCAATCTACAATTACATTTTACTTAGCTCCACACACACACACACACAAACACATTTACACACTCACGCATGCACACCCACACACCTGCTCAGCTATTTATGAAAGTTTAGCTGCAGATGAAACAATAGTGAGTATGGGGCTCGATAAGCGTGCAGCAGAGAGTGAGACTGCTAAAATATTTGCATATATTTAGTTTACAGTCTGGACCATGAGGTTGGTCCTGCAGGTTAGGCCTGTTTTTTCTGTTTCCTACAAACATTTTTGTCATGGCAGTGTCCAAAGGTGCACACACCCACACACACCTACACACACACACCCAACAAGGGTAGAAGAAAGGAATTGATCTCTCTAGGCACTGGTGTTACCATGTTGTCCTTCATGACTCAGAATTTCCCCTGGCTAGGAGAGAGAGAGAGAGAGAGCAAGAGAAAGAGATAGAGAGAGAGGCTACATTATAGAAATATCTACAAGGGTTATAGACGTCACACATTCAAAGTCTCATAAAAGTCAGTTCACCCCTCACTTTTTTATAAATAGTTTAACCTTTTCATGGGATAACACTGAAGATATGACACTTTGATACATTGTAGAGTAATCAGTGTACAGCAGCTGCTATAACAATGTAAATTTGCTGTGCCTTTAAATTAACTCAACACACAGCCATTAATGCCTAAACCTCTGTCAACAAAAGTAAATACACCCCTAAATGAAAAGAGCCAAATTGTGCTCAGTTACCAGTTTTCCCTCCCTGGTGTCATGTAACTCGTTAGTGCCACAAGGTCCCCGGTATGAATGAGAAGCAAGACTGTCACATTTGGTCGCAGGTTCGAACCCCCGCTCATGCAGCTTTGCCATCAAGCTGCCGGCGTCAGAGGGAGCAAAATTGGCCCTGCTCCCTCTGGGTGGGTAGATGGCGCTCTCTCCCCACATCACAGACAGAGTGATTCCTAGGGTAATGTCTACAGCACAGGGCGTCTATGAGCTGATGTACCAGAGCCGAAAAGGAGCGGTGGCTGACTTCACATGTATCGGAGGAAGCATGTGTTAGTCTTCACCCTCCTGGTGTGTTGGGGTATTACTAGTGATAGGGGGAGTCCTATTGGATAATTGGCCATGTAAATTGGGGAAAAAATGGGAAAAATTAGAAATAAAATTATATATAAAAAAAAAATAGACACATGAGCACTGCCAGCATAGCTTGAAAATGTGGAAGGACAGCCTGCAGAGCTCAGACCATACAACTGTACACGGCAACAACTGTCTGCATGGCACTGTCCTAAAAGGTATCCTTTTCTGAAGCTGATGCACAAGAAAGCCTGCAAGCAATTTGTCGCAGAGAAGTAGTCTCCTGTGGTCAAATGAGATAAAAATAAACTTTTTTGGCTCAGATGGTGTCCAGCATTTTTGGCAGCATCCTGGTGAGGGGTACTAAGGCTATTGACCCTTGAAACCATGGTAGCATCATGGGCTGCATGTGTGCTTCTGGCAATGGGGAGCTGAAACATGTACTGTGACATTCTAAATCACACATAGCCATTTTCCAACATCATATATCTATATAAACATTACGCACTGCAACAGTTATTATATATTATTATTATACAGTACTATGAAAATTATGTATATAAATAGAACACTATCTATAGCACTACATAGCACTTTCAAAATAGTTTGCAAAGCATATTATATACAGCACTACATGAATGTTATACAGAGGTGTTTGGGTGTTATTTATGAATATTATACAGCACTGCTGTGTGAATTGACTGGACACTGTAGTTATGGAGCTGGGAGGACTGGAAGCTTCTCAGCTGAGTGACGGTTTATGACTGGTTTTATGGAGCACGTAAAAGCCTCATAGTGATTTAAAACACACTGCTAAACACACTCCATTTTTGCACATTTGTATGTTTGCATGCTGGGAAATGATAGTTGTATCATAGTTGTATCATAGTTGTGTGTGTGTGTGTGTGTGTGTGTGTGGTACTGACACAAACACATACATTTTTTTTTATTTCTCATCTACTACTGAACATACAGTACCAGTCTACAGTATGGACACACCTTCTCATTAAAATGTTTTTATCCAGACTATGAATGAACATGTGAAGTATTTAGGTGCTTTTATCTGGGCTGCTGTTAACTTGCGGTTTCTGAGGCTGGTAACTCTGACAAACTTATCCTGTGCAACAGAGGTAACTCATTTTAGAGGTAACTAAAATGTTAATGCAACTACACTTGGGGATACTTGGGAAAGCTCTTAATTGTTTGGGGGGTTGACTGAGTATTTTTTTACCTTTACTTAGTAAAGTAGTTCCTGCCGTAATATGGGTTAGATACATTACTCAAATAAGGCTATTCACTGTATACCAACTCTATCTCTGGTAATTGTCACGAATGAGAGGGATGGACGTAAGTGCAGAAATAATATTTTTTTAAATTTATTAAACAAACAAAATAAATTAAAACAAAACAGAAAACAAACACGGGTAATGCAAAAACTAAGAAAACAAAACTTGGAAGATTAATAAAACAAAACAAAACTTAACTTAACTAATGAAACAAGAAACTAACAAACTAGAATAAAACAAAGAATACAACATGAACAAACTGGGCACACAAAAGTTCACAAAACAGACCTGGATTGAGGGAACACAAAATACAAAACTCGTACAAATACATACGGACAACAAGGATACAAAAGACTTGACAAAAAACACTCATACAAAGGGCTATTTATACACAAGGAGGGTGAGTACCGGTAATGAGGGGGCGGGGTTACAAACAGGACACAAGGTGACAACCCTAATGGCTAGGGCGGGGCCAGGGCGGAGACAGGACTATAACAAAACAATGCCAGGTGCTCAAAAAAGCACATCACTGGGAACAAGACAGGAAAACAGGGCAGGAGCACAGAAAACCAAAAGAGGGAAAAACACAGGACAGACACAGGCTAAGGTGTTACAGTCATATAAAGGAATTAGAACTTTACTCTTATTCATTTTGTAAAATACTGGTATATACTTGCCCTTAGGGACATTTTAAAATCATACAAAAACAACCAAAACTATGGCACCATAATAAAGCAAACAAACATCCTAGTTCCATTACAACAACGTAACACCATCAAAACAATGGTGCCATTGTGACATCATAAAAAAAAAATCAAAACTCGTGATGCCATTGTGACATTATAACAAAACAAAACGGGCAACTGGGGGCAACTTTGATATTGTACTAAAGCAAACCATCATTTTGCTGCCCAATGGTGCCATTGTGACATCATAAAAAAGACAAAACTCATGCTGCCATTGTGACATCATAAAAAAAGCAATACAATGTTTAGCCACTGTGACATTGTAATAAAGCAAACAATCATCTTGCTGCAATTGTGACATCATAAAAAACAGCCAAAACTCATGGTGCCATTGTGACCTTATAATAAAACAAGCAAACCTCATGATACCACTGTGACATCACAAAAAAATTAAAAACACTTAATATAATAAAGTCCAAGTCTTTGCTTCATTAACATTAAGAAAAAATTAACTGTATTTAATAAAAGCTTCGCATTTACACCAAACCTGTGACTTCACTTCTCTTTTTAAAAGCTAAACCTGATTCTAAACGCTCTGACTGTGGCTCAAAATAGCAGCCCACTCCTGACATTATCTATCTAACAATAGTCCTATTCAAACAGGACTACCGGTATTCAACCAGCTCTCTCCACACACACTTTACCACTCAGGATGGCACACACATTTTCTACACACCTGCAGTAACACTTAAATGTTTGAAAGTACTGTACAGTTTAAAATCAGATAAATGCATAATAATGTTTATGATATGATGCTCTCACGGTGCTCAGGTCATCAGCACCAACATGTAGAAATGTTCATGAATAAAGTTCTGAAAAAAAGAACAGAGCTGGAGATGATTCTAAACTGACCAAAAAGTGAAGAACATTAGTGGATCATTATTAATATAAGAGACTTGTGTCCACAGCATAGATGTTTATATTTCATGAATACACTGTATTACAATTCATTTCTACTAAATACATTTCAATACATTCTGACAAATACAGAGGAATGTTAACCTTTAAAGTACATTTTGTATATTGGAAATCATTTTCTTTAATGTAGGGGTGGGATTTTCCATGTCCACATTGCTGCCTGATGATGTGATTGTATAACACTTTTGTAAAGAGTGTTGTTCTTCATATTTCATAAACAATATCAAATATAATTAAAACAAGTCTGAGCCTTCAACCTTCATACTGTTTTTCTTTTCAATGGACTAAAGACTCTTCCTGCATGTTCAGCAATTAATATTAATTTCACTTAATATTTCTCTATATTTCTGAGGTAAATCTTAAGCTGTTCACCCTGTCATGAGAAAATATCACAGTTAAAGGTGTGCCATAAATTATCATACACAATAAAATCACCAAAATACCCTAAAATATCATACTATTTTAGGGCCATATGGACCATCAGGGTACACATATCTTTTGCTGTTTGTAGCAAAATAAAAATGTACACTGTTCTCATTTCCCTTTAAATATCTATTAGAGACAGATTATATCTGTTTAGTATGTTTAATGTTTTGCCTGATTCTCTGTCCTGCAATCGAATTTCTGGAAAGCTTCTTTGTTGTAATCAGTTGTAAAAAACCCTATACCAATAAATTAGATTTTATTTGATTTATTTTACTTCGGATACCCACAAATGAATCTAAGTCTAAGAGTCTAAGAATTCACTAATACCTAGTGTAATAATAACTGTAAATAATCATTAATAATATGGTATCTGTCAAGTAAAAAAATGTTAATTGTTTTTAGATCACTCTAGTTATGAATATGAGAAATATTTCCAGGTGTTTGAACAGAGGCGTAGCAGCTCTGTCAGTCGGACTCAAGAGTTTGATCCTGATCTCTCCTTTCCTCTAACTTCCTCTAATTATCGTTAATTAGCGTTAGAGCTCTGTGCTGATCGTTAAACTGCAGTGTCCGTCTCCTGCACCTGCTGCAGCAGGGTTTTTGGCCCACTTCCTGTTAGCTAACGCGATTATCATGAGGCGCTGGGGGTGAAAATCACTCCTTGGCCGTTCAATCGATTTAATGATGTTATGAGTTGCGGGCTGTACTGACCGGTGGCGACTGCTTTTAGGATATTTTTGGAGCCTATAAAGAGAGAAGAAGAAGTGAGTGATGAAGAAAGAGGGAGTGAGTGAATATAGTAAAAGGAGTGTGACCAAACTTGCGGATTATGCAATTCGTACCACATAAATAAAGAGTAACAATATAATAGAGGCCAGACTCATTTGTAACATTGTAACAAACCATGACTGATGACTGATGGCTTAAAAAACAATGCATGGCAACACATGATGGATCCTTAGGGATAAATATTAATTCATGCAAATATGTCTCCTCTGAGAAGGCAGCCAGACAGACAACAGTTAGAAACATTCTAAAATAAAGACATTTTTACACTAATAACAGTTTTTAATGAAAACTCAAAGGTCAATATCTCTACAGGATATTGTAGTCTACAATTAGCGAATATCTGAGTAATGTGGGTGCTAGGTCTGTGGTGCATGGGAAGTTTTGCCGATATTTTCCTGTAGTAAGAAGCTGCAGAATTGTACCTCATTGCGTTTTTTTAGCCAAATTGGTGTCCTCAAAGCACCATTACTGGACATTATTGCCCAGGCAGCTGTACTGGGGAGAGTTCTCATAAGGTAAATAAAAGAGATTTTCTTTTTTATTTTTGGATTATTGTTGTTGGTGGTAATGATAAACATGCTTACACCTTTTTCAACCTTGTTTTGGCTCCACTGAAACTGTCCTCATTAATATCCAGTGACCACACACACTCCTCTACAGTGTGATCTGCTTAATGAGATGATTAATGTTGATGAAATTGAGCCACAAATGCTACTGTTGTTGTCTCTCCTCTGCTGCAGTTTCTCATATTTGTTTTTTTCCACATCGGAGAAGTGCTGCAGTCCACAGCCAGGGTCATTACGCGGTCACTGGTCTGAAATCTGACCAGGCTTATGGAACTCATATGAAAATGAGGCTCATGCTGGTGTATTGTTCTCTGCTGTGGTATCACTGGGAGGGGAATGATCACCTACGTCTCCAGCTCTGATCCAAAAGCAGGTAAACCATCAAAACAGGCAAATCAGCCCCTCACAGGGAGAGGGTGAAAGCAGACAAGAGACAGGGAGAGAGAGAGAGAGAGAGAGAGAGAGAGAGAGAGAGAGAGAGAGTTTTTGGGATTAATTTATGGGTTAAATCTCCTTTATGAAGGACACTTTACAATTCACACATTTCACACACAACCATTTATACCTAGCATTCATCTACACATCGATGAGAAGCTGCAGCCAATAGCGCACAGCGTACTCTCAACCGGAAACAACCGTGCACCTTATTTATTAATTATTATTTAAGACTATTATAATTTAATAGTCTTAAAAATACAAAAATACTGTGCATCGCAATAATTTCTGGGTCGATATATCAGTAAAAAATTATAATCGTGACAGGCCTATCAGCACTGCCGTTTTCCTCTTGTTCTTTATCTCCACCAGGGAATGGCTGTCCATAGGGAGGACAATTTCTTTGTGGGCCACTCTGTGTGTGGACCAATGAAAAGCTGAAAACAGAACCTGAATAAACTATTCTGATACTGAATTGTGCATTAGTCTACAGCATCCAAAGTGCACAGCCATTAGCTAATCATGAACATTCCTGCATACAGTTATCAGAACAATCCTTATCAATAAAAACACACAATAGTTTATTAATAAGAGAAAGCATCTAAAAAGGGTAAAGGAGGAGTTCAGAAGGTAGATGATAAAAAGAAGAAAAATGCATGAAAGTGCTGTTTTTCCAGAAAAAAAGTTCATTTTCTAAAAAAAAAAACCCTCTCATTTAATAATGTTTATGTTGAATAATTTACATAAACATTATATTTCCTTTGGAGTTGCTGGGATTGTAGTTGACTGATCTAAGAAAAAAGTTCAGGGCTGAATTTAGTTCCCAGTACAGCCTTCATCACCACTATCACAATCTTCACAACAATCATATTCACCAGCACGGTTATTGCTACAGTACTTTTAGCGTCATCATTGCCATCACCATGATCACCTATCTTCACCGTCACCTTCACACCATAACCATTGCCATCATTATTAACATCATCACCATCATCGCCATCGCCCTTTTTATTAACTTCCCCATCATTACTCATTTCCACTGTCACCTTCACCAACATCATCATAATTTCCATTCCCATATATGCCGTCATAATCATAATCATTTCTGCTCTTCTATATGTGTGTGTGTGTTCCTTATGCCAAGCCTGCAAAGTGCTCAATACTGTATTGATTGGTTCACTAGAGCAACCCAAAAAACTCTCTCTCTCTCTTTCTTCCTTTTTCTCTCTCTCTTTCACTATGTCTGTTTGTGTTTTTCTCCTCCAGGGACATTGTGATATGAAGGATGTGTCTGTGTGTCTCAGTAGCAGAACCTAATGGTCCCGTGCTGAGATACTCTGCAGGCTGTTCTCAGCATTTCAGTGTGTTGTGTGTCATTTCAACTTTAGCTCTGTTCTCTTAAATCAGTAGTTTTGGGAACTGTGATCATATAATAGTTTCTTTCTTTATTCACATGTAAACTCCTGCCACCTTCACATCCTGTTAATAAACAGTTCCTGTTTTTTTTTGTGTTTTTTGTGCATTGTGTGTGTTGTTCACTGTCCGTGTTTTTCAATGTGTGTGTTTTTCAGTGTGTGTTGTGTGTGTTTTACATTTTGTATGTGTTATGAGTCTTTATGTGTGTGTGTGTGTGTGTGTGTGTGTGTGTGTGTGTGTGTGTGTGGTGTGGGTTTTCAGTGTTAGTTGTTCAGTGTTCAGTTCAGTGTCTTTCTGTGTGTGTGTGGTGTGGGTTTCAGTGTGAGTCGTTCTGTGTGTGTGGTGTGGGTTTCAGTGTGAGTTGTGAATCTTTCTGTGTGTGTGGTGTGGGGTTTAGTGTAAATTGTGAGTCTTTCTGTGTGTGTGGTGTGGGTTTCAGTGTGAGTCGTTCTGTGTGTGTGCGTGGTGTGTTTTTCAGTGTGAGTTGTGAGTCTTTCTGTGTGTGTGTGTGTGTGTGTGGTGTGGGTTTCAGTGTGAGTTGTGAGTCTTTCTGTGTGTGTGGTGTGGGTTTCAGTGTGAGTTGTGAGTCTTTCTGTGTGTGTGGTGTGGGTTTCAGTGTGAGTCGTTCTGTGTGTGTGCGTGGTGTGTTTTTCAGTGTGAGTTGTGAGTCTTTCTGTGTGTGTGTGTGTGTGTGTGTGTGGTGTGGGTTTCAGTGTGAGTTGTGAGTCTTTCTGTGTGTGTGTGTGGTGTGGGTTTCAGTGTGAGTTGTGAGTCTTTCTGTGTGTGTGTGTGTGGTGTGGGTTTCAGTGTGAGTTGTGAGTCTTTCTGTGTGTGTGGTGTGGCCATCGGTCGTGACTGGAGAGGCTGTTGGTGCACCTGCTGTGTGTGTGTGTGTGTGTGTAATTGGTGTGGGTTTTCAGTGTGAGGTATGTGTGTTTTACTGTGTATTTTTCAGTGTGAGTTGGTGTTTTTAGAGCGTGTTGCATATCTTTCTGTGTGTTTTGTGTGGTGTATTGTGTGTGTTTTTTATTTGTGTATTTTGTGTGTTTTACTGTGTTTTTCAGTGTAATTTTGTGTGTGTTTGCTTTAGCTCTAGGCTCTGTTGTCAGTCTGCAGCTGGATTACAGAGAATGTTCATGAGGCTTATTCACTGGATCGGGAGTGTGTGCGTGTGTAGACGTCATCAGCGCAATGTGACGTTCAGTGAGTTCAGTGCGTCATCACTGGAAAACAAGAAAGAGTGAATGAGATCATGAAAAAGAGAGTAAGAGAACCACAAATGAAAGAAAGAATAGAGAGTGAAAAGGAGAGTCAGAGGAAGAGATTGTGAGAAACATAAAGAAATGAAGATAGAGAAAACTATGTATTAGAGAGACATCAAGGGAGAGAAGAGAGACAGATATTGAATGTTACATTATGAGTCATCATCATACCTGCTTCTGACGTGTCTCTCTCTCTCTTTCTCTTTTTCTCTCTCTCCATCAGTTTGTCTCCGAGTGTCTGGCTGAGTCACTGTGACGACAGCACCATCCTCCATCCCCAAGGATACGAGCCTATATGACACACACGCACATCGGTCGTGACTGGAGAGGCTGTTGGTGCACCTGCTGTGTGTGTGTGTGTGTGTGTGTGTGTGTGTGTGTTTAAGCAGATGATGCACCTAAAGATATTAATTTGTTCTCCGGATTTCTATAATATAATAAAATAAAAAGCACTGTCCCCTTTTTACTATAACTGTACTTTATTCACTTCACTCTATGCCTTGCTAACAGTGTCGATATATTGTGATATATTGAATTGTAACACCTGTATTGTCAGACATATCACATTGCTACTGACATTTAGCCAATAAACAGCCATACTTACCAGTACAACTCAACTACCACTACAATGAGCTCAAAGATGTTTAACCTGAAATTTTTTTTAACATATTTACACATGCATTCTTTTCCATTGGCTCCAGGCACCACATTTTTGCATATAGTGTCCTTCACGTTATCACCAGTGTGTTGTTTTTCCCTGGAAGGTGTTACGCCCTCGCTATGTTTTCCTGTGTTTTCCCCGTTTCCTAGTGTGTTTCTCTAGTACTTTTCCATCACGTGTGTGTAATTTGTAGCTCCGCCCCTCGTTACCTGTTTCCCCAGGTGTTCATTGTTTCATGTTTAGTATAAATAGTACTTGTTAGTCTACGTTTGCGGTCGGTCTTTGCACCTTCCCACGTTTGTTTGTCTCATCACGCTATTTGCTATTGTTTTGCCACGCCACGTCACGTTTGCTTATTTCATGTTTCTGTATTTACTCGTTCTTGTTTATTTCTAGTCACGTTTTTCCCTGTTTGTTTATGCACATATTTATATTCGTTATTCCCCTGTTTGTTTATTTGTTTATTTGTTATTTAATAAAGTCTGTCTTACCCGCGTTTACGTCCGCCTCCCATCTGCTCGCGCGTTACAGAAAGACCGACCGCCATGGACGTTTATGCGGGACACCCTTGGGTTGGATCCGGGCTGGCCATCCGTCATGCCCCCTTTGGGACCTCGGCACAGGAAAACCCGAGGCCTCGAGGCCGGAGAAGGCCTCGGGCTAGGCGTTCTAAGAGGTCCCAAAATTCGGAGGATTTTCTTGGGGGGGGGGGCTAACTGTTGGGGCTATCGGCCTCGGGGGACACGAGGCGGGCAGAAACGCAGGCTGTGAGGATCCCTACTTCTGGGATTACGTGGACCTCCTCGCAGCTGCGTCTAGTTCGGAGGATGAGTTAATCCTTCCGGCTCTCAGATGTCCTCTGTGTCTCCGGGAGGAGGCCGCCTACGTCCCAGAGCGATCTTCAGCAGCGCCGGCTTTCAAGACGCCGTCTTCCGTCGGCCCGCCTCCCATGGCGCGCTCCATCACGGCGGCTACGCAGCTAGCATCTCCAGCGGCTGCAGCTCCAGGCATCCCCACGGCTACGCGGCTAACGCAGCTAGCATCTCCAGCGGCTGCAGCTCCAGGCATCCCCACGGCTACGCGGCTAACGCAGCTAGCATCTCCAGCGGCTGCAGCTCCAGGCATCCCCAGGCAGTTAGCATCTCCTGCTTCCACGGGTCAAGTTTCTCTGGCTGCTACGGCGCCCGCATCTTCTACGGCTGCAGACCCAGCTTCCACGGCGGCCGCCGAGCAGCGCTTCCAGTCACCCGCAGCGGCAGCAGATCTTCGCTGCGGGGTTCCCATGACAATGGCGCTACACTGTACTGCTACTGCCACCCCGGAACCTGAATACGCTGCGGTGAAATTAAGTCAAGTCTCCGTGCAGTCTTCAGCAGCCCGAGTCATCACACAGACACCTACAGCCCAAGGGTCCAAGTCTGTTCATGTGAGTGTTCCTGTGTCAGCGGTGCCCGCCACCGCTAATGTTCCTGTGTCAGCGGTGTCCGCCACCGCCCATGCTCCAAGGTCAGCGGTGCCCACTGCCAATGTTCCTGTGCCAGCGGTGCCCAACACCAATGCTCCAAGTTCAGCAGTGCCCACCGCCCATGCTCCAAGGTCAGCGGTGCCCACCGCCAATGTTCCTGTGCCAGCGGTGCCCACCGCCAATGTTCCTGTGCCAGCGGTGCCCACCGCCAATGTTCCTGTGCCAGCGGTGCCCACCGCCAATGTTCCTGTGCCAGCGGTGCCCACCGCCTATGTTCCTGTGGCAGAGGTGCCCACCGCCAATGTTCCTGTGCCAGCGGTGCCCACCGCCAATGTTCCTGTGCCAGCAGTGCCCACCGCCAATGTTCCTGTGCCAGCGGTGCCCACCGCCTATGTTCCTGTGCCAGCGGTGCCCACCGCTCCTGCTACGATACCAGCGGTGCCCACCGCTCCTGCTACGATGCCAGCGATGTCCACCGCTCCTGCTACGATGCCAGCGGTGCCAGACACCATCCATGTTCCTGTGCCAGCGGTGCCCACCGCCCATGTGCTGATGCCAGCGGTGCCCACCGTCCATGTTCCTGTGCCAGTGGTGTCCACTGCCCATGTGCCGATGCCAGCAGTGCCCACCGTCCATGCTCCTATGCCAGCGGTGCCTACCGCTCCAGCGCCGACACCAGCGATGCTCGTCGTCACGCCGCCAGCCCCAGCTGCTCTAGTCACAGCGCCGCCAGCTCCTGCTGCCCGAGACGCAGCGCCGCCAGCTCCTGCTGCCCGAGACGCCGCACTGCCAGCTCCTGCTGCCCGAGACGCCGCACCGCCAGCTCCTGCTGCCCGAGACGCCGCACCGCCAGCTCCTGCTGCCCGAGACGCCGCACCGCCAGCTCCTGCTGCCCGAGACGCCGCGCCGCCAGCTTCTGCTGCCCAAGCCGTCGCGTCGCCAGCGAGGCCCGTCACCACACCCAAGCCCATCCCGGCACCCAGGACTAAGTTTTGCCCCAAGCCTCGTGTGCCCAGGTCTACCCCAAGGCCCCCGGACTCCAGCCCAAGAACTTTGCCCAGGCTGGCTCCATGGACTACCCCACAGACTTTAGCCAGTCCTGGGCATCCCCAAGTGGTTCTGGTTCCCATGTCACTTCCTGTTCTGGTCCCCGTGTCTGTCTATGTTCCGGTTCCTGTCCTGTCTGGTTTGTCTGTGCCTGTTCCTGTCACCGTTTTCGTGTCTGTTCCTGTCAATGTTTTTGTTCCCGTTCCCATGTCTAGTCCTGTCCAGTCACCTGTCATGTCTCACGTCCAGTCATCGTCCCCTGTCCAGTTCCCCGTCCAGTCTCGTGTCTCGTCCAGTGTACAGTCTAATGTCCAGTCTCCGTTTATGCCCAATGTCCAGTCTCCAGTCATGTCCCCTGTTCCGTCTCCTTTCTTTGTCAAGTCTTCTGTCTCATCTCCTGTTTTGTCTCAAGTCAAGTCCCCGGTCTCGTCTCTTGTGTTTCCCGGCCTCTCCCCGCCGCCGGCCCCCGGGGTTCGTTCTTACGCGCCTCGGGAGCTGCGCGTTTAGGGAGGGGCTTCTGTTACGCCCTCGCTATGTTTTCCTGTGTTTTCCCCGTTTCCTAGTGTGTTTCTCTAGTACTTTTCCATCACGTGTGTGTAATTTGTAGCTCCGCCCCTCGTTACCTGTTTCCCCAGGTGTTCATTGTTTCATGTTTAGTATAAATAGTACTTGTTAGTCTACGTTTGCGGTCGGTCTTTGCACCTTCCCACGTTTGTTTGTCTCATCACGCTATTTGCTATTGTTTTGCCACGCCACGTCACGTTTGCTTATTTCATGTTTCTGTATTTACTCGTTATTGTTTATTTCTAGTCACGTTTTTCCCTGTTTGTTTATGCACATATTTATATTCGTTATTCCCCTGTTTGTTTATTTGTTATTTAATAAAGTCTGTCTTACCCGCATTTACGTCCGCCTCCCATCTGCTCGCGCGTTACAGAAGGTCCCTGCTTTTGGATGTGTGTTTGTATATTATGTATTGCGTAGCTGCCAGGCCTTTGTGGTGTAGTCTGTAAGAAAAGGTTACCTTTATTCTCTGTTGGTGAGGTGTTGTTGTGTGTTGGCTCTGCTCTGCTACCCAAGATTATGCTTCCAGTTTTAATAGATTTTTGAGGAAAAATGTTAAAATATTGCTTCAAATTTGTGTGATTAAGCCTATATTTACTAAATACATTGTAATTAGGTTTTCTTCAATATGGTCACTATAATGTTTTATTGGTAAAGTACCATAGTTTCTTCTAATATAATTACTGTAGAATGTAGACAACTTGTTCATAATGTTGCTGTATGGGCTGCAGTGTTATTAGAAAAGAAAAATGTTTAGTATCTAGTATTCTTTATGTTTATAAATGTGTATTTCTGTTTTTTAACAGTGGGTGCTAAGCTAAAAATGATAACAATAAAAGAAAAAAAAACATGAATAGAACAGTTTCACAAACATATATGTCGTTTAGCTTGGTGGAAGTTTATGTCTGTGTTTTTAGAATAAAGTAATGAATATGATATTGAATCATTTATAGAAGATACAGAATAATTTATACAACAATAAATAGTGTATAGTTCATACAGGATATGGAATTATACATAGTATACCTTGAATAATTCATAGTAGATTCTTAAAGATTCAAAATGAATACTGAATAAATTATAAAATATAAAAAAACATCTTTAATCATTCATAAAAGATACAAAAAATGTACGCAAAATTCTAAAGTAATTAGCATTGTCAAGTCAAGTCAATTTATTTATAAAGCACATTTAAAAGACATCAAGTGTCAACCAAAGTGCTGTACAATAAAACAAAACAAGATTTAAAAGAAAGCAAATCAGTGGTAAAACTATTTAAAAAAATAATAATAATAATGAAAATAATAATAAGAAGCACTTGAATAATTGAAATCATATTGAATATGATTTCTGAAAAAGAAATACCTTTTAAAATTGTCTTGGTTTTATATCTCAGACGAACCATAATTTTTACAGTGAAACTCACGTGTGTGTGTGTGTGTGTATCCATGTGACCCAGCTGTGTTGTTGTGTGTTGTAAAGTTTCTATTATGTCACATGTTTGAGTTATGACTGTTATGTAGCCATAAACACACACACACAGAAGCAGCTAATCAGCCAAGGCATGTTTGGCATCTGATGTGTTGTTAAAGGTCACCTTCCGTCGTTTTTTCTTTCATTTTAAAATGTCTAGTTGTGGTCTCTAGTATGAATGAATGACATGTGAGCCGTTTTTGTAAAAAAAAAAGTGCTCAGGTGTCTCTGTATAGCTCTTTTTTAATGGACTGTTTTAGGGGTGTGTCCAAAATGACCGGATTCCAGCTTTGCTCATGAATATTCATACATGCAAACAGCATGCAAATATCTCTCATCTGATTGGCTAGGAGCACTGCGACGCCCCTCCACCGCTCTGCCGCTCACTGCCTCCCACCTCCTAACTGATGAGCGGTGATGAGCGCTTCAGCTCCGCCTCTGGGAGTTTCTCGAGCCAAGGTGAGTTTCTGCCTACGTAGGCAGAAAGATAATTCAAAATTCACCCGTTTTTCGGAGGGGGGGAGGGGGGATTTCTTTGCTTAGCTCCTGCAGACAATGGGGGCTGCAAAACAGTTTAATGTGCAGGTGTACACATTCAACTCGGAGAGACCTACTGTATTCCACAAAAAACAAGAAAAATCGGATTTTCGCGGAAGGTGACCTTTAAGTTTACAATGGGAGACGATAGGCTAACACTGTTAACACTCACACATAAACACATACCTAAAATCTTGTTTAAATGAGTATAGAAGGGCACAGTTTTTTGGCAAGGTGGGGGGTGATTGTTGAGGGAGGGGGCTTACAGAGGTGTGATTGGTGACAGTCTAAGTGGAGTGTATATTAGCAGCATTAGGCTAGCATTTCTAGTGGTAAATCAAAGAAACATAAATCACATATAAAAAACTGTCATGGCTGATTGACTGTATGTAGGGTTAGTAACCAGTCATTTCACAAAACTTCTTTGCTCCTTTACATGTGTTCTAGATGTTTGGACCTACTGGAAGGTTCGGGGCTTTTAAGGGGTTTTCCCTTTCTGCCACATAAACAAAAGTGTATATAATCTATTAAAATTAGCTGTTTTGCACAAATCATTGGATTAAAAGTCTAAAGTGTGTATGAATCATGTTTGTTTCAGCTGCTCAGGCCAAATGTCAAACACACACTGTTAGAGCTTTGGAAATAAACAGATCTATATCTTGCTCTTCATTATTTATACCTTATGTGAGTGGGGTGCATTAATGCCCCCTTCCACTGACTGCACAAATAACCTCACAATCTGCAGGCCCACCTTCATGAAGGAATTTTAGACTTTCAGAACAATACTGAAACCTTTTTTATGCTGTAGAATACTATGGAACCTGCTACAAGATACATTTTATTTGATTTAGTTTTATAAAAGACCATTGCCTTTACTAGAAACCCCTTTTGAAACAGTTTTATTAGCCAAAAAACATTCAAGCATTTAAATAGTTAACTGCTGCTTCTAAGAATTGTTTACTTTCTGTTTATTATCCACCAGATTATTTACTTCCCCTGGCACTGATTTAAATGTTACGGCTGATTGTTGTATGAGTGATTCTAATGCTATTAGGATAAAGGTGTCCAACTGCATTGTGGTGGATTTTTGGTGTTCTATCAATAATGCTTTATTATTAAAATATCAATTTCTTCCTCTTAGGATTATTTATAATTATATATTTATATGTAGTTAAGAGTTTGATTTCCTAGTTTCTGTATATTACTGTATGTTTTTCTGTTCTACTTAGTAACTTTAGTGCTGTATATTTATGTAACCTTGCTGCAGAGTTACTGTATTTCTTTAGTCTTTAGTCAACCTAAGCATAACCACAAATGTATATTATGCTACAGTGACTTTTACCTAAAATATTTACATAGTTGAATAGGATGGGTCCACCTTATATCCCGGTTCCTCTGAGGTTCCTCACAGGTCTACGGGAGTTTTTTTTTCTTAGTCATGTTTTGTTGAACTTATTTTGTCTTGTCAAAATGTATTTTGAAACACCAGTTGTAAACAGGGCTACATAAATTAATTCGATTTGATTTGGTTTTATATAAAAAATCATTGCCTTTACTAGAGAACCCTTTTGGCAAGTTTTATTAGCCATAGAAAATGTTATGCATGCAAGGTTTTAGAATCATAGTAACTCTATATGGAACAATTGCCTACTAAAGAAGAAAGAAAGAAAGAGTCAGACAAAGCACCATTTATAAATCCAAATGTTTTTTTTAATGTTTCTACATAGAAGCCTCGCTTTACCAAAGAACATTTAATGAATGCTTACAATACCTCTCTTTCAAAAAGCTCAAAAATAACCAGTGCCTTTACTAATAATAACCAATAAATAATTATTTTTGTGGTGTTTATGGAGCTTTGCCTTGTTTGTTATAAAACACACAAGAAAACACTTGATTTAATGAACACCCTTTTAAAAAGTGTGTATAAAACCTTTGTCATCACCAAAGAATTCTGAAAAATGACACCTTTTTACGAGTGTGTTAACAAAGTGCAATTAAGAACCATAAGAACCACAGCAATGAAGCCAGACAACATATTTTCAATGGGTGTACACAGATCAATTGTTTTAATTATAAAAAAAAACCTGCAAGTGCCCTCTTTCACAAACAAAACACTCTGTATAAAACCTTGCCTTTATTAAACAACCTTTGTCTATTTGAAAACTCTTGAGGAACCACCATTAGGAGTGTATATAGAACTCTTCTTGCCTTTATGTAAGGAACCTTAAAATACACCAATATCTTTAGGTGTGTATATGACATAGCCTTCACTAACAGCCTTCACCTGTAATCATGTTTCTGTAAAGCTGCTTTGTGCCAACACCAGTTGTAAAAAGCGCTATACAAATAAATTTGATTTGATTTGATTTGACTAACGAATACAGAAGAGTCTCTGTTTAATAAAGTTAAATCATACAACCTTTGCCTTTACTAATGAATCTGTAAAGAACTATGTTTAAGAGTTTAAGCTACACAGGAAATTTGTGAACTGTTAGTGTTAAACTTTACACTTTCAGTGTTAATTTAACACAGTTGATTTAACACTGCCAAATGTCCTGTGTAATGACACTGTAACATGATCTTTGGTGCAGATGTTTACCAGAAAGGAAGTCTGTAATGTGATTCCTGACATTCTGTTTCTGTCTAAATGTTTTCTACATAAAAATTGTTCCCCTCTAATCCATTTCATCATGAATATTACAAAAATGTTCCACAGTGCAGTTTGAATGATCAGTCTTTTTCTGGAAAAGAGTGAAATGTCAGAACACTCATTAGCATTCCTGCATTTCTGTTGATCTTAACCAGCTTTAGTACCATTCAGCCATAACATTAAAACCACACTTCCTAAAATTGTGTAGTTCCCCCACTTTCTATCAGAAGGACTATGGCCTGTCATGGCATGAACACCACAAGAACTCTGGTGTCCTTTAGTATTTGGCACCAAGACGTAAGCAGCAGGTACTTTAAGTCTTGACATCAGTGAGCCTTGGGCGCCCATGACCCTGTAGGTGGTTGACTGGTTGTCCTTCTTTTTAGAACCTTTAGTAGGTACTGAGCAGGCCTGGACTGGGAATTAAATTCAGAGCTAAGCTTTATTTTAGACAAGCCCACTCCAATAACACCAATTCCACATCAGTATCAGTCTATCTATAAAAATCTACAATATTTAGTAATGGATTTTTTAAAAATAGATCAATTAAAGTTTCCTCAAAGAGTCTCTAATACACCTGCTGTCTGTGATTGGCTAATGGCCATGCACTTCGAGTACCATAGACCAAAGCACAATCCAAAACTTTTATCAAATTATATTTTTATCCACACACAAAGCAGCCCATCGGGAACTGCCCCGCTACTACCTTTGGCCAGTCCATCCCTGCTGACCATTGCATACTGGGAACTTCCCACAAGATATGCCTGATGTTTTGGAGATGTTCAGCCCCAGTTGTCTAGATAACTGCTGACCACTCATTGAAGCCAGATAAATACCTTTACCTGGCAGTGATCTAAATGTTATGACTGATAGTTATATGAGTGCTTTTATTGCAAAAAATGTTAAAGGTGTTCAACAGAATTTTAGTGGAATTTAGGAATTCTATGCTGCAGGGATTTGCCACTCTATTGTCAAATGCTATTTTTTTTGTCCTTTTGGTAAGAAACAAATATGTACATTCTTCCCATGTATTTTATAACTCTCACAATAAATGACAATCTGTTCCTGGACCTGCATAAGGAAATATAGTGTAGGGGTATTCCCTTTGCCATAAACCAAAGTCTAAAGTAGTGTTTACAGTGTTCATTTAAACACTAAAATAGTTTAATGGGTTTATTACGTAAGTGTGTTCTGGTGTAAAGCTAAGACAGAACATGTGAACAAGTAGTTCACAAATATACATGTAACCTATTAAAATACTTATATATATATATATATATATATATATATATATATATATATATATATATATATATATATATATATATATATATATATTAAAATATCAGTACTTTTACTAAAATAACATGTTAAAAACAATAAAAAAAAACTAAAATATGTTTTGTTGTTTTTGCTGTCTTTAGGTCAGATTTGTATTGAATAGATTTTGGTCAGACAGACTTTGGTGCAGATAGATTTGGGATCAGGTTTGGGTTCAAATGAGTTCAAATGGAATTAGTTTTAACCCAAATGTATATGGGTTAGGTAATATTAATCCAATAAATCTTTAATTGGTGCACTGTGTTTATATTTAAATGAGTTTGAGTTCAGATGGCATTAGACTCGTTTTGATTCAAATGTATTGAGTTTAAGGTTCAAAGGGGTCTGGATCTTAAAACGTTCAAGCTGAAGTTAAATTAAGTGGGTTTAGATTAAGATGAGTTCTTATTTTGGTTCAGGTTCAAATGCGCTTGGGATTAAGTGGATTTCAGTACAGATGGATGTGATACGAATTTGGGTTTAGATGAATTTAAGACCAGCTTGGTTTACACTGAGTACTTTCAGATGGATATTGGTTCAGAAGGCTGAAATGTGTTGAGGTTTTGGGCATTAATGCAGAGGAATTTGTATTCTAGTTTCAGCTCAGTTTCAGTTCATCTCGCGCATTTAGTAACTGCGTAGATTTATAACCTTATATGGAACGGCAGTCGCGTGCCCGTCTGTCATTGGCTGAACGGTGGCGCCAAATTTAACCTTTGAGATGCTGATTTTTTTTTTAGCTTGGCATGTTTTTCGCACATTGTGGGGACATTCTTGAGGTTCGTTTTATTGTTTGTTAACGGATGCTAATTACTTTACAAAACGGCAGCTTTTACCAAGACACGGGAATGAGTTTCTTAGGGTATATACAGCTCAGTTTCTGAATCAATTTCTCCGATTTTGCTATTTATAGGTATATATTTGAGTAAAATGAACATTGATGTTTTATTCTATAAACTACGAACAGCATTTCTCCCAAATTTTAAATAAAAATGTTGTCAGTTAGAGCATTTATTTGCATACAATGAGAAATGGATGAAATAACAAAAAGTCAAAGCTTTCAGACCTCAAACAATGCAAAGAAATCAAGTTCATATTATAATGTTTTAAGGAGTAACTTTTTTAATCACAGTTTTCATGCATGCTCTCCTCCACCAGTCTTACACACTGCTTTTGGATAATTTTATGCCACTCCTGGTGCTACAGTTCAGCTTTTGATGGCTTGTGATCATCCATCTTCCTTTTGATTATTTTCTAGAGGTTTTCAATTTGGTAAACTCAAAGAATCATAATTTTTAAGCGGTCTTAAATGTTTTTTCCACATCTGTACATCTAGGTTAGTTATAGTGGAGCACAAAGACAGCAATAAAGACATTTTCCCACGCCACGTTAAATCCCGAATATAGAAGCAGCTGCTGCCCGTCAGTGTCCAGCTGTGCAGCCTCGAGCTTAGCTGGAGCTCACTCACTGACGATTCGATAATGCCATGCGCAAATGCATGGCGCGATGCCCGAGGTCGATGGGTGGGTGAGTGGGTGGGTTATAAGTTGGGGGGTGATGGAACCGTGACATTTATGAACAGTATGAATGGGGATAACGTTCTAGAACCATGCAGAAAGTGAAGCATTCTAAAAATAACAAGTGTCCATCACGTAGAGCATTAAATAAACAAATCTTGTGTAAAAGAGGGAAAATATTCCAGATCAGGGGTCATTTTTAGCGACCATAAAGTCCAATATTCTAGAACATAATATGACTGGGGAGAACATTCTAAAACTACATAGGGGGGACGTTGGAGATTGGAGTTAATGAGAAAGAACATCTAAGAGAACATTCTAGTACCTCGTACATCAAAGTCAATTTAGTACGTACAAAAAAAAGGTTTATTAAAAAAATACTAATTATGCTCCATGGTGATTATGTTTTGGTCGTTATCTGATTATCCACAGTTTAAAGAGCTGGCAGTATCTTCACGTCACGAGACGCGGATCAGGCATGCTGACTGAAATCACACACGTTTACACCTGATCAATTCACGTGCTTTAGCATTGTATCCTCGTAAGATTTTTGGCACGTGCGTTTATATCATACTTCTATATCATGTGGCTCAAATGTCTCAGACCACCTCTGGTCTAAACTGGGTTGGGGATTGATTTTGTATCTGTTTTAAATGCGTTTTGGGTGCGTTTACATTTACAATTTTAGGTGACTTCCCCTTATCCCGACATAAACGTGATATATCCTGATAGTGGCTGCAATGACCAGGGTGTAAAAATGATTATTTTAGTTGCAAGTAATATAAAACAGTCGGTTGGCGCCGACCTGCATCTGGTGGATCTCTCAACACATCATCATTCACGATGTTCTAAGATGTTCTGCTCTATTAACTGTATTGTCATCCCAGTTATCATGCTGGCGATAGTTCTCTTTATTCACACTGTTCTCTCTGCAATATTCTCCCCAGCGTTTACTGTCCTGAAATGGTCTTGTGTTTTTTTTTATCTAAAACATCCATCTTAAATGTTCTCCCGGTGTAATGCTATATAGTATAGAATGTTCTCCCACTCTCAACTGTTCTAGATTATTCCTTCTTATTCTGACACTGATATATAAAGTTTTCCGCATTCACGTGCAATGTTATCATAATGTGTTCTAGAAGGTTATAGAATGATCTATCTATTCATTTTGAAATGTTGAAATTCCATCGACATTCAGTCTGTTCTAGACTGTTGTAAACCATGCAAATTGTATCCACACAGGTTTAGAATTCTATCTTATTTACTGTTCTTATCCACAATAGTTCTAGAGTTTGGTATGCTCCCCATTCACTTGATTCTTGCTAAAATGTTATTCCCATTAAGATTGTTCTAGAATGTTCTACACATTGCATACTTTATCCACAGTTTTACAACTTACCAATTATTTTTGTATTAACACAGCTCTGCAATGGTATTTAATATTTGCTGATTCAGAAGGTTGCTCAGCTATACCCTTTCTACAATATTTCCTACACAGTTTTACTTTATTTTTACTTTCTCCCCACAGTTTTAGATTCTTTCCCTCACTTTTCTAAAATGTTCTCAAAATCTTATCCACACAGTTCTAGGATGTTCTCTCCTTCAATTATCTAGTTTGGTCCCCAATGATCCTCCTTCTATACCGTTTTCCAGAATCTGATCTCCCTTTTTTCTACTACCAATTACTAATTTAGAATTAAGCAATAAGGATTTTTCTTATCCACCAAGTTCTAGAATATTCGCTTCCAACCACTGGTTCTTTCATCTTCTGGAACGTGTAAAAGAAACAGCTGCCAACATCACACAGCTGTGGCTGGTTCACATAGGAGCTCTGAACGTTGTGAACGTTGGAGCTCTGGACCTCTTCCTCGCGAGCAGGTTGGTCGAGGTAGCACGCGCGTGGAATTCAGTAGTTCCACGAGCCCCGTAGGTGCACCTCAGCCCGAAGTCGCCGTGTACTGTGGGCGTGGTCGCGCGCCGATCACGCCTCCTTCTCGCCACCGACGTCACGCGGACGGCTATTTTGCATGAAAGCACACACTCAAACGCAGACGTACACATACACAGACACCCAGCGCGAGGCTCCAGCGACCGAGCAGCGGCGAAATGGAGCTGCCCGCCGCGGGAGAGCACGTCTTCGCAGTGGAGAGCATCGAGAAGAGGCGCGTCCGGAAGGTTAGAGCCGAGGGATTTAGCGGTTAGGTTTTTCACTGCAGCGGGGTGAAGGGTGTTTGTTGACGCACGAGGATTAGCCTAATCTGGTGCTTGTAAAAAGTTCCTCGCGCTAACGGAAGGTCGTGTGTCTCTTTGCAGGGGCGTTTTGAGTACCTGGTGAAGTGGAGAGGCTGGTCACCCAAGTGAGTTTGTGCACTTAACCTGTGTGTGTGTGTGTGGGTGCGCGCGAGCGCGCGTAAGAGCGGGGGAAGGAAAAGATGAAGTCTAACTTCATTCCGCGCGCACAGCAGCTTCTCCTGCTGGCTGATGCACGACTGCTGCATGCATTTATTGCATTCATATACAGCATAAATTGCATTTTGGAGCATGCATGTGTTTCTAACGTAGTTTTCCATTTGAAAACATTTATTTTTTCTACATAACTGTTTTTTGCACGCGTAACATTAAAGGTGTATTATGAGATGTGTTCGCGCGTGATGTGCATTTCACCCTCTATCTGCTTTTCTGCTTCTCCCTGCGCGCGAGCTGCTGTGAAGATGACAGCCACATTTAACGGGGTTTGGTTGAGAGATCTGGTCATGTTCACGCGCCATCCCCTCCCCCTCATCTCTCTCTCTCTCTCTCTCTCTCTCTCTCTCTCTCACTCACTTTCTCTCTCATACGCCTCTCTTCTCTCTCTCTCTCTCTCTTTCTGTAGGTATAACACGTGGGAACCAGAAGAAAACATCTTGGACCCGCGCCTGTTGGTCGCCTTCCAAAACAGGTGAGGCTTTTACAACTGTTACAGTATCTCTCTCTCTCTCTCTCTCTTTTTCTCTCTCTCTCTCCCTCTGTGGCTATATATCTATCTCTCTCTGTCTCTCTCTCTCGCTGTCAGAGGGAGGGTGCTTGAGCAAACAAGAGCGGGAGAGACATGCGCGCGTGCGCAGAACAGTCGGAATGGTGGCAAAATTCAGACTGCGTCGCATGCTGTATAAACACACCTACACATGCACCATACACGTGCGCGCACACACTCACGCATGTGTATGTCTGTGTGCACATATGCAAGTACATGTATGTACATAGGGCTATATGTACAAATAAAGATACAAATATATTTACACACCCATACACATATCTATGTTAATGCTCTGTACAGACGTACTGCCAATAAAATAGGCATATAAATGTGAATCTATTGACACCATGCCTAATGTGAGGTATGGATTACAAGAGTATAAAGACACCAGCATTGAGCTGTGGAGGAATGTAACTGCAGCATCCAATACTTTTTGGATGAGTTGTGTGTTTGTATATATATATATATATATTTAGTACGTGCTTAAACAGGAGCTACTAGTTCCTAGAAAATTCTCTTCTTTTATTGGCTACTCTTTTCCTTATTATAATGGGGCCTTTTCGAGATTTGACATCATGCTCCTCCTTTCTTAATGGTAATATAATATAAGAAAGCAGCATGAGTGTTTTAAATGGTAAATGTTGGGGCAGCCATGAGCCAAAACACACCCTGATCCTTTTTTGAAACAGTTTCTAGACTTGGTGTGCATTAGTGCGCCCCCACACCACCTCACCCCACCCCGAATTCCACACATTTGCCTCTAACTGGCATCTGCTTGGGCCATTAGTGCTCTCCCTCAGGGACGGGCTATACCAGGGTGAGTAATTGCAGGTCTCTCCTGAGAGTGTGTGTGTGTGGTTTAATTAGGGTTGGGGGGTGGAGGAGGAGTTGGATAGAAAGGGAATTTGATGGGGAAAGGTGATGACAAACATTTCGGCAGAATGGACTATTTTTCATTCCCCTGTAGGAGTGTACTGTTTTGGGCTTACTTCTTCCCGTTGCAGTGCATGACTCATGCCAGACTGATTCATCAGTGAGGTTTAAAATAAATAAATTGACCCTGGTATTTGTTTTTAGTGACACACGCTGAGAGAAGTTAAAAATTAAAGGTGGTGAAATATAAAGGCCTTTTTTTAAATTGAAAAAAAAATGTTTGCCTCATGCTGGGCCGTGGGGTGGAATTTCCCCACAGTTTAGTAATCAAAGCCATGATTATGAGAAACAGCACTGCCTTCATTATCTGATAGCTGATGTATACATGTAACATCGTTGTTGATGGCTTATATTTTGCTTTTGAACCTAAACTGTATGTAGTAACAAGGTTCTATACAAGCCAAATCAGTAGAGGCCTACATACATAACAATAAAATAAGGCATTTATCCTGTCATATTTACCATATTCAACCCAAATATTGCAGCTGAAACAATAACATTCTTCTCTTTCTGCAGGGAGCGGCAGGAGCAGATGATGGGATACCGCAAAAGAGGTCCAAAACCGAAACATGTTCTTACACAGGTGAGAAAAAGTATCTTCTTCAGTAAATTTTCCTTATTATTCAATTATTTTAATTCTGTTTTGTTGTCGGGTCTTTGCACTGCATGCAAGATGGATGAGGAAATTCGTTTGTAATGCAGAATTTGTGCAGACTGGCTTACTTTCTGACTCTATAAAATACTGCACACTGTGTTTAAATCTGTGACTCAGATGGGTGTTGTTACATAAGGAAATAAATGTTCTGTGTAAAAGTATGTAATACACAACCTTTAGTTCAGAAATATAATATGGGCTTATGCCTATTATGCTCAAAATATGGATTAAGTAAGTTTGTATTCTGTTCTTATGACTATTACACTGTGTAGAGTATGTTACTTGTCATGACCAATAGCTGTCTAATAGATGTCTTCAGAGTATGCTGTGCTTTAGTTAAAACATTAATAACAAAAATAATTGTTTGCCTCCAGTGGAATGGCTGTTTAGGTTAGTCTGTCAGAACTGAGGTTTACAGATCTTTTTATGCTTTCATTTCAGGTCCCATCATTTGCTCTGAGATCCAACATCCTTTCTGGCCTGCAAGAGGCATCGCAAGACAATAGCAGCTATCTCAAAATGTCTGTGGACCCAGCACAGACACAGCAGTACCAGCTGAACAGCAAAAAGCACCACCCTTACCAACCCATCTGCAAGGAGAGCTCAGGGGACACTCTGGTCAATGGGAAAAAGAAGCACTACTACCAGCTGAACAGCAAGAAGCACCATCACTACCAGCCCAGCACCAAAATGTACCAGAAGGTGGAGACAGAGCCAGCTCAGACCCTGCAGCAGAAATGGGTTCAAGATAAGGATTCTGGATGTCTTGGCAAAGTGAGGGACATCACTATGGAGCTTGAGAAGCTTCCAGCTAGCCTCGACGGCAATGGAAAGCCGAAACTTGCTATGAAGGATGTTACTCAGGTCAGTGGAATAAGCAGCAAGCTGAAGATTGTGAAGAACAAAAATAAAAATGGCCGCATTGTCATTGTCATGAGTAAGTACATGGAAAATGGCACACTGGCCGCTAAGATTAAAAACGGGGAAGTGGACATGGGGGTGAAGCAGCAACAGAAGTTGCAGGAGAACCAGTCATCTGCAGTGACAGACAGTGTTGTGGAAAAGAACAGGCACTCTAAGAAGCACAGCCCTGAGAATGGATGGAAAAAGGACAGCAAAGATGAGACTAGGCCTTTGCCGTGTGGATTACCAAATGGAGCTTCCTTCCCTGCTGTGGATGGTTCAGTAACGTCAAGCCCACTGGCAGTCAAGACAAATAAATCAGAACAAAAGTCATGCAGTCCTGACCTTGATGATCAACCAGTGCAGTTGACAACCAAGTCCAGCTTAAATCCAAAGCCTTTAGATAAGGGAGCTCTTCATCATTTTGATCAGAGGAACGTCCTGGGAGCTCTCAAGCGGCGTAACTCAGAACCAGACAGACAGCAGGACAGTGAGGCCAAAAAATTCTCAACCTTTCGGAGTTTAAGTGCACCAGGGACAAGTCATTGTCAAAACAATAGTATCCACCATAATGGCCACCAGCACTCAAACGGACACGCAATGGAATTGGACTGCCAGGACGAGCCCATAGACCTAAGCTGCTCACGGGCAAGAAAGGAAAACAACTCAGTCATAAACTGTCAGATTAATGGGGGCTCTAAAAGGGCTGAGCATGCGGCAGGGCCTCAGTCTACACGGACAGAGAAAGAGCAGGACTTAAAACCTGTTTCCAGCTTTACACCTTTTCTTGGGAATATAATAATCACAGACGTAACGGCAAACTGCCTCACAGTGACATTCAAGGAATATGTAACTGTCTAAAAATGACTGCTGCTTAAAAAAATACTTATAAAAAATCTACTGATAACTTTGTTAATTTGTACAAATGTAAAGTAGGCTCTGCTTTCACACCTAAAGATCAGTTTAATTTTTTTATGATCCTGTATAAAATATAAGCTTTGATTCCGATTCATTATGCTAGCTATTCCATATTTGTAATTATGAATCAGCAATGGTTTGTTTCTGTCAGGGGCTTGTTTCCGTTGGCAGTGCTTTATATCAGAAAGCTAATATGTTTAAAAAGCACTTACTTGTGTATGTAATGCAGTGTATTGCAATGCTAAATGTTTTATTGTCCTCTCAATTTGCAATTTAAGAGTTTTGAAAAAACCCTTTTACACACAAAGTGTGTACCTGTATCTTTAGGATCATCTGAGCACATTAAAATCTTATTTTTGTGTGTCAGTAGATTTTCTGTGAATGTGGTTTTGTATATCAGGGCCTGTGCATGGGTGTACATGTGTGTTTGTGTGTGTTATGGTATGAAAGACCCTGCCATGTAAACAGGCAACCCTTTCTCCTTGTCTGATGCAGCAGTAATCGTCCAGGGCCTTGGTATCAGTGCACTTTGCCCTGTCTTTCACAAAATGTGAAGTGTTGGAGGCTGTTATCACAGTTGGGGTGGTATAAGTCTGGGCTAAACACACTGTCCATACATATTCTACCACTAAATGTCTTTACATTGGATGTGTTCAGCATCATGCTTTATCATCAACATTACTGGGCCGACTGTAGTGGCTGCTCCGGCCTTTAATGGGACAGAAATGTAGGAATGTTTTTTTTACCCTGCTCTTAACTTAAAGCTTTATACATTAAAAATATGTATAATGCATGAATCAAAACCTTTTCTGTATATGGAATGAGTCATATACCTCTATTTACATTACAATTTGTTCAGAGACAAACAAAAGTAATATTCGGATTATTTGGGTGGCGAAACTGATCGTTTTAGCGCCATTCCTATTATTATGCAATAATATTAGGTTAATTAACAATTACCAGGTTTCTGTCTAAATATTACTTATTCTAATAATGTTAAGGCCAGTATCATTAGAGCCCAAGAAAAAGTGGGATGTAAACCCGTATTAATTTGTCTGCCATTAGCTTAGAAGCAGAAGCAAATTAAACTTCTTTCATGTTGCCCAAAACGAATTAAGATACATTTCGCGGTTCTCCGTATGCTACGGAGATATGTTGACCTGTCTAATTGATCGGTCTGTAGTAGCCTATCAGAGGTCTGCTATATATTAAAAGTCCGATCATTCTACTAGCAATTTATTGAACTCATGCTTTGGTTAAAGTTATTTTTGTTTGCAAAGATTCTCTACCAAAAGAATATAATACCTAAATATCCTGTTTTTGTGAACTTGGAGAATGACTGAATAAACATTAAAAGATTTTCCTCTTGTGTATTTATGAAAATAAATGTAACAAAACTGCACAAAGAGACTAAATACATTTTGCCGACACATAACATGTGTTTGCTGCATTTGTCCAACATTTATTTTCTTTGTTATATATATAGTAATATTAAACCTAATATTTAACCAACTTCTCAGTTGACTATAAGACATAATAAAGCAATGTTGCAACAAAAACTATATCTGACAAAAGAAGTTGAAATGCTTTTTTCCTTCGTCCAAGCGAGCGAACAAGCCCTCACCATTTACCCTTTTATCGGTTATCGATCTGGACTGGTGATCGATTTAACAAACTGGGGCTTTTAAGGGGATAAAAGCCCACCTACAACATATCAAAATTAGATAAATACATACATGCCTAAATAAATAAAATATGTAAAGAATGTGTTTGGTTTATCTACGAATGCCACACAAGCTGGTGGTGATAATAAAATGGCCAACAAAAGAAAATGTACTCACATATATACCTTTATAATTTTGTTAACGTTTTTTCGGGATGTTTAAAATTATACCACTTTACAGAATATGACGTTAGATAACGATGAGTTTTGCTCTTTTTTAAAGTCCTGTGGAGAGCTGTCAGAAGCGCTGCGCAGCTGCGTTAGAAATGTCAGTGAAACCCGATAAATGACGCTGCTATTTGAGGTTATGAGAGTGAATAAATAGTTCCACGCTGAAAGTAAAAGTGTGTAGGGTGGAGTGAGCGATAGACGTGTTATTTTAATAAAGGAAGGATGGAGAGGAGCGGTATTTTCAGCCCCCACTCTCACCAACGCACTCCGATATTTCAGCAGCCAACATGGCGGCCAACGGCTCTCAGTCAGAGTCGCATTAGCAGCATTAGCATAGCGCTAGTCTTAGCAGAACCCGCGCTGGAGGAGCTGCCCGAACAGATCAGATAGACGAGCTCTCATTTTGACGAACCTGTGAGAAAAAAAATGTCCCACTCAAAGGGCTGGCTTTTACTCATCAACCATTTCCTCTAAAGCTGCGGTTTTCATCTTGTCTGTTTGACTCAGACAGAAAATGGCTTCCTCTCCCGTCCACTTTACACCGGCTGGTTTTAGGAGAGGAAGATGTACCACTGAACACTATTAACCCCATACCAAAATCTGCTGTTAACATATAAATTAGAAGAAATAAGCCGTGGCTGCCGATTTCATATTTTGCTTAATTATAATTTGCATGTGTGTTTAAAGTTTGATTTAAGCATGCATTTATTTTTATTGCAAGTATGTGGGCTCAGTATTGAGTTTAAACGCTGACATTTTAATGTAAAAATCAACAACTAGTCTATTTAGCGTATTTAACATTTTAAAATAATCAAACCCCCTCTACACTCACACTCATTTTCTGGATACGTGAGGCACATTTAAACCAATGTTGCAGCTGTAGCCTTGTTATTAATTTGATTAATTTTGACTTATTTTATGAAGAGAGTAAAGTATCTTTTACGTGTAGTTTAGTCAACTTGTTTTAATTTAATTTAATAATTTGCTTTAAGAACTATAATTTTTTTTGCTTTTAACTAGCATAATTTGAAGAAAATAAGAAATCACTTACAATGATGAGTTTCTTTAATTTTACCAACTCTGGAATATAATTAAGAGGAATATGGATGATCACAAGCCATCAAACCAAGCTGAACTGCTTGAATAATTGCACCAGGAGTGACATAAAGTTATCTAAAAACAATGTGTAAGACTGGTGGAGAACATGCCAAGATGCATGAAAACTGTGATTAAAACCAGGGTTATTCCACCAAATATTGATTTCTGAACTCTTAAAACTTTATGAATATGAATTTGTTTTCTTTGCATTATTTGAGGTTTGAAAGCTCTGCATATTTTTGTTATTTCAACCATTTTTTTGCAAAGGAATGCTCTAAATGACAATATTTTATGTCGCTTCTTTGGTCAGTCAATTTTCGTGTCTTTTCCAAATTTGACTCTAAATTAGTGTAATGGACTCAGATTGCATATGAAAAAAATAAACAGAACTACCACAATTATTGCATTTAAACACATCGTTCACATATTTTATTCATCTGCAAGCTGTACATGTTAACGCATTAAATATACAAATAAATAAATCTTAATTTTTCATAGCGTGTAAAAAAACGAATTTGTCACAAGCTATAGCTTCTATAGACTAACATCATTTAGCTGAGCTGATTTCTCCTGAGACTCATTGTTTAGAGGCGACTCTACAACTGAGGCGCGCTGGCAACGCTGGGCTGGTGTGTGTAATTAGCTGAGTTCTAATTCAGGCAGCCGGGCTCGCGCGTGGGGCTGTGCTGTGACGGGAAAAGTGAGAGCGTGGCCAGAACGCACAGTACTCTCCGCGCGCCCAGGGTTCTAGACTGATACTTGTTAAAAAAAAAAAAAAAAAACAAGCTGTTCACGTTCGTTGTAGATCCCTTCACGGCACCAAATCAGCCGAACAGCGCGTGCCTTTCCTCCAACATCAATCAATCTGTTTATTCAGAGCGCAGGTTCTGATTAATTTGTTCTTGTTTGTAAATTAACAAACTAACATCGCGGTCGGATCTAATCTCCACACACAGTACTGACTGATCTCACCTGAACTAAACATACTCCGGATAAGTAACGGATAAATAAAACAAAACACACCCACAGTGTTAATTATCCCAGCCTCCAGCAACCGCACATATTAAACTAATATATTAAAATGTATTTTGTGGTATATTTAATTAACAATAAAATAATTGTAACAAATAACAGTATTATGATTATTATTTTTATTATTATTATTATTATTATTATTATTATTATTATTATTATTATTATTATTATTATTATTATTATTATTTAATTTTTTTATTATTGTTATTAATATTATGGTAGTTAATATTTTTCATTCTTTTTGCAGTTCTGCTAATTACTTCAATTTGACCAATCAATTTTGTAATAATCATTTTAAAAATACTACTACTACTACTAGTAATAATAATAATAATAATAATAATAATAATAATAATAATAATAACAATAATTGTAGTAGTAATAATAATAGTAGTAGAAATAATATTATTATTATTATTATTATTATTATTATTATTATTGTTGTTGTTGTTGTTGTTGTTGTAGGTATTTTTGTTATCATATGACTTGTATTGCTGTTAATGTTGTTGACCCCTACATACTGATGTGAAAACCGTCAAAAAATATTACGACATTTAACATCTTTGATGAATAGTTTAAAATTACATTTAATGCTGGATAATAACATTAGTTAAATTCGATTTCCTAATACAAAGGTGTGGTCTGTCCGTCCTAATCACTAATTGTTGTGTCAGCAGGTAAGTGTCTGAAAAAAGCATAAAGAATATAATACTGAGATGAGATCAACACAACCGGGGGCGGGGGAAATTTGGAAACTATTCTAATGCAGGAAAGACTGCACAACAAGAGGTTAAGGTTGAGCTCATCTACCATGTCAACTGCAGCTACATTGCTTCTTTTTCGAAATTAGTCAAATGAGTGACTGGGTGAATTTTGTGTGACATTTTAAATTAAGTCGAGTCCGTTGTGAAGATTGTTCCGCTCTCAATGTGTCAATAAGATTCAGCACAGGTCTCCAAAGCTCGTGTTAACCCATAGTTTTATTGACTTGACTTGACTTGTTTGAGTAAGACCTACAGCTAACAGAGCTTAGGTGTCCCAGCACGCACTTCATGGGATCTGTTTAATAATGTGTTTTTCTGTATACAAACACACATAGATTTGACATGAAGTACATTAGCGGATTAGTGTATTTTATCCCTGCAATCATCTGGTCAGATAACAAAACCGACTCTTTCATTCAACATTCTACAGACATAAATAAATGAATAATAGCTAGCCCTTGCGGTTCCACAGCAAATGTACCAGCGTTAAAACAACAGGGTTAAAGTTAAATTAACACTGTAATGGTTACAAATTGGCACAGACAGTGTTAATTTAACACTTATTGTGGCGATTTAATAGATCTGCAGCGTAACGTAACTGTCACTTAAAAAAAATATTTAAATGGCAACTTCACAGGGGGACAAAAAAGCTTATGCATTTCAATAGCAGTCAATAAAAAATATTTTTATTTTATTCACATCGCACTGTATTAAATAGGACTGTGTTAAAACAAGGAAATACAACGTTAAATAGAAGTCAATGTAAAGCTATATGTCTATTATACAAACATATAATAAGATTTTCCGTTACAACGACGATTTATATGAAGGATAACATTTATGTCCCAAATTAATAGTTTTAATTTTGATTTTTTTTCTACAACTTAAAAGTCAGACTTCATAACTTCACCCAATAACATAATTTACATTAATCAATTCGACATGTTTCAATTTTCAGTCAGAATGGCCATATGCCATCGGTAGAGAGGTCTAGAGAACACAGAACAGTGAAGTTTGAAAAAGTGAGTGAATCCCTTTGGATTGACCTGGATTTCTGCACTATTAAAATCTGAAATATTTTATACAATTCTGTGTTAGCCCTGTTTTACTGTAAACATTACACTATGTTTAAAACTACATCATTGGTATTTTTTAAGTTGAGACGTGTTGAAGAGACCCCACCTGGGAATCCACTTTTTACATTATTCCATTACATTATTGTCTATTATGAGTATACATGAAATTATCTCACCGTTTGTGTAATAAATGTTTAAAAAAACAAAATTATGTTACCAGATTCACCCATAGACCAACTGGGCTGTTGTTTTATCGCGATGTTAACTACTTTATCTGTATGCAGAAATTAGCATTTCTCCCGTTCGCTAAGCAACCAGAGGGCGCGTAGCAACAGCAGAACCAATAAGCGGCTACGGAGCGGGTCCGCCGCCAGCGGTTACACAGCAACGCGCAGGAGAACGCGGTGACGTCGGCGCGGTACTATTATGGGCTGCCTGGAATTCTGAAGCGAGAGAGAGAGAGAGAGAGAGAGAGAGAGAGAGAGGCGGACTCGACCAGGTAAAGTGTAGAGAAAAAGAGATTGAGATTGAGAGAGAGAGAGAGAGAGAGAGAGAGAGAGAGAGAGATGTAGGCGGACTCAGCTGACAGGAGAGAAAGGGGCGGCTGAGCAAAAGCGAGAGAGGGAGAGAGAGAAAGAAAGAGAGAGAGAGAAAGCTAGGCGGACTCGACCAGTTCGCTGCTAGCCTCTCGCCGAGCTAACGGTCGGATAGATAGAGAGGGAGGGAGAGACGGGAACATGGAGCTGTCTGCCGTCGGCGAGAGGGTCTTCGCGGCCGAATCGATCATCAAGCGGCGAATACGACGGGTAGGTTACGTGTCAGAAAGCGTAACGTCAACATGCCGTTTATATTCAGTTTGACGTTTCTCTTGTATGATACTGCAAACAGAAGCAGCTCGCGCTAACCCGAGCATTCTGTCTGTGTCTGTGTCTGTGTGGTGTGTGTTTGTGTGTGTGTGACGCTGCGCAGGGTCGGATGGAGTATCTGGTGAAATGGAAGGGCTGGTCGCCCAAGTGAGTAGCTACAAATGGCAGACTAGGCGAGCCGAGCCAAGCCGAGCCAAACCGAGCCGAGCCGAAGCGGCTAGCCGCCTTAGCTCCACTTTAACAGCGCCAACAATGGCTGTCAAATCCACCTCCTCTCCCAGCATTAGGTGTACGCGCTTGGGGGGGGCAATGGGAGCTAAACAAAATCACGCGCTGGGGGTCTGCAGAAAGCTGGGGTCTGCAGAAGGCTGGGGGATCTGCAGCGCTTTAGCATGCCTTTTGCTCCTCCTCCACCTTCCTCCATGCTAGCTGCCCCCAGTGCCTTGATTTGCTCGACGTGAAATCAGACCGACTGCTGTCAACTGTTTCTGTTCTGCCCTCATGCAGGTACAGCACATGGGAGCCCGAAGAGAACATCCTGGATTCTCGGCTCTTCGCAGCCTTCGAAGAGAGGTATTGTGTGTGTGTGCGTGTGTGTGTGGTTGCATGCTGTGAAGCAGAATTATTTGCCCCATTACCCTGCCCTCCTCCTCTTTACTCCCCTCATGCATGCCATTGCAGCCTTGCTTGTGCCCCACGTTGGCGCACAGCTTCATTTGGTCTCAAGTGGGTATCGCTGCCTTTGCAGGGAGCGTGAGAGGGAGCTGTTTGGACCCAAGAAAAGAGGACCCAAACTCAAGACTTTTCTGCTAAAGGTTGGTAGCTGTAGGGAGTTTATGTAATCAGTCACGTTGAAGAATGGCCAAATTAAACATTTGGCCCAAATACCTAACTAGCTAACAAATGATCTGGTGAAGCTTAATACATTTTTAATACAGTGGACATTTAGGTCAGGTTTATGACAAATGTAATAAATATATAGATACATATAGAATTCATAAGTATATCTACAAAGCATCTACAGCAGGATTTCTTCCATTTCTTTCATCTTTCATAAGTTGATAGATTGGTGTGTTTTTTTTTTAGCTGTAATAAATGCACATTTTTGTCAGTGTAACTATACAACGGTGCTAATTCATTCTTAATTCTCTGGTTGTGTTCTTTCACAGGCCCAGGCCAAAGCCAAAGCCAGATCCTACGAGTTCCGAGGTGAATCTTCCCGAAGCATCCGTGTCTCCTACCCTAGCCCAGAGCCTCTGGCCACTCCAAGAGCCAGAGAGGGCCTGAGGGCTGTTGTCCCGACTATATTCCCTCCTAGCACAGTTAACAGAGGCGAGAGTGTCAGGCTCCCACCCCCAGAACCACCTCGAGATCATCCCTTGCCAAGGGATGGTTTCATCCCGACGCCAAAAAAGAGAGGCCGCAAGCCCAAACTACGCTTTAAAGATGGCTATCCAAGCAGCCTGCACTCAGACCAGGCGAAGATGAGTGCAGAGGAGTCAATGTCCGGCATACCATCCAAAATGGCACGACTCGAGCTGGGGGAGGATGATGAGGACAGTGAGGACAGATGTTCTGATTTGAGGGCCATTAAATTGCCTCACAGAAATCAAGCTTCTCCAGCTAACCCCTATAAACCACACAGGATTGTTCCATCGCTGGATTGGGGCCTTCACTCCAGCAGGATGTCCGTAGGCTTGCAGGACAACAGGACTAGAGAGCACCTGAGCCATTCGAGCCATTTGCATCGCAAGCATCTAAAGCACCTTAAACACCTCAGCCATCACAGAGCGTTCGAGGTCTTGGACCCTCCAAAGCTGCCACAGCAGAAACCCTCCCTCGTGGCAAAAATCCCTGTGGCACGGATACTTGGGGAGCCTGAGGAGGAAGTGGAGGAGGATGAGGAGGATGACAATGAAGATGTGTGGAACCCCTGCTTCAGCAATGTAGAGAAGGTTGTTGTCACGGATGTAACAACAAACTTTTTGACTGTGACCATCAAAGAGAGCAGCACAGATGAAGGGTTCTTTAAAGACAAAAGATGACTCTATTAGTAACTAAAATTAAAACATCATATAAAGTGGTGTTTTAGTTTTTTTATATATATATATATATATATATATATATATATATATATATAAATAATCAGTGTTGGACCAAAACCTTGGTATGCCATTTTTCCATGATATTTTTAAACACCAGCTGCTCTTTTCATGCTGAAGGGACCAACAGAAATGGTCTGCAAACATGAATCGACTATGTACAGTTATGTATTGTCCTTTCAGTTACCATACAAGGTTTTGTTCTGACAGTTTCACACATGCCTAATATATTAGGTACATAATATATATATGTAAAAAAAAAACATTGCATATATATATGCATTTCTTTTATCTCCATAAATCTTTTATTACCGAAATGTTCTGTAGATTGTATAAAAAATTGAGAAAAGTTTATTCCACTTTCTGTGTTAGACACTGAAACATGTATTTAAATGTGATGGTAAAGGTGTGGATGAACTAAGCTGATGGACAGAGATTTGCATGCACTATAGAAACGTGAGCTGTAAGCTAACACTTGTGTTCACATGTGTATGTTTGGCTCCTAGAGCCACTTTGTGTAAAATAGACTAAATTTTTATCAAAAATGGTATACTAAATATAAGCTAAGCTACTTGTGTGTTTCCAGCGTGTCTCTAATTATTACAGTTCATTGGTGTTGAAGATATTTTCCATAGATGTTTTTTAAAAATGTTGAAAAAAGTACACATTTTATATTTTAGTTATAGAGGACTAAGAACACATACACTGATCTTTTACATGTTTATCAATATTATCAATAATTATCATTTATCACATGGTAACTTACACAAGGAGTTTACGAAATATGGCTTCGGTAAGTTCTTTCTGCCATAATGAGTCTCTAATTGCTTAATGCTGTATTGTAGATCTGTGAACATCATGACTTTCAGCAAATTTAAAAAAATATCCAAAAATGCATCTTTGACTAAGCATGTCACTAGTATATTTGTTAAAGACCTCAACCAAAATAATAAAAGCGGTATAAGCTACAATTTTGTCTGTATAGTGCAGACCTTTCAGACAGGTTCTACAAATATTCTACAAAGGTTTTACAAATATAGTAATGGCTGTGAAGAATATTTTTGTAATGATGAACAATTTAGTACTGCCCCTTTAGGCCTTACCATAATGACTACACTTGAATTTGCCTTAAAGAAAAATAGACTTTTTGTTATATAATAATAATATATAATAATTATAATAAAAATGATGTCTGTAGATTATTAGGTTATATGATAACCCAATACTAATTATTAAATACTAAATGCTGGTGGGGATTTTAATCTTAATTAAAAGTTTTAAAGGAGTTATAAGGGTTTACATTTTTCTCTTTTATCAATGTCTGAATGTATTCATTACTAAAATATTTATTTCCCAAATAAATAATTTCATATAATACACCACGCACAAGTATGTTTGTCATTATACCGACAGGTCCCTTATTTTTAAAAGATAATAAAAATAAACTGAGACAGTTTCTATTTATTTATTTATATATAGTATACAGATTAAAAGCGAGAATGGAAAAAATATGACAAAAGAAACAATAATATAAAAATTATTTACATATATTCTGAGTACTTTTCGCCCAAATATATAAGGACTGATGCTGACATTTATTTTTAAAAATGTTTAATAGTCAGTTTTCGATTTTTTTATTTATTGCCTATAGCTTTAAAATAGCTTCTAATTAATTCACTTTTAATTTTTTTTACTTATTTATTGTAATTTTATTTTTCGAAATACATTTAGGTTTTAGTAAGTGATGCTATGCTATAGCATAAATATGTATCGATTATGTAACGACATAAGAGAATTATTGTCAGATCGTTGATCTGATCGTGCAAGCTAGCACTTTATACAGCATTAAAACCGCCACACACATATTTAATACAGCCATTTATTAGCAGAACTACATTACAGTTTTTTACTGGCCTATGAAACATTTATGCTATGACACTGTTATACAACTTTGTATACGCTTACACGGTTATACTCTGTAATATACGGGAAGTACGTTATTACAATTTTGATTAATCTGCAGTAAACTGCTGTTTATTTTTCTTGATAATATTTTTCCTCCTTTCCCAGTCACTTCTTCCGCGTGCCATCTCGTTGTCGTCAGGTGGTGGATCCTGATGATGAAATAATAAACATTAATGAGCGAGTATGGAAACCTTACATATATTAAAACAACGTAATATTTGAGGACTGGGTTTATAGCACATTGCCAGGTATCCTGCTTCACAAAATTAAATAGCAAAATAAAAAAACACGGAACACGTGACAAATACACAATCTCACGTAATTCATTCAGTTTGGAAATAATGTCACTTTTAAAATGAACACACTGATCCAGTTTCTTATTCACAGAGATTATTATGTATAGCAATGTTTATCACACACTGCAGTGATAAATCATGCTTCATCAGCGTGTCTCAGACTGACCCTGATTGTGAGACTGGACTCAGCAGGAACAGAGTTCTAGAATGTCGGAGTTTATTTTTGAAGTCTAATTTAGTTCTAGAGTTCAGTCAGATTGTTATAATTGCTGCTATGTACACTGTTAGATAAAAATGGGCACTGGGTTGGAACCCTCTGTTTTTCTATCTGTAATACATTTGAACAACGTTGATTTTTTTTAAATCGATTTTAAGTGGTTTCAACATTGCTTCAACTTTATAGTGCTCCAAGCATTCAAAGCCTTTGAAAGAATGTTTATTCACTGCCAGAATTTTAAAATACTAATCTATGTACTTCAGTGAACACCGTATATAGTGATATCATGATATTAGCAGTATTTTCTCTTGAAATAAGTATTATTTACTGTGATTCAAGGATATTTTTTTCATTTTACAATTTATTTGCAGTTTAAATGCGAGCATTAAAAAATTCTGCACGTTAGTATTTCGTTAGAATCTTGATACATTTTATTTTTATGATATACTATATATTTTGTTTAATTATCTTTTTATAAATTTATATCTATCGTTTGCACTGAATGTTTGAAACGTTAAAACACTTTTTAAATATATTTTTCATATCTTTAAGGCCAAGGATATCTTTCATGCAACAAAAATGAAATTTCTTCATATACAATTATGATATCATTTTTCCTGACAGTGTATTAACTAATCACTGTATAAACCTACAGTGTGCTGTGCCGGGTGTTCAGACGGGGTAACCATAATTACGGTCACAGCGCGGGTAGCAGTGAGGGTTCAACCAGTTTTCCAGATTGGTCTCACGAGCCCTCTGTTCCAAACGCTGCAAATACAGCATGTGCTCCTGTCAGAAAGAGAGAGAGAGAGAGAGTAAACACTAAACAGCAAAAACACTTTGGAAACACTTTATTTTTTTTAAGGGAAATAAACTGGGGAATGTTCTCTATAATTATAGATTTTACACTGCAGTATATAATCATGATGATTGTAGCCAATTTATTCATAATTTCTCCCTCACTTACCCCTGAATTAACCACCTGTCACCACATCTTCTAAGCGCATGTTAAATGTTTTTTTTTGTGATTTCAAAGGAACAGATTAATTTACATATCCACGCCTTTTCAGCCTATATCAATTGAGCCCCGCCCACAACAGAGTTTATTCGCATTTAGGCCTACCAGTCTTAAAGGTACAGTAACACAAACCGCCTAATCGTCTTCTTGCCTTTCTCAGCTTGAGCGCTTAAGTAAACTTTTATTATTAGATTTCTGAATGTAAACAAACATTTCTAGTGTATTGTACAGACGTGTGTGTGTTTACCCTCATGGGCTCATCAGGGTAGCCTGGTTTCTGCCTCTTGCTGCGGAGGAGCTGCTTGGCGAGGTTCTCTTTGATGACCGGATTGGCTTCTAACACAGAGAGGAAGGATGTGTTTTATTAAATGCTATAAATAAATATGAATAAACTGTTAACTGTACAATTCCAACTCCTCCTCTCGCTCTCTCTCTCTATCTATCTCTGTATGTGTGTGTGTGTTTCCCACCACCCGTGAATACAAAGTGCCCATTCACGCGCTCTCTCTCTGGGGAGTGTGTGTTTTCCGCTCGTGACCCCGCAGCTGAGGGGCCTTAAGCCCAGTTCAGCTCTGCACAAGCAAACACACCGACGTGGCACACACTTTCACTCTCGGACACACACACACACACACACACACACGTATTTATGATTATACAAGCCCATTTATTCCCTGCTAAAAAAATCCAGCTCAAGACCATCTAGTTAACGGGTTTTGGGTATGTTTTTTCAAGATATGACCAGCTGGCTATGAGCTAGATTATAAACACTAATTTACAATTTCTACAATCTTTAAAAAGAGTCAAATGTTTTAAGAGGTGTTGATGTTCTTTAAACACCGTGTGCAAAAGTTTGTGCACCCGTTACTAAGAGCACCGAGATCTTGATGTACCTGTAGTCGCTTCTGCATAAATACTGGTTGTAGCTACCAAATTATAATTTAAACATAAAATGTGGTTTATGCAAAATAGCTGACAGCATTTATATTGTATGGTTTACTCGTCTATAATCTTATACATATAGGGAAAAAAAAAACAATTAATTTGTGTCCGAAAGATGCAAAATAGTCTCTCTCTCTTTTTTTTTTTTGTAAAAGGCTTGTTCAAATAGAATCTCAACAATACGTTAGTCAAAAAAGGGGTGCACAGGTTAATGCGTCAATCTTACATAATGTAGAATATTTTTGTTAAAAATCCAACACAGTCTTTTTTGAATACATATTTAAATGTTCTATAGATATATTTTTTGTGTACGTATTTGAATATTTTCATTTTTTTGTGTTTTATTTTACATTTATATATATATATATATTATTGCACATTGCACAAGAGACGCAGACTGTGATATAATGTTACTGAATTGCGTTGGATGGAGAAAATGTCATACCTGTGCAGAAGGTCAGCAGTACCAGGCAGAAGAGAAAGGGCAGCAGCTTCATTTTGGCTCCAGCTTTCAGCTCAGTTCTGTGGAAAGTTCACTCCGGACTGCCAGAGGGGGCAGAAATATCCAGCCACGTCACGAGCAACACGACACCTTCATGTTTTTGCTTATTTATTTATTTAAAAATTTGTACCGTTGCGGTCACTTTATGTACATGGATTATTCGTTTAGGTATTATTAAAATGCTAACTTATGTTTATTTTATAATTAGTAAAATGAATCAATACGCATGAATATGTGTCTTGCTCCGAGATCAATTATCAGATTTACTCCGCTTTTAATGGGATTTTAAAAGCCACATCTGAATGTAGACGCGCTGATACGTGCTCTGATTACTTGTGTCCACCAGGTGGCGCACCTGGCCGTATTTTCGTGTGGAGGCTTAACCATGGTCATTACCCGAATACTCTGGGTCTTCTTTAAACTCTTCTTTATATTTATAAGACTTTTTTCATTTCTAAAATGAATGTAATTCTATTGTTGTTGTTATATTGTACCTCTATAGAAAGGACAGCTTAAGCTTTTATTCAGCCTGTATGGAGTATGGAGACAATATGGGAAATATTGCAAACTAAATATTATATTATATTATATTGTAAACCTAATATCACCTAATAAACCTCAATCAGTACACTCAGGTCGGTCTTGCGTTGTCGGAACTTGTAAAAACGAATTAAACAAACGTTATTTCATCACTGTAATAATTGTAATTGTAATAATGTGTTGCGAAAAGCTTATTAAATTGGGTCAAAACATTCATGAATGAGTTCACACTGAATGGATTTGTGGGTTATTGGGTTACTGGGACCCAGTTGAGCTTTCCAAAAGGGGCCCATCATTATAGCCCATTTTAGTATCACATGGGTCCCATCAAGGCCCAATGAGCAGTGTACAAACCTTGTTACAAACCTTTTTATTAAGCTGTCTGTCCATCAACCTGTCTGCATGCCGGTCTGTAATCTGTCTATCTTTCTATCTACACTATGGGTCAGTTTTCAAGTATATTTCCCTTCATGTCTGTTTGTTTTATTGCAAGTCTGTAATTTATTAAAACATTTTTTTGCTTCAAAGTTAGGATTGTTAATTATTTACTTGGTGTACAGTGTACAGATCCTTTACCAATGGGCATCACAGCCATTAAATTTTTATTTGTACAAAAGTTTATTTGTGCTCATTCATTTTAATTCACTCATTTCTGTTGAGATAGCTTTTTAGCTGGTGCAAGGTGATTGGTTCAGTGGTCATCATGAGTAGTGGGCGGGGCTAGGAGCTGCAGTGGGAGCAGTGGGGAGGGGAGAGGGCCAGAGCAAAGCAGGGTCAGCCCTGTATGGAGTGAATTTTGTGCCAAAAGTTTTACACAAAAAAATAAAATCCGCAATCAAAATGTTAGGAATCAAAAGCAAAAATTATATGTTACAAATTCAAAAGAGAAAAAATATATAGCAAATATATATTTTTAAATATACTTGGTTATTTTATTATCCTTTGCAGTTATTTGAAAATTATTTCAGTTTGGTCTTTGCTTTTATTTTTGTGTTTTTGTGAATTTTCTGTGGATTTTTTTGGATTTTTCTGTTAAAGACTTTTGCTTCTGGAATCCCTCTTTTGCTTCTGCTTCAGTTTTTTGCTTCTGAGTTTTGGCACAGTTTTCACGGGTGGGCGGGGCTTAGAAGAAGGGGTTCCCCTTGAATCTCCATTGGTCAGCTGGTTCTGGACTGGCGGGTTCCCTGAACCCTCGTCTGAGACTGACCACGCCCCCAAACACCCGCCAGCTTCAAGCGTCCTTAACACGGAGTGAACAGCAGCTTCCAGCAAACAGCAGCAGATACTTTTACAATTAAATATTATACAAACGTTATGTTCACAAGTCACATTAGCGAGAGTGCTAAATATTCATGCTGAAAGTAGGTAACTACCTAACTCACTAGCTCAATGACTAGGTAACTCACTAGCTCACTGAGTAGGTAACTCACTAGTTCACTGACTAGCTAACTCACTAGTTCTCTGACTAGGTAACTCACTAGTTCACTGACTAGCTAACTCACTAGTTCTCTGACTAGGTAACTCACTAGTTCACTGACTAGGTAGCATTCTAATTCATTAGCTCATTGAGTAGGTAAGTAGCTAACTCAGTAGCACACTTACTAGGTAACTCACTGGTTCACTGACTAGCTAACTCACTAGTTCTCTGACTAGGTAACTCACTAGTTCACTGAAAAGCTAACACACTAGTTCACTGACTAGCTAACTCACTAGTTCTCTGACTATGTAACTCACTAGTTCACTGACTAGGTAGCATTCTAATTCATTAGCTCATTGAGTAGGTAAGTAGCTAACTCAGTAGCACACTTACTATGTAACTCACTGGTTCACTGACTAGGTAACTCACTTGCTCACTGAGTAAGTAACCTGCTAACTCATTAGCTCACTGAGTAGGTAACTCACTAGTTCACTGACTAAGTAATTCACTAGCTCACTGAGTAGGTAACTAACTCACTAGTTCACTGGCTAGATAACTCACTAGTTTGCTGGCTAGGTTGCTCACTAGCTCACTGAGTAGGTAATTAGCTAACTCACTAGCTCATTGACTAAGATAACTGACTAGTTCACTGATAACTAGCTAACTCACTAGCTCATTGACTAAGATAACTGACTAGTTCACTGATTAGGTAATTAGCTAACTCACTAGCTCATTGACTAGGTAACTATCATAATTTGCGCGTGAATATTTAGCACATCTTGCTAATGTGAGCTTTTAAATGGAGTGAAACAGAGAATAATATAACATAATATAACATTAAACATAACGTTTGTATAATATTTAATTGTAAAAGTATCTGCTGCTGTTGCTGTTTGCTGGAAGTTGCTGTTCACTCCGTGTTAAGGACGCTTGAAGCTGGCGGGGTGTTTGAGGGCGTGGTCAGTCTCAGACGAGGGTTCAGGGAACCCGCCAGTCCAGAACCAGCTGACCAATGGAGATTCAAGGGGAACCCCTTCTTCTAAGCCCCGCCCACCCGTGAAAACTGTGCCAAAACTCAGAAGCAAAAAACTGAAGCAGAAGCAAAAGAGGGATTCCAGAAGCAAAAGTCTTTAACAGAAAAATCCAAAAAAATCCACAGAAAATTCACAAAAACACAAAAATAAAAGCAAAGACCAAACTGAAATAAATTTTTAAATAACTGTAAAGGATAATAAAATAACCAAGTATATTTAAAAATATATATTTGCTATATATTTTTTCTATTTTGAATTTGTAACATACAATTTTTGCTTTTGATTCCTAACATATTGATTGCGGATTTATTTTTTTTGTGTAAAACTTTTGGCACAAAATTCACTCCATAGCCCTGCAGCACAGCAGCTAGATTTCTTTTAGTGCCTAAGACATGTTCAAAATGTGGCTAAGGAACAGTTAGAGTTCACCTCTCCAACACTTTAAAGCATCTTTGATAAAGTAAATTTTATTTCGGTGCAAGTTAGACAAAATCGCGTGTATTTAGTTGCTTAGCAACCATGCTAGCTATCTAGCTAACTCAGTAGGGCTACAATATGATGTGTTGCTGCTTGTGTGTTGAAATGTGGTTAAAAGTTTACTTTGCTAAGCTAAGCTAAGTGTTTCTGGAGAGCCGCTGCAAGACTGCAACTAGATTCTTTCTTAGATTATTCCTCATCATGCTTCTGGTAAAGATTAACAGGATGATAAGCTATTTAACAGTGGAGCAGAAACAGAAGCACCTTTTAGTCACAGCTGCCTTTGTGTGACACCACAGAATGTGGACACGACCCTGGTTAAGTGAAGATTTTATCCCAACACTGGAAATTTGTTTGCTACAGTGAAATCGCTTAAAAATCGTTGGGTGTAAGGTCGACATTAGATGATCACCCAACGCTTTAAATGAATCTAGACAATTAAGTTAGAAGGAGCTCAGTTTCTTGATTTTAATAATAAGCATAAGTGATGTCAAGCTCGAAACTCAGATTCAAACTGAATCGATTAATTTAAGTCATGATGTTTTGAAACTCTGAAAAGAGTTTGAAATTCGTATCAAAACAGAAAAAGCTTGCGACTGTCCCAAAACAGGTTAAGTTAGGTCACACAGTTTCAAATAGTCTCGCGTGCTTTGTCACCTGCTTTGAGATCAGAATGTTTTGTCTCCAAATTTCAAAGTTTCAAAAATGTTGCAAAATCTGATCTGTGATCTGCCTCCACGGCATTGATAACAGGCAGGTTGCTTTCTTTGCTGCAGTGGGAAGGCAAGTAGTTATCTGTTGCAGTGCTGTTAGCCAATCAGCGGCAATAGTTTTGCATGTATGATTAGACATGAGCAAGAGCCAAAATCCTGTCTTTCTCATCCTATCTTTCTTCAGAGACCACTTATTCAGTGAAACAAAGTAGGAGCACTTTTTTCCTACAAAAAACGGCTCAAACTATAGACCACAACTAGACATTTAAAAAAAAAAACTATGGAGGGAGAACTTTAAAAGAGAACCCTTGTGATATATATTTGTATTGTTGAGAAAAAGATCACACACAGTTTGCATTCCTTTATTAGTTATAAATCATATTTTTTCAACTCATTAGCATTTGTGAAATGAAAGGATCTTTGAAAAAGACCTGGGTCTGCTGTTCGGGATCATTTTGAGGTTAAAGAAGAAAAACAGGTAAAGTGCCTGATTGCCTACCATCATTGTGGTGGATGATGATGAATGTCTCATTAAAGCAATTGGTTCATTTAATTCGGTCTGAGCCCCACGTTTGCCATCACTAATAAGCGCTGATATATGTTGGACACGAATCGGTTAAACAGTCGTCACGCCCTTTTTCCGGAATTCTCGCTTCTCATTGGTTGAACTGAAGAGGTTCGCCGGATGCGCGCGCAGGCTGTGCGTCATTTCTTCCCGGATGTGTAAGCGTACGGTGAAACAGAGGTCCAGACAGCAGCGGTTCTGCCGTTATTCAGCGTTTTCTGCTCTGACCGGCGCTCTGACCGGCTTCAGCAGCAGCTCCAGCTGTGCAGCAGAGCGAGGCTGAGAGCCTGTGATTAGATAAACATGGCGGGTTAAACTGGTTAAAGGAGGAGTATAAACTGGAGGGAACTGGATTCACTGAGGATTCTGATTTCATCCGGGATGTTTGGTGCCAATAGGAGGTAGAACTTGTTTGTTTAAGTGTTGCGTTTTGGTGCTTTTTAATGTTCATCGTTGGATTGCAATGTGTAGCCCTTAAGACCCTTGAGATCTGAGCTCATACCGGTGCATTAAGCTCAACCTATTCTGATGCACCACTTAGGTTAACAACCCCGATGCAGAGTACTACAGAGGACCTTTGCTATTCTGATGTGACCTGCATAGGTAACATATTTAATCTGGGATATTTAGTGATGGTGTGAAGTTTTTATTGCATATTGAGAGAAGACTCATAGCTTAAAGGACTGCAGATGGACCTGATCTAATACAGGTGCATTGAAATCTACTCATGTTGATGCATCTGTTAAATTTAATCTGTAAAGTTATATGCACAGACATAGTGTGTAATCTAGTGTTTTGATAAGTAGCAGTGTGGAAGATCTGGAATGATTATGGTGTGATCTGCACAGATAAAAGAAGTCCCCTAGATTACTTGGTGCTGATGTGACAATCATTGGGACTTTTTTGACAGACCAGTAGCAATTTGGACAAATTATATGACACTGATGCACCTGAATATTTTGATGTGATCTTCACAAATGCTTGGTGGTGATGATGCAGGCTTATTTTGGATGTAGGAACCCTTTTTGTTGCATTATGACAGATAAGCTACCAGTCTGGCACATCCCAAAATATATCAATTCAATGCTTTAATACTAATGGTCTCACAGTCTACATACAAGCATACAAGCCAGATAAATCAGACACTGCATTTGTAAACTGCTGATCATTACTAACTATGGAGGATTCGCGTGATGACTTGACCCTGCTTCTCTGGACCAGCTTGGCCATTCTGCTCCCAGTCCTCATCACCTTGTGGTGCAGTTTCCAGCGTCCCAAGCGCAAAGTCCAGCTGAAGGACCTCTTCCGCAGGAGCAAGCATGGCTGGCACTACACTGACCTGTTCAACAAGCCTACATACTGCTGTGTGTGCACCCAGCCTATCTTGCAGGGGGCGTTCTGTGAGTGCTGTGGAATCTGCTCAGACGAGGTCTGTGTCAGAAAGGCTGACCACACCCTGCCCTGTAAGGAGATCATGGCCCCGGCACAGGCAGACGGCAGCTTCCTCCACCGGTGGGTTCGGGGGAACGTTCCCTTGGCCAGTTATTGCACAGTTTGCAAGCAGCAGTGTGGGACCCAGCCGAAACTGTGTGATTACAGGTAACTACAGAATCACTGACCTGGGGAACCTGTTACATCATATTTAAAACAGTTTAGTATATCACACTTCATTGAATGTCTTCAAGAACGCGCAATTGGATTGTAGAAAAATACTATATCATTATCGTAAGCCCATAATTCATTGAAAATAGTTAAACGTCATTGTGTTACATATTAAGTGTTTTCTTTTCTGCTGTGTCTATCTGCAAAAATCCACTTTTTCCTGTTCTTTGTTAAATACTATAGATCTCTCTGAGTTGTATATGAATGCTGCACATTAAACTCTTCCTCAACCTCCATTGTCTGCAGTAGCTAGTAAAACAACTTGTTCAGAAAAATGAGTCGATCAGGAAAAGGACCCTGTCTACTCAACCTGTGAATTAGTACTCATGGCCTCGCCCACCTTGGCTTGCGACCGCCCACAGGCAGCGCTGAAGGCGCGCTGATAGGAGCTAACAGGGCTAGGAACAACATTGGCAGTTTGTTTCTGTGTTATTTGTGCAAATAACACATCAGTGTTAAATGTCTTGCCCAGAAAATTAGAGCTAAGAAACAAATAGTTAGAATTTGTTTTTGAAACACCACCACCAGCAAAGTACAAATGAGATGCCTCGCAGTGCTGTTAGCCAATCAGAGGCGATATGTTTACATGTATGAATGTTCATGAGCAAGAGCTGAAATCCTATCGTTTCTCCCCATCCACTCCTCTACCGAACTAAAGCAGCATTATTCCGGATCACCGGAGAACTTTTTTTCCTCACAAGGAACAGCTCGCCTAGCATTCATTCATTATAGAGAGCACAACTAGATATTTTAAAATTCATGAAAAAATCAAGGAATTAGATCTTTAACTTACCAGTTTCCAAAAGCATCTTAATTCATAAAGCAAAGGCTCTAATTCATAAAGCAAACATCTCACTGAACACTCTCTTTAGCCATTAAGATGTGGGACCAGACCTAGAAATCTTAAAAGGATGATTGGTTGGTTCTCCAATAGAGATTAAGGCTAGTCCAAGACTGTACAGAACTGTAAGTTGTGATTCCTAATCGAAAGAGCTATGTAGTCTAGAACTAGGATTAATCTCTGTCCAGGAAACCAAACCAGTATGTTCTAAAAGACAAAAAACTTTTTCACAGCAACTGTAGTCTAATTTCAAAACACTACGAAGAGAGTTGTCTGTCTGAAGCACTGCTGTTAAGAGATGCTAGTGCTTAAACGTAGCTTGTTTCCTTAAAAATCTGATTATTTTATGTGCACAGAGTTGGTACAGAAAATGTAATGCATACTGCTCTTTATACAAATATATTTTTTCAAAAACATTTATTAAATAATTTGGCTGGATGATGACACACAGCTGGCTTTGTCCATATGGCTCTGGTCCAGCTCAGGAGTGGCCAGTTCAGCATTAAAAGTGCTTGATTTGATTAGAGAGCAGATTTGCTCCCACCAGCAGTCCATGGGGGCAGGGCATTTTTACCAGATATCACAAACATGCGAAGACTGTGTTCACCAGTTTATTTTTGCTCAGAACCGGTCTGTATATGTGTGTGCTTGAAAACAACACTTGACCTTTGCTCATGAGGCTTGTTGTCTGAGTCACATGCGTTGTGGGATTAACCCACATATTTAAAAGACTATTCTAACTAGGGATGTACCGATGTGGGAATTCTGGGCTGATTCCCATATCTAATGTTACACTTGTATATATCTGCCAATGCTGAGATACAGATTTATAACGAATGGAGAGATTAGACACCCTGGTATAAATTTAAACCTTAAAAATAACAAAATATTTGCTTAAATTCAATGGATGGCCACCGTTGCTTGGTCTTTTTCCAGCATACAAAAAATGTCAGCAAATGTTGGTTTGAAATATTATACAGATATAATCTTTATCATTGTATATCACTAATTCTGACGTTTCTTGTGCTTCCCACTGATTAATCATGACCTATGTGTGCGTGTTCAGGTGCGTATGGTGTCAGGCCACAGTGCATGATGACTGTAAGGCTGGTCTGAGTGGAGGTGAGCAGTGTGATCTGGGAGAATTCTGCTCCATCATCATCCCTCCACACTACCTGTACCAAGTTAACAAACTGCGCCGCAGGCATCCGGATGAGTACTGCAAGGTAAAGCCGTGCCTTCGTTATGTAATGAACTGGGATCTGCATGCGAAAGATGGATGTGGCTCAAGGCTGGAGGTAGCAATGAGTAAGGGTGGGCTACACTTAAACATGCTTCTTGCCCACCCGATCATAGGTTAAAAATTATTTTCTAATTGGGTCGGCAGTCTTAAAGCCAGTCCCCAGAGTCTAGCCAAAGGATTAACACTTTTTGGACAGCAAGCCTTAAAAAGTTATTCTAGGTTCCACCTGGATGCATTGTTCTGTTAATGGGTGCAGAAAAAAACACTTAGAGGAGGGGTAGGACCTCATAACTCGTAACTGAGGAACCCTTAGTGTTATTGTAAGCAAGGGCAGTAGCTTGTTTTAACACGGTAAACATGCAGACCACAGGCCAAAAATACTCACTTCTGAATGGCGAAAGAGGACTGGCTTTGCCTGCTGTTAAATCTTGCATAGAAAAACACAGATTAAGAGCTGTGTGAGAGTGAATGATGGGTCTGTATAACTATAGTACTTGACTATCACTGTATAGCACTGTTTCTTTAGCTTCACATTAAGACAGCTGACTGCCTTAATAACCGTATTTGGTGTGGGTTTATTATAGTGCACTGTTTATCTGAGTGCTCGACTGACTGCTGTGTCTTTGCTGTAGCTCGCTGCAGCGTGTGGGAGAGGATGGAGCCCTCTGCTGGTGCTGGCCAACACACGCAGCGGAAACAACATGGGGGAAGTGCTGCTGGGAGAGTTTCGCACTCTTCTTAATCCAGTGCAGGTTAGCACATCTAAGTAATCACAATTGTGTACAGTAATTCCTAATAGACTTGCTTTGTGGTTTCTGTCACTTTTAAGACAGAAACCATCTGATCTATAAACATGGACAAAAGTACAGATCAGAGCTAAACACAGCACACCATAGCATCCATCTTTCATACCGTATGAACTGTCGAATACTATTGAAAACCCAACAAAATTACTAGAGCTGTGTATTGGCAAAAACCTTGCTGTAATTCAGTATATCCTAATATGCTGCAAAATGTAAGCAAACTGATATAATTGTTTAAATACAATTTTAGGAAAACTGTAAGTAGTGTTAAATAAAACATATTTATAATAAACACAGCTACCAATCATTGTAACCATTTACAATCTTTACAGTTTTTTTACACCGCAATTAGTGATAACTTAGCCACCCATTATAAGCCCCTGTTTATATTATACTGTATATCAACCAACCAGAATACCTACTTGACACCAAGAACACAAAACACCTCCCCATCAACGATAACCCCTTAACAGCTGCCTAGCAAACATTTAATATACCACAGCAACCACCAAAAAACAGCTTAGCAACACAATGTGTCTTTGTCCACAACGTGCAGTGTTCCAAAGCTCCATTTTACTACACAATTGCAATTTTGTGTGTTTATTTTTTATGCAGGTGTTTGATCTGTCTGAGATCCAGCCAGCCAAAGCGCTGCAGTTGTGCACTCTGCTTCCTCCTGGTTCTGTGCGTGTGCTGGTGTGTGGAGGAGACGGTACAGTGGGCTGGGTTCTGGACGCCATTGACACCATGAAACTGAAGGTGCTCTTTACATCAGTACACACCCTCACACTCATCACAGTCCAGAGCCAGCAGGACAGGCGATGGAGGATTAAGATACTGTGGCCGTTTCTCAATACACAAGTACACAAGTCTGTACTCCCGTACATGGCAAGTACGTTCCCATTCATTCAGTGAAAATGAAGCCAAAATCTTCCACCATTTTGGCGATCCTGAAACCCGAGTCTGCGCAGTAGAGACCAGAGGAGGGAGAAAGACTGTGGAGAGACCACCTATTCATTTAAAAAAAACCCGCCCCTGAGAGCTGCCTCGCGGTCACAGGCTGCGGAGCAGAGCTGACGGTCTGTTATTGGTCCCGCCCATAACCAGCACTTTTACAATAACCACACCTTTTTTGAATAGAGCTGAATAACGTTTTTAAAAACGAATTCTGTGGGGATATAAAAAATGTACAATATAAGCAGAGGTTACACTAGCTGTTATATTTAAATAAAGGAGGTAGAATTACAGTATATTGGAAAAAAACGTAATTGAAAGTTGTCTGTTTTGCCATTGAAACCTATGGGGATGGGTGGGGTTACACAGCTTTCTGAAACCGAACAGCAGGGGGCGCCCGATCTGTGGTGGCTTCAATTTTGAGAGATGATGCTCTGTCCAGCTATACACAGTCTATGGAACAGCTGTGTACTTGATGACGTCACCCTCTTAGGGGAGCGGAAAGCGTTGTTCCGAAAACATAGGAGCACATTTTCACCTAGCTGCTTTCTTTACAAATAATCCACATATCTGAAGTCTAAAGCCCTACATTCTCGCCTAAAAATAACTTAAAACTTTGTTTTAGCACACAGCAGTACTGTTTTGAAAACGTACAGGTGCTTACAGGTATGTACCTTCTCATCCTGCATTGCGCTGATACTGCTGCGAGGTGCATTCTGGGATATCAGGCTATAAGAAGTCCACACAAGTCACCTTCCATGCATCCTCAAAAAAGTAAGAGGAGCAAGAACACATCCGGGTATTAGTTCTGTATTTGGCTAACTGTGATCTTCTGAATGGAAAAGTTCTTGGGCTGCGACTAATTAAGTTTCCCGAGTTCACAAGAACACAAGTACAGACAAGAACGCAGATTGAGAAACGGCCTTCATCTAATATCGCCTGTCCTGCTGGTGGCTGTTTTTTTTACAACAGACTCTGCGGCTTGGTGGGAGGAGGATGACCCGGCTGGTGTTTAGCTTAAAAGAGAAATCAAGTGTGAAATGGACTTAGGGTGTAGTGAAACGTGATAACGAGTATGAACCATTGTTGAACTGCACATCTCCATTCACTCCAAGCATTCTGAAATACATTGCTTTTAGCCGATGTGCCTAATTTCAAAATTAGGCACTGATATTGGATTGATAATTTGCTGAATTGTAGCTACCTAATGAATTACATGTTTATACATATAACTCTTGTAATCCTGTAATTGATAAGTTCATGGATCACATAAATTCAGTGTTTCACCCTTTGTCTTTTTCTCTTTCTTTCTTTCTCTCTCTCTCTCAGGGTCAAGATCAGTTCATTCCTCGTGTGACCATCTTGCCTCTGGGGACGGGTAATGACCTGTCTAACTCTCTGGGCTGGGGCTCCGGCTATGCTGGGGAGATCCCTGTTGAGCAGGTCATCAGGAATGTCCTGGATGCCGAGTTGGTCAAGATGGACAGGTCAGTTTAGCATTGGAACTGTAATCCCAACGATATGCACATTTTATTGCCAAAACTCACTTATCCAAGTCATTAAATTTAGGTTCCAATCACTTCTATGTCCACAGGTGTATAAAGTCAAACACCTGGGCATGCAGACTGCTTCTATACAAATTAGTGAAAGAATATATCACTCTCAGTAGGGGTGCAGGAAAAAATCGATTCGAGCTTGAATTGCGAATCTAACATTGAACGATTCCGAATCGATTCTCATTTTCAAAAAAACGATTTTTGGGTGAAGCTACTGTCACAGTTAAAAAGCTCCGCGCCACAGTATGTAAGCTCCGCGGTGAAGTTAAAAAGCTCCGCGGTACAGTTAAAAAGCTCCGCGGTACAGTTAAAAAGCTCCGCGGTACAGTTAAAAAGCTCCGCGGTACAGTTAAAAAGCTCCGTGGTACAGTTAAAAAGCTTCACGGTACAGTTAAAAAGCTTCACGGTACAGTTAAAAAGCTCCACGGTGCAGTTAAAAAGCTCCACGGTGCAGTTAAAAAGCTCTACGGTGCAGTTAAAAAGCTCCACGGTGCAGTTAAAAAGCTCAGCGGTACAGTTAAAAAGCTCCGCGGTATAGTTAAAAAGCTCTGTACAACAGTATGTTTCATATTTTTATCTTCTCACATAATTTAAACAAAAGTTATAGGCCATTTGAATTGAAAAATCGTTCCAGAATCGAATCGTGACCCCAAAAATGGGAATTGAATCGAATCACCAGACACTGAGAGATTTGCACCCCTAACTCTCAGTAGCTCATGAATTCCAACATGTTACTGTGATAGGATGCAACACCCGTGCAACAAATCCAGTGAAATTTCCCCACTACTAATTGACTATATTCCATAGTCAACTGTCAGTGAAAGCGACTGGGAATTAAAGCAACTTACTCTGTCAACTGTGAAATGGCAGCAGATCAACAGATGCTGAGGCACATAGTGTGTAGAGGTCACAAACTGTCCACAGAGCCAATCACTACAGACCTCCAAACTTCATGTAGATTAACTTCAGATTAGCTCAAGAACAGTGCAAAGAGAGCTTCATGGAATGGATTTCCATGGCCGACCAGCTTAATCCAAGCTTTACATTACCAAGCACAAGACAGACGAGTAGATACTTTTAGCAATATTGTGTATTTTCATTTTGAGAGTACTGTAATTCCCTACAAGAAAAGTAAGGGGTGCTCTATAATGCTATATAATGTTCATATGATCAGCACACCCATTCTGACACACTGTAATACACTACATGAAGCGTAGATGCTACAATGCTGTAATGCTATTATGAACCACATGCTTATTATATGTAGAACAAAACAGGAAATATTGCTATATACAGGGGTTAGACAATGAAACTGAAACACCTGGTTTTAGACCACAATAATTTATAGATCCGACGGACAGTTCTGGTGGAAAGAGGAGAGCTTCCTCTTGCGTCCACAGTTAATCCTGTTGGATGTGGTTCGTCCTTCTTGGTGGTATGCTGACATTACCCTGGATACCGTGGCTCTTGATACATCACAAAGACTTGCTGTCTTGGTCCCAGATGCGCCAGCAAGACGTGCACCAACAATTTGTCCTCTTTTGAACTCTGATATGTCACCCATAATGTTGTGTGCATTGCAATATTTTGAGCAGAACTGTGCTCTTACCCTGCTAATTGAACCTTCACACTCTGCTCTTACTGGTGCAATGTGCGATTAATGAAGACTGGCCACCAGGCTGGTCCAATTTAAACATGAAACCTCCCACACTAAAATGACAACCCCTGAAGTTTCTATTGTTTAATTACATGAAAAAAAATGTTGTTTGTCGCACAGATGGAAGGTTCAAGTCGCCTCAAAAGGAACCTATTTCCGCAAGCCGAAGGTAAGAAATCCACCACTGAGACTTTCACAGCTTGGATGTGATTCTGATGTCATTTTATCAGTTGAGATGAGCGCAGCTGATTTTATCCTATATCTCTGCAGGTTTTGTCCATGAATAATTATTTCTCAGTGGGTCCGGATGCTCTAATGGCCCTGAACTTCCACGCTCACCGTGAAAAAACACCCTCTGTCTTCTCCAGCCGAATCATCAACAAGGTGTGAATGTGACTAAGGATCCAGGCGGACACTGATTAAGACTAGTCTGCAACTATGAAAAGCCTAGGATTAAGCTAATTCTAGGTCTGGATATATAGAGTATAGTGTAGTACTACATAACCACAAGGTAATAATAGCAGTAAATAATGTTGCAATCATGTAATGTTTAAAGAAATGTGTAAGTAAATAAATTTAGTTTGTGCAAAAGCAAAGGCACAATGCATGATGCGTTTTGTGTCCAAGTTCTCTTAAAAAAAATCAACAAGTCGTGTTTTGACACTGTGCTAAAGGTGATTAATCTTAATCTTAATCTTAATCTGTAATCTGTTACAGGCGGTGTATTTTCTATATGGTACCAAAGACTGCCTAGTGCAGGAATGTAAGGACTTGGACAAAAGAATTGAGGTGAAGATCTGACATTTCACTTACAGAAAGCAAAACACTTTCCTTGTTTATTATTATTATTATTATTGTAATTGAATGTTTTTTTGTTTTATATTTTTATGATTTGTCTGTGTGTGTGTGTGTGTGTGTGTGTGTTCCAGCTGGAGCTGGATGGTGAACGGGTGGCTCTTCCCAGTCTGGAGGGAATCATTGTGTGTAATATTGGTTACTGGGGTGGAGGCTGCAGGCTGTGGGAGGGGATGGGAGATGAGCCGTGTCCCCCAACAAGGTAAATTCTTATTATTTAGAGCTTTGTAGTTTGCTAGTATCTAAACACTGTGGACTCATAATAATTATGTAACAATATAACATATATATATATATATATATATATATATATATATATATATATTTTTTTTTAGGAAAACTAATGTTTAGAATATTTAGTGTATGCATGTAAACTGCAAACATTTAACAACAGTTATATAAAAATAACTTTTAGACTTACAGTCAACAAAATCTACAAGACAGTTACAGATTATTGCATTTGACAGGATCTTTGGCAAACCCCTGGCCCCAACAATTCCTGATGAAATGGTATGAAGTGTTATTACTTTCTGTGTAATTTTTTACTTTAGGCTGGATGATGGCCTGCTGGAGGTGGTAGGAGTGTTTGGTTCATTCCACTGCGCTCAGATACAGGTTAAACTTGCCAACCCTGTCCGACTAGGCCAGGCGCACACAGTGAGGGTGAGAAATATGTGTGTTTTTTTTCTATCACTGTATGAATTAGAAATGATACACATTTAGCTCCAAGCTTTTTCTTTCTTTTTTATTTTTTTTTTATTTTAAAGTAGTAATAACATGGATTGGCATAATAGATTAAATAAAGTTGTCCACCACAGTGGGAATTTCGTCTTGTTCCTTTCCTTCCTCCTCATTTTCTTGCACACACAACAAACAAAACCAATCTAAAGTTTGTAGGCCACAAATCTGTCTTTTTTTTCATATAGTTTCAGAATTGAATTATAATTGGAAATTAAATGGAAATGCTCCAAAATGAATAGATGTTTATGGTTCTATAATTATAAAGAATTAAATCAAAGCACCTCTAGCACAGTGGATCTCCAAAACAACAGCTTGAAAGTAGCATTATGTGAGTGTGTTTTTTTTTTTTCTCTCTCTCTCTTCCCTTTCCTTCCAGGCTCCGCCTAGATGTCCCCCTTGCGGATATCTCCTGGATAGCTGTAAACATGCATTTGATGACAAAGTTCCATAGTGCAGTAGCAGCATTTCTGCCCAGAATGGGGATGACAGAGATGCCATTGTCCCCATTTCAGTTAGTGTACAATAAACATAATTCTAAAGATGAAATTATTAAGCATAATTAATACATAAGGTTGCTTTTAATCAGGCTTACAGTAGATGATCCCAAATTCATTAACATATACCTGGTTCAGCCCCCAGACTCTATACTGTTGCTAACTGATGTCATTCTGACCTTTTATTATGTGTGTGTGTGTGTGTGTGTGTGTGTGTGTGTATTTTGTAGCTGGTCCTGAAGAGTTCCCGCATGCCAATGCAGGTTGATGGAGAGCCGTGGGCACAGGGCCCCTGCACCATTACCATTACTCATAAAACCCAGGCACTCATGCTGTACCATAGCGCTGAGCAGACCGATGATGATGATGAAGACTCCAGCGCCTCAGAGGGTGAAGGCCACTCGGCAAACCGCACCAAAAAGCCCACTTACACTCCTGAGAAAAATGCATCGTCACTGTGAGGTATTAGCTCCAGTACTTTGTGGTTGGTGTGGCGCAGTGGATAACACCATTACCTGCTAGTGACTTTTACAGCATCATGTGGGAGACTGGGTTTCAAATCCTGGTCTGGGTGACTACACTGCGCTACACCAATAAGAGTCCTTGGGCAAGACTCCTAACACTACAACGGTCCACTTTTGTAATAGGAATAATTACTGGATAGTGGATAAAAGTGTCAGCTAAATGCCATAAAAGTAAATATAATGTAAATGTCAAAAGTATGAGCTACATGCCACTACTAATGTTCTGTTCATCAATTCCAGAGCAATGTGTATTATTTCCAATTATGCTGAATATATACTGTATACTGTATAAAATCAGGTGCCAATCCTGTCAAATCTGTGTGGCTGCAGGTTTGCATTCTACACAACCAGAAGCACACCTGATATAAATAAGTACCTATATTTATCTGTAGTATATTTAATTTCCAATGTCGATCTGGCCTCATTACACTATATAAAGGCTTTGTATTTTTCTTTTTTATGATATATAAGTATATATTATGTATTTTAATGTGCCATTTCACGAAACAACACCATTTGCAATTTTGTCTGCACACACACACACACACACACACACATCTCTCTCTCTCTCTCTCTCTCTCTCTCTCTCTATATATATATATATATATATATATATATATATATATATATATAGCTGGGAATGCTCACAGTGTCACATTGAGACACTGTACGCCAGTTTATTGGACGTGGATTCAATCTAGTTTTTGATTAAACTACAAATCTTAATAATTGTGTTTCACTCTTTAAAATAAATTCAATTTAATGTTGGCTAGTATTTAAAGATGCAATAAGTAGATTTATTTATTATACATTATTAAAACTCACATATAATGAATGATAACCAAAATAAAGATTACCCAACAATATAAAATAATGAATCTTAAATAGTGGTATAAGTCGTGACAGTACAAGACACAGTTCACAGTTTGTGAGCAGTCATGGATTTCATTGCTGTCTAGTGGAAAAACAAGTATCTCCATTTTTGTTGATTTTTACTTTACTACAACATGATGAGTAGTCCAATTGAAATTCTCCAAAATGCCCTAAAATAAACTCCTTTTACACTGACTTCCTTTGAAACTTTAATTCTTAAGTTTTTCCTCTCTCCTGTGAAGTTGCTGTTTTAGAGATGCATGTTTTTATTGGACAGCAATGATATAGGAAGAACAATACATATTGTACCTTTTTAATATGGTATCTCTGTTCAATTGGAAATAATACATACAGGCTTTGGATTTGGGAAGAGAATGTTTGGCTACAAATTTGCAGCAGTTGTTATCATTATAGAAATGTTATCCCTCAATGCCCTCACCTGTCACAGTTATTATACTGTATTCACTCTTTTTTATGATAATCCATTTCTGCCATAGCACATACATTCTCATAACAGTCCCCCAGAGGATACTGGTGTAGAAACTCAAATCTAGAATTTGAGTTTTTCAGCTTTGCTAATACCAAGTTCACGTATCATATTAAACAATACACACTGTATGGTTTCAAAAAAAAAAACTGATCATATATTATGATTTTGGCTGTGATTTAAATGAAATGCTATCTGGCACTGATGATTGTACAGTGACGCACTGTTTGAATGATAAAAATATGCACTGATGCTGTGTGTCACTGGACCATCTTGAAAAAAAACTTGCTGCAAAAGTCTTACCTGAGTTTTGCAAAGAGTTTTGTGCAATAATAGTAACCAAGTTTTTTTTTTTTTTTTTTTTGCCATAAATGTGTAGTATAGTAGGAAGGCTTGCCATATGTACAGTGAGTCCAAGAAGTATTTGATCCCTTGCTGATTTTCTTCGTTGGCCCAATAATAAAGACATGATCATTCTATACTTTTAATGGTAGATGTATTCTTACATGGAGAGACAGAATATTAAAAAGAAAATCCAGAAAATAAATCTAAGGAATATATATTAATTGATTTGTACTTCATGGAGTGAAATAAGTATTTGATCCCTTAGTATTCATTAGCAGTTCTGGCTTTTACAGACCAGTTAGACACTCCCAATCAACTTGTTACCTGACCTGAAGCCACCTGTTCTCACTAATCACTTGTGTGAAAAACACCTGTCCACAGAATCAGACAGATCACACAGATTTCAAGTCTCCAACATGGGTAAAACCAAAGAGCTGTCACAGGACCTCAGAGTCAGAATTGTTGACCTTCACAAAGCTGGAATGGGCTACAAAAAGATTAGTAAGGTGTTGGATGTGAAAGTAACAACTATTGGTGCAATTATCAGAAAGTTTAAAGAGTATAACATGACAATCAACAGACCTCGGCCCGGTGCTCCAAAGAAGATTTCGCCTCGTGGGGTGGCAATGATGCTGAGAACGGTCAGAAATCGTCCTGCAACCACTCGGCAGGAGTTAGCAAATGACCTGAAGGCAGCTGGGACCACAGTTTGCAAGGAAACAATTGGCAACACTTTGCGCAACAATGGATTCACATCCTGCAGTGCCCGAAAGGTACCCCTGCTGAAGAGAGCACATGTGGAGGCGCGCCTCAAGTATGCCAATGATCATTTGAAAGATGAACCAAGTTATTGGGAGAAGGTTTTGTGGTCAGACGAGACCAAAATTGAACTTTTTGGCCTCAACTCCACCCGCCATGTGTGGAGGAAGAAAAATGCTGCCTATGACCCCAAGAACACTGTGCCCACCGTCAAGCATGGAGGTGGAAGCATAATGTTTTGGGGGTGTTTCTCTGCCAAGGGTACAGGGCTACTTCACCGCATCACTGGGAAGATGGATGGAGCCATGTACCGCACAATCCTGAGGGACAACCTCCGCCCCTCTGCCAGGGATCTGAAAATGGGCCGTGGTTGGGTCTTCCAACATGATAACGACCCTAAATATACAGCAAAGGCAACAAAGGATTGGCTCAAGAAAAATCACATTAAGGTCATGGAGTGGCCCAGCCAGTCGCCAGACCTCAATCCGATCGAAAATCTATGGAGGGAGCTGAAGGTCAGAGTTGGCAAGCGACAGCCCACCAACCTTCATGATTTAGAGAGGATCTGCAAAGAAGAGTGGGCCAAAATTCCCCCTGGTGTGTGTGCTAAACTTGTGGTTAACTACAACAAACGTCTCACCGCTGTGCTTGCAAACAAAGGCTTTGCCACTAAGTATTGAGTGTGTTTGGCAAGAGGGATCAAATACTTATTTTCCTCATTGAAATACAAATTAATTAAAATATATTCTTTAAAATTATATTCTGGATTTTTGTCTTGATATTCTGTCTCTCCATGTTAGAATATATCTACCATTAAAAGTGCAGAAGGATAGTGTCTTTACTAGTGGGCAAACAAAGAAAATCAGCAAGGGATCAAATACTTCTTGGACTCACTGTATATATTTATTACATATATCTACTTTTTCTTTATGTTTGTGATCGTTGCTTACAAATATTTGCTTTTTAAATATGGAGTATAGCTTAGACTCAAGTTTTGTGCCATTGATTCTGTTTCATCAACCTTCATCAACTACATTTCTTTGCTAGCTTGTTTGTGAGTTGATTTTTTCTTTTGGTCCTGAAAAAGCCGCAAGCGAGACTCATCCAATTAAACAGGTTTTAAACAGTGCATTACAGTATGCGATGATGTATAACAGCATACAGTATATAAAAACCTCTTGCTTATAGTATAAATGCAGATTTTTGAAGGCCCAGTGTTTATGCCAAATCAGAACTATAGTCAGTTACCAGTTGCTACTTACGAAAAAAGCTCAGCTAAGCAGCTTTATAAGTCTTGTCTGTCAAATCACACTACCGGTACTTTATCATTATCCTTAGTCACAAATCACAGGACCAAAAAGGTCAGCACTCAAGATTCTTATGTCTTTGCAATTATATATATTTATATATATATATATATATATATATATATATATATATATATATATATATATATATATTTTATTTATTTTTTTTCATTCCTTTGTCATGTAATGCACTGTTATTGTATGTTGTCTCAAGTTACGTTTTATATGTAAAGCCTAGTTTACACTCAAGATACTTCTCAACATTATGTAGTTTAACTGTTGTAGCACATGTATGTTTGCTTAAACCATGTCAAATCCTCAAAATCAACCAAACACAGTTTCAGTGTTGAGTGTTTATGAATGAAACCGAGGTAGTGCAGGAGAATGAGAAGTACAGTAGAGCTGCAGGCAAAGAATTTAAAATATATTCATTATTGATATTACATTAACTTGTGCCATAATTGCCATATGCCATGATATGTATTAAATTATTGAATCTTAAACATGATTTTTTTTATAATTTTAAGATTTGCATGAATATCCTGATTCAGCAAAACACGGAGCTGTGATTGGTCAGAATGCTCACGGCAACCAATTAACACACTGTGATTGGTTCAAGGGTGGCTCAGTTGAATATTAAGACCTTCTGTGATAACAGAAAAAAAAAACTGACTTATTAATTGCGGATGCACTGGTACCACTTTTTCCATTCTGATACCAATACCAACACCAGATTTATAAGTCAATACTGTTAATACTAAGTAATGAGTTACTAAGCTACCAACTCTGAGTGATTATTTATAGGCTTCCTTTTTTTATAAGTTTTATTGTGGTAAAGACTTTGTTTATATATCCCAAATAAGATAAAATATGCTTGTGCAAGAAATGAAAATAAAAATTGCCACAATACAATAAAACATGCAAACAGGGAAGCATAATAAATTCACACTGCAGATATACTGCTTTCTTCTAGTGGCCAGTGCAAGTAGTGGTGAGCATATGCGCCAGTCACTGCTTCATGGTATCTGTGTTGTCCATAGATGTTATGATACTTTGTCCAAGTGCCAGTATCAGTGCCGATACCAGTACAGTATCCATGGTAACAACTTACAATGAGGTTACATTAATTAACAATACTTACGACAGAATGTCTCACCAAATTAAGACATTTATTTATTATAAAAAGATCTTGAACTAATGTCTCAATTAATTTTTAGTTACAAATTCTTAAAGATTTAACTTTTGTAATGTTCACATTATTTTTTTGCACTGTAAAAGTGACCTTAATTTTTTTTTTTTTTTTTTTTTTTAATTTTCCCAAAATCGACAATGCACTTTACTATCCGGTGCCCCTTAAGTATGAATTTTATCAGTCAGGTTGTAAGAAGCAGTAAAGCCACTCCGCTGAAGTACAGCTTTATACAGGAGTTTCAGTTTAGTTCTCCAGTAGTATTAGCATTAGCGCTTGCTCTTTCACCATATATAGTCGAGTATTATCGACATGTAGCCTGCTGCTAACCCCGGCAAGCACTGCTGGAGCAGGATTAGCATTATCCGCTAACAATGCTAGCTCTATCGCTATTCAGAGGTTTTTAAATCTGACGTTTGTCTGCGTTTTTACCATGTTAAAACAAGCTACGTGGTACGACTTGCTAGCTAATATCACCCTGGCTTACCGGAACACTCAGGGTTCCTCAGTGTAGCTCTGTCTGGCAGCATTAGCTGCTATCCATGGCTAGAGGTTACTGTAAATAAACAGAAGTGCTTTACTCACCCAAATAAACAGTTTTCAGGAGAAAAATCTGTGTAAATTTACCTCCAGTGCTTGCTTGACTTTAAAAGAAAATGTTTTTAAGAATTGCAGTTTTGTTTACTTAACTTAGCTTAGCTTTCAGGTCTCGCCACCCAGCAGCAGTAACTGCTAAATTAGAAGGAAAGCATGGCGACACCCCTGTTCCTTATTACTTAAAATAGACCAGAAAATAGAGGTTTATTGATAGTGCGCCTTAAAGTGAAAAAAATAGTTTTAACTAGTGTTGATTTAATAATTATTTGAGACATTATTTTTAAGCAGTGAAAAATGTCTGTTACAGTCGTAAGTTGTTAATTGTGATTCTTAATGAAAATTGTTACCATATTGATTTTGGTGCAACAATGAAAAATATGATATAAAATTGGAGATGACGGATTTGTTCCAACAGCTATGATATACACATTCCCTCAACATACATTATTAAGAATTATGGTGTGCAAATGTTGGTTGTACACATTTAAATCAAGTAAATTCCATTTATTATGCCATTCAGTGTCCAATATCAGACTGTCTGTTTACATCAGATGCCCATTGATTTTCCATTGCCAATATCTATATTGTTATCTATTGTTCTGGCTGTATAAAAAGCTACTCTAGATAAGCCATAGAAGTGTTTTTCTAACTAAAACTGAATGCCTGTTTGTACAGTACAGAGTTCTATAAAGACAAAGAAATCCGTCTATTTTGAAGTCAGATAGTTTACCAGTGTAGGAAGTCAAAACCACTGAAGAACGCGAGGCTTAAGTGTCTTTATCACTGTATGATTGTATGAATGTGATTCTGATACGTTTCTGTCATGCTTTTGCTTTGCTGCTGGAAGGAAAGGTCTCTCATCTTGTTTACCAGCCCTGACCCCATACAGAAATGAAATATACTGAAATAGAATACAGATATATATTGAGGTCCAGATATATGAAATATATCTGAACTAAATATTTGTTTGTTGTTCCTCAAGTGGCTTCTGCTGCTTACCAGGCTGTTTACTGTAAATAAGAACTTGTTCTTGTTCCATATGTTGCCATATATTCATATACTTTCAATACATATTATAGCATAGGTCATAGTTCACATGGTTAATATATTGAAATATATTACATTATTTAAATTATGTTGAAATGCACTGAATATATATTACAGCATATTTTAAGAGTTTGTTTTGGTAATATATGTCAAAATATATTAAAACATTTAATATATATGTTGCAGCTTATTAAAAAATATTATTATTGCATTATTTCCATGTACTGCAACCTACTGGAAATACATTGGAGTATATTACATATATATTATAGTATCAAAATATTCTAGTATTTTTCATTTTCTTATGGCAAAGGGGAGCTGACTGAATATTATGGTGTGTAAATGTACTTTAATGTGAGCTGTAGTTTTGACTGTGTGTTATTCAGTTGTGACTTGTGCTGTTTGCTGTTGTGAAAAAGATTATTCTATTCATTATTTTTTCTACCATCAAGCCAATATTTATTTTTATAGTATAAGAATCATTCCAACTCCAACAAAATCTGACTACTGTAATTGTTTGTAGCTATATTTGTGAGTAAAGAAGGTATTCGAATAGGACTGTTTTATATTTTTACAGAGTGTGAACAGGAACGTGACGTTTGCAGAATCTGACTAAAATAATTCACAATTTTCTAATGTGAATACACTTCTCTAAAGCTCAAACCAAACCATGTTTTTGTTATTTGGAGCCAGAAAATGTGTTGAAATTGTGTTTCCTCTGTATTCATGTTGTTTAACTCAGAATATTAAGAAAGAATTTATTTTATTGCTTGATGCAATCATTTACATTTGTGTGTAAGTGTGACTGAGGAGGCTGGTAGGTAGAGGTGTGTAACTCTGATATGAAAGTGAATGCAAAGCTGGTTACTGAAATTTTGGAACTCATAATAAATATTTTTATACACCTCTGTTCTGTTGTGGTGTTGTCCATTTACACTTCATTATAATACACTTTTAACAACAGTACAGGGAGATTTAAAGCAATCACTTTATTTATTGTATAGCATAACAGAAAAGTCACATTATACATTTAAACACATTCTTTGATTTTGGTTTAACAGTAAAAGATAATAGGGGACATTTGCCTTTACATTTACATAATGCTATTAGCACCCACAAAAAACAGCCAAAACAATATTAAAACATTTGTAATCAATCTTAATATACTAAGACCACACACTGATAAATCAAGAATAAACATGAGTATATTATATTAGGGCTGCAATTTAACGTAATAAAGTTACAATGCAATAAAATGAGTTGTAATATTTCTGTGTGGAATGTATTGTACATATCTGGCCAAGATGTCCACCAGTTTGATGGGTTTGAACCAACACCCCAATTCGTCAGAAGAAAATCATACACAGATATAAAAGCTTTCAGTATAGATCTAGGGCTGCACCTAATGATTATATGTACTAAATTATTAAACAGCTTGATAATGTTGGATAGCACAAGTAATGCAATGCAATGCAATTTAACAGCAGTGCAGGAATTATTTATAACAGATCGATGAAGAAGCTTTTAGCATGTGATTTTTCATGTGAAGACTACTAACAGAAGCATGTCACATGGTAATAATCATAAATAAACATTAAATAAATATAAATATAATACTAATTAAAATAATATGAACAGACAAACAAGTTCAGTGTATCTGCAGGTATAGAGATGTTCAATTTTAAGACCATTTTAATACCACTTAGGCTACGTTCACATTACAAGCCACATTGCTCAAATCCGAATTTTTTTGCTAAGATCGGATTTGGCTATCCTGACGGTTCACATTCACAAATGTAAGTGAGCTGTATCTGTGTCTAGTGTGAACAAATCTGTTCCTGAAACGCCTCACATGCGCACATTGATACGTGTATAAACATTGTCTTCTTCACCACCAACAAAAAACGCCATATTTAAGAGACAACTCGTAGATTTATAAAGGTGAAATTTATGTGTTAGCAGCTCATATGTGGAGCATCTTTTCCTCGAGTGGAGAGTAAACAGCTGGTATGAAGTTCATGCTCAGGTCGTGGAGGTGAAAAAAGGCCAGGCGTCTTGCTTTTGCTGTTTTTGCAGCTATAGCTGCACAGCTGCACCAAGAGATGTGTTGGATCAAGAGAGAAGCATGTAGCGCATGCGTAAAAGAAAAAAGACGCATAAATTCCGATTTGACCGTTCACATTCATGTCGCATGTCCACAGATCAGATATGTATCCGATTTAGAACCACATATTAAAGTGACTCAAATCTGAATTTAAAAAATCTAATTTGGCATGTTCTCACAGCCATGAAAAAAATCAGATCTGAGCCACATTGTGCAAAAAAAATCTGATTTGAGTCAGTCACTTTAGCCTAGTAATGTGAACGTAGTCTTAGAAACACATTTGAGACCATTTTCGTCACTGATCTGCTGTCTGGTAACTTTAAATCACTCTGAATTCTGTGCATTTCCATGCTTTCACATTAGCCCATAGTCCCATCAATTCACATCAAATACACCCAAGCAGAAATCATTTACACAGTGTATCCTCAATTCAACAGCGAGCAAAGCCCCTTTTCTGATGTTGATCTGAGACCAGCTGTCCACTTACTCTCCCTATATCTGAGGTCAATATGTGGGTGGAGCTGGTGCTACATCCATGTTAAAGGGTCTGTTCTTTAAATCCTCCAGAGTTTGCACATCAGCAGCTGTCCTAAACGGAAATATCAGCCGCGCCTGATGTGTGGTGAGGTCCAAAGTGAGCCTGGACTCATGCAAACTAAATTAAATTAGTCATACTTTTATCCCCCAGGCTGACCAGACAAACTCCTGACTGCTTCTACTGATGATCATCAGGGTATTCTGGTTCTACATGGACCAAATTAGTACCCTTAGATCACTGGATATTAGGGGTGCAGTGAGAAATCCATACAATATAGTATCACAATACTTTGGTTATGTGAATTCACTGACATGATAAAAATTGTATATATGGTTATGTTTTTGTGCACTTGCATTTGCCTTTAGGATTTAGGATGTGAGCTGTTTAATTTTGGACATTTATGCTAAAATAATTGCTTGTTTAAACGTTTTTTTTTTTTTTTTTTTAAACACACTTGTTTCTACTTTGTTTTTACTACAAAGTGTTTTGTATCCAAATTGTGCCATTCCAGTTTTGCTCTAGAGCTCTGAGATGCTGTGAATACACACTTTAATAGCGTTCACATGTTCAAGTTGGCGCAGATTTATTTGATGAGGTTTAGGACTTACTGTGAACTATAACATTGAAAGAAATCACTGCTTTATTGTGTTAATACAATAAAGGTTTGCTACTGTTTACTACTGTATATAGTCCACAGTGGGTCATGGTATGTCTAAAACCCTAAAAAAGGTCTGGATGTGGCTTGAGAAGGCTGCAAGAAGTGCATGGATGTATACTTATAGAAATGTTTGGGAGATATGCAGTGTTTGTTGGCTCTTGTAGCTTGTAGAAACAAGCAGAAAATACTAGAAAATAAACTTCTTGACAGATGAACTTAACACCATTTACAGTCGTTTACCTTACCATGCTATTTCTTCCATCTTATTATACCGATTACATAACTATAATCTCTTCTATCATCACTGTGTTTGTTGTCATTAGAGAACAGCTTTAAAACCATGCCAGTGTGAAGAACACACAGAAGTATGCGTGCAGTGACGATTACAAAGGCATATAAATAAGACTTACACCTAATAGCAGATTAATAATTCAACAAAATCTAGTGTTTTATAGTCCACAAGATGGCATAATGTTATAGCCAATTGCAAACCATATTGAAATATTTAAGAATTGGCTTGAGTATTCAGATAATATTGCTTTTTGGTTCCCACAGCTACTGTAATGAGATATTTAAACGTTCTAGAGAAAATGTGTGTAAACTAGGGGTAATTTTTTTTTTGATATATCAAACTATTGTTGATACTGTATAGATTTTTAAAAATACAGTACTGATTTTTAATTATTAGTTTGCACGTGAAGAGTGGTGTGAGACTGTGCTTCATTTTGATCCCACTGTTCTGATCGGATAAAAAATGCTTCTTTTATTCAGATTTTATGAATATGATAGTGACAAATGTAATATAAAGTTTGAATGACTGCAATATATAACAATGCATAATTGCCTTGCTTACAGTATATTATTGCAATATATTGTGATATATTAAATAAAAGTGTATTGTGATACATATTGCATTTCCAAGTTTTTGCAAATACACAACCCTACTATCTACACCCCACCTTATACAAGTTGGATCTCAGAGCAATAAGATGCATTAAGAGCAAACAAGTACCAACACATTCAACCTCATCAGACATGGTAAACTCTCATATAAGGATGTGCAATGTGTAAATCGTTGCTATATCGTCGCTGTCCAATTAAAAACAAGTATCTCCATTTTTGACGGCTTTTAGTTTGCTACATAATTTGAACACAAAAACTCTCCTTTACACTGTGTCAAAATTTCTTGATTAATTGACAAATAAAAATGATCTAAAATGACCTGAAATAAACAAATTTTACATTGACTTCACAGAAGGTTTTATCTCTCTCCTGTAAATTTAATGTTTAGGAGATACTGGTTTTCATTGGACAGCGACAATATTCACTTTGCACAGATTGAAACATCCAACAACCTTGAGTGCTTAATTCCAGTTAGCTTAGCACATTCATAGCACACTCATAAAGCTGGTCAGGAGCCACTTGTAATGACCTTTCCTCTGGTAAAAGCAGCGTGGATGTGGACTTTGCTCACAACTACCTACTGGACTGTAAATAGCTGTTAAATCAACACTCCCATAAATAAATAGGAGGTGTCCATTAGCATTTAACTGCAGACAAATGTCTGACAATGTAATATATATATATACATATTACATATTACCCATTCCTCAGCTAAGACCTCAAATTACTGGCTTTTGTGTTATCTAAAAAGCCTGAGCATACATTGAAATTCTCTTTGTTGGGTTCTGCATAGTTGCATTACATAAGCAATCTATGCATTTAGGAAACAACACTGTCCCGACAATGACCATATATCACATGGATTCAGTACTTAAAATCCCGTTTAGTATATAGAAATGAAGCCAAAAGTGTCTTCTATGTTGTCATACTTGCAACCAAAGTCTGGACAGTAAAGATTTGACATGTGGAAGCCCTGCCACCTTCTGCCAGAGCAAGCGTCTCAGACTGCCGTCATTGAGTTTACAGCATAGGCAAAAGGGCTAGAGGCAAACAGATTTTCCACTGAATACCCAATTCAAAGTACCAGAGCTTAGCTCTTTGCTACAATTGCTTCTTTGATGAACTGAAGCTACTATGATCCAGTGTAACCCCTGTTAAACTGAGCTGCTGCAAGAGAATTAGCACACACCAGTCACCATTAAAAGTTAAAATAATAGAAAAGAATGTTTTATACAGTATTTGGACTCGGTTCAGACCAAAACATGAATTTGGCAAGAGTGCTGGCCAACACATAGCACAAATACAACAAGTCTAGCATGCCTGAATACACAACACTACATGATTAATAGCAGTATAGTGAACCATAACAGATTAACTACAGCTCAAACACTCCAATACAAAAACACTGCACTAATAAATGCAGATGTTTTTTTTTTCAGTGATGGCTGTTATTTACTTACTCCATAGGTGTAACCCTTAAATATGTGCCAGTATTAGCACAGGGAACACTAATTGGAAAGTATATGGACAGGTAGAGCTACACATCATACTGCAACCAGCCAGCAGAGACACTGAACATGTAGTGGCTTCTCTTCTGAGAGATGTTATACTGTCCATGTTTATATACACAGTCATTGAGCCCATTCAATTAGTATGGAGAAAACTGCAAGCCTAAATAACACATACAGTTCAAAGAAATTTAGTCTAAATATTCCTTTCTGTATTAGCTGTGTTAACATGTTTAGATCTGATTCAAGGCAGAAGACACATTTTATGATTAGACCCTTATCAGAATCAACAAATGATCAAAATACCCTTACACACCCTGACACAAATGTTAGCCACCCATATGATTATACACCACATCTGATCTCACACTGTGCTATATTACACACTGCTGTTATGAGAAAACCTCACATATTCGAAAGAAGATTCCATTTAAGGCAACAACAATGTTGAGTCCAACACCGTTGAAGCATTTACTCATTAAACAACAACAAAAAAACACAATAGATTTAAGTCTGTTGTAGTAGCCACACCCACAAAAAAACTAATATATATATATATATATATATATATATATATATATATATATATATATAAATGACCATTTTCTGGTATAACGAGTATAACCAAAAAATAAGCTTGAGGGGCTTTATCCAATATCAAATGAGTAAACATAAAATGCAATATTATGGTATAACTTGATTCGTGATTCTTGTGTTAATGCCGTCTCACCGACCTCCCACATGCAGTTGAACTGCACTGGCTTGTACTAGTTGAATAATTTAACACTGGTGTTTACACTGGTGCCTTTAGAGAACTTAGAGTGGTGAATGATCACATTGTACACAGTGAAATAGATCTGTTTCACTGTTTAGAATTCATTACCATATTTTGTGTGAAATAAAGTATGGACAGGGCTTTCACTCACTCTTGTTGGATGTTTTACCACAAGTTTTTTTTTTCCTGAGCACAACTGTAAAACAACCACTGTTGCTGCTCAGCAAATATTGGTCAGTAAAATAAGGTGCTAAACAAAAGATTCTTTGAAACATTTCTGATTTTATAAGAATCAGAATACGTGTGTAGAGCTAAAACAATAAGTAAATAAGTTTTCTCATGACAGCATTGATTAGTCACAGAAATACGAGTTTTGAGTGAATTTATGAGTGAATAGTTCCTGTACTCTATATTAACCCATCCACCAAATTATCCTTAATCATCACATATCAGTGACTGTACACTGACATCCCCACAAACACCCACTAATTGTTCAGCTTACACAGAGTAATGGAAGAGCCACTGGAGAAGATCCAGAAAGCAGGATAAACTGGCTCGGAGAAAGGGAAAACGAACATGTGGAACGGATAGGCGCGGTCGGTCACGTTATAAAACGTGGCGCATCCTTCATCGCAGTCGAGCAGCACGCCCACCCGGCTGGGGTTTGGGTTAGACAGTACCGTCTCACTGCTGTTGTGCCAGGCGGACAGCTTCACGTTGAACCACTCGACGCACCAGGACTGGGCGTTTCGCCCCAAGCGGCTGGAGGGACCTTTGCGGTCGATGCTGCCATAGGCCAGGCCGATACCGCAGAAATTATTGCTGCTCATTTTGACCTCCCAGTAGTGGCGACCCTGAGAGAAACCCTTGGAGCAGAGCACCTGCGAGCACACAGTGAATCGGGGTGGAACCTCTGGATACGCAGAAGGCTCATCAGACACAGACGCTTTGGTGTTGTTATCTGAGAGGGCCACTCGCCTGTGGGCTGTCCTCTGGTCAAACATGAGGATTGTAGCATCTGGATTAAGAGAGATTCACGTATGTTCAGTTGGTTTAATACGTCTAAAAGTATTCAGGCACTTGTTCTGACAACATTTTTTAAAAATAAAGAGAATTGAATGCCCTATCAAGGTTTATTTAAGCAAAGGCTACTGTAAGAAGCTCTAAATTTAAAGGGCTCTGCACTTGTTTATTAAAATTACTCACTCAAAGGATTGTCACACTTTTATACAGGTAATGGCAGGAATGCAGGAAAATATTTGAAATGCTTGAGCAGGAAACTATATGGTAGAATTTCTAGAATTTCCTAAAATGAAGGTATTAATTGTTTTTTTTTAGCGTTTACTTCATTAACATCCTTTACTCTTCAGGTAATGCTTTTCACTATAAGATTAAACAATGGAAAAAAGATGATTTGATTGTATTTAAGTACATAAGAGCAACAATGAGACCAAGTAACAAGATCTAATGTTCCTTGATCAGTTCTGCCCATCCAACTTCACTGTAAAGAGCTCCACAACTCAGTGTTGAGGGGTTCCCAGCCTCTAGCCCACATTGGTATTAGACACTGTCACCATAGGGTTTTGTGTTTATGGACAAATATTATAGTTTCATCTCTTTCTATTACTATATACACTGACCAATTGTTACATTACACAACATTATGAACGTCTCATTCTTTCTACACCTATTATCCATTTCATCTATTTTATCGATCATGCTCTAGATATTCATCAGTCGTCACAAGACGCTGCTTACAGGATGATTCTTACAGGAGGCTACTTACGCTGACGCTCCCCACAGGATGCTACTGGTGGGCTATTCTCAGTCCAGCAGTGACAATAAAGTGTTTAAAATCTCCAGCAGCACTGCTGTGTCTGATCCACTCATACTATCAAAACAATGGCATGTCCTAACATTGTTGTACAGTTTATCTTATACATAAACAAGTAAATTAAATCAAACTCTGATATTCTAGAATATACTTCTCTCTTTCTTTCAAGCTGTCAGCAGCACTGAGGTTAGAACCTGTACTTATTTTTGAAATGGTTGGAACTGTGTAAAGTAAACTTCTTCTTTCCAGTGAACATCTGTGACATGCACACACTATTACCACACATACTAAGGGGACCATAAAGCAGAATGATAGCCTTGCTTGAGATTGACCAAGGGTTTTATTAATCATAGCAACAGTGCTTTAAGCAAGTCAGCAATATTATTTCATTATGTGTGAAAATAATCATTACGTGCATATAATACAAAAATACAAAAAAATACATATTTTCTCCTTTCTCAGAATACATACAGCTCTGGAAAAAGTCAAGACACCACTTCAGTTTCTAAATTAGTTTCTCTGATTTTGCTATTTATACTCAAATGATACAAAGAAGTTAATATTTATAAAGTTTTAAAAGTTTAGAAATCCATATTTGGTGAAATAACCCTGGTTTTCAATTACAGTTTTCATGCATCTTGGCACATTCTCCTCCACCAGTCTTACACACTGCTTTTGGATAACTTTTTGCCACTCCTGGTGCAAATATTCAAGCTTGGTTTGGTGTCTTGTGATCATGCACCTTCCTCCTGATTATATTCCAGAGCTTTTTAATTTAGTAAAAATCAAAGAAACTCATTTTTCAGCGGTCTCTTGTTTTTCCAAGAGCTGTATCTAGAGTAGTACAGCACTAATAACTTACTACATATTAAATGAATTCACAGACACCAAACAGGTTGTAAAATCTTCATGTAAAAGAACTGAGAAATAGAACAGATTCAATAGAACAGGGGTACGTTTCCCAAAAGCGTAGTTGCTAACTACGTTAGCAACTTACATAGTCTGGACGATGCAGCTGCGACGCAGGTGTTTCCCAAAAGCGTAGTTGGAACTATGGAGGTAACCACGTTAGTAACTTACATAGTGCGAACCTTAGTTAAGCTACTCAGGTGTTTCCCAAAACCGTAGTTCCACTACCGTGGTTCAGCTGCGTTGTTCCAACTACAGCTCTAGACCTGTCGTTAGGAGCTTAGTTCCTGGTGATTAGTGCAGACGGTGGACGGTAGGATACAGAAAGCTGATAAATCACATTAATATTGCTGCACGAGGATTTAAGATGTCAAGTGTACCTATTTTTTTAATGTTTGTGTTAATTACATTAATTGAGCCACTTCACTTTTACCCATGTGCGCCCAGGTAAAATAATAAAATTCAGTCCTTTTTTTAATGTATGTCTTTAACATTTAGCTTTATTTGGCAAACATGAATTCAGTGTAGTGAAAAGAGAAGTGCTCTTTAGCTAAAATGTATTTTACAGTCTTGGAAAGATGTATGTCAATTATTCAAGCAGGCATCTCTTGAGTAAAGATAACTTGTGCTGTGAACATTTATGAAATAGTTAATAATTATTTTTTTAAACCCATTGTGCTATATGCACTCTGTGAATAAGATATGCAATAAGCAGGTGTTTTGAATTACCTAATTATCCTCTGGAGGTAACAGGGCCAGACAGAGTGTGAATAAAGAAAATTTATTATTTAGCCAATACAACGTGTTTCTAGGCCTATACAAATGTTATCAATTAGTATTTGTTAAATAATATATTACAGGAAATACGTAGAAATATGTAGGCTACATTAATATATATGTAAAAAATAATAACATTAATTGCCATTATGAAAAAAAAAAACATTAAGAGAATAAAACCACGACTGGGATTCGAACTAGGCTTCCATCCAGTGTCTGTCGAGTTTTGCTACCCTGTCAAACCGTATTATCCTAGTGCATATTAATTTTTTAAATATAAAATTGCTAGAAAAAGAATATTTAAACATGCTTTCGGTAGAGTATTTGGAAAGCCTGAATCAAAATATCAGGAGACAGTTTAGGGTTATTAGGGTGATTATAAACCTTATTTTTTTTATTATTGCTAACTTATAATTACTTTCATTATCATCAGCTGTCATTTACGCATTTGTAATACTCAGAAATAATGGCAAGGGGTTTCTGGTTGTTTAATGCACCCAAAAAGAACAGAATTACCATAAAAAAACAATAAATAAATAAAAAATGTTTCCACGCATGGGCGCTGGTGTTGAGAAGCACATCTCGATGGGTTGCACAATTCGACAGAACACCGCGCGCTGCACTGTCGTAGGCGCTCTGCTGAACCACTGAGTAACACATTTCTCATGTCTCATTTTAATAAGACTTCTTCAGAATGGTGATTATTTTATTTAAAAAAAATATATTGCAATAGCAAATATGTGTATGTTTTTTTTAAGTAACACGGTCTGTTACAAATAATAATGAATATATAGCAATTATTGTCTACATTTTACTTGCAGTTCATTGTTATTTTATTAATAGTATTGTTGTCCGTTATGTTCTGGTGATAATTACAATATAAATAGCCTAAATGATACATTAGTAACATATTTTTGGCATAATATTTTAAAGATTGTGAGTTTTGCACGTTTTCTGCTGGGAAAGTCTGGCCGAACACGTCTGGAAACACCTTAGTTAAGACCACGGTGGTTCAAACCAACATAGTTCAGACTTCTGTGGTACCAACAAAGTACGATGGTTTCGGGAAACGGTCGTACTTCAGATGTTAGTTAGTTTAACGATGCATCGTACCACGTTAGTTCAATGCTAGGCTCCGTCGTTGTACGGGAAACGCACCCCAGATTGGTCAACCCTAATGTTAGAAAGCCCAATATAAACAGTGTGGGCTAGAAGGCAAGAACTCCTCAACATTGTGGGGGTTCAGTTGTGTTTTTTTTTTACAGAAACAGATGGATGGAGATCTATCTAATATCTTTGGGATAAGTTGGATTGGCAGAACTAATAAAAGAACATCAGTACACAACCTCATTGTTGGTCTTGTGTAGTTGATTACACTCAAATCCTGTTAAAGGCTGTTAAACTATCAATTTATACCTTAATTTCAGAATCCCCCTGAGGACCTGATGTCTACAAACTTTTGAATATATAGTCTACTATATACTCTCCTGCTCAGACACATGTGATTCAACTCATCTCTTAATTGTCCAAATATGTGTGGAATGCATTTAGCTACATTAAGTTGCACCCAGTGCTGACACAAATGTGCAAATGTACACACTCACAGCTTGTTTAGCACCTGTGTAGAAGTATTCCCAACAGAATTGGATTCTTTTGAGTAGATAAACCTGAACCAAATGGCCACAGTTGTGTCTGATGCCAGACATGGGCTATAGTATAGTATAGAGTATATAACCTCCCAGTACTAATCTGTAAAGCAGATGGTGCTCTATCCAATATTTGAGGTGTGATTTGCAACTGAATATAATTAAATCCTTTAAAGCAATGCTCCAAAATTTAGTAGAAAGCCTTCCCTGGATAGTAGAGACAGTTACTCCAACAAAAGCATAAAAATAGTTTAAAAGTGTCCTAATATATTTGTTCAAACGTTGACTTACATTTCAGAAGATCACTTCTTTTGGCAGCTGAACTTATGTCAACTGGAGCTGAGAAGAAAAGACAGAAAGGGAGTCACATCAGTGTAGTCGGTCAGGAAGGCTTCATACAGGCCTACGTTCAAACTGGGCATGTGTCAGCTGTCTTCCTTAAAATACTCTTATAAACATTGTACTTTAGGTATTTTGAACCTAAAGATAACTCAACTGGACTTTTATTTTGTTAGAATAAGCACTGATGTGTGGATTAGAGTGATGTGTGTATATAGTGATGGGCCTAAAGGACCTAAGTTACCCAAATCTGGAACAGCTTTAGGGGGGTGAGAAGGACTGTTCTCCATGCTGAAGAATGAAAAGCCCGTTACTGCATTAGGAAACTTACTGATTCCTACAAAAAAAACATGTAACAGAAATATAAACAATTACAATTTGTTACACTGGAATTTTTAACCTAAAGATACCTCAACTGGACTTTTATTTTTGTTAGAATAAGCACTGATGTGTCGATTAGAGTGTTGTTTGTATGAAGTGATGGGTCTAAAGAACCCAACTTACCCAAATCTGTAACAGCTTTGGAGAAATGAACAGGTCTGTTCTCCATGCTGGAGAATGAAGCAGGAAGCCCGCCGAAGCCCGCTCCTGCATTAGGAAACATATGGGATCCTACAAAAAAAAAAAGTTAACTGATATAACAATTACAACTTGCCACACTGAAAAACGAATGTTTTCAATATTGTACATTTGAAATATGACAAAACTGTTTTTTTAATCATTATGAAATGTATTGGCTCATAAGAAAACAGAACAATAGCATTAATTTACATCCACAGCACCCCATTTGTCTGTTTACTTGCAAATAGAGATGTATTGATGCACATTTATGTACTGTGTAGTTATAACAGCACCAGGCTCAGATGAGTTTTTCACTCATTATTAGAATTGACAAAAACTGGACATCACATAATTGTCTGTGCACAAACAGTGTGGCACTGACTTACTATCCCCCTTGTGTTCTCTGCGTTCTTTATGATCCTTGTTGTCCTTCTTGTCTCCTTTATCCTTTTTCTCTCCTTTGCTGTCCTTCTTCTCTCCTTTGTTGTCCTTCCGTTCCCCTTCTAAAACGAAGAGGTTAAAATATGAACACGCTGTAGAAGTTAAGTGGGTTTAATTTATCAACTTATAAACTGATTGAAATGCAGACATGTGTTTACAAAGAAATCTGAAAGATACACAAGAATTTGAGGCTTTTTTTTATTTTAGAAACGCTTGTGAAAGGTGTTTGTGTCGTACTTGGCTGAGGATTCTTTTTTCCTGCGCCAGGTGCACCTTTAGCACGAGGTGGGCTGTTGGGCCTGGCTTCTTCACTGTGGGGAAAAACTGCAAGAGAGAAGAGTGAAGAGATAGATTAACCCTCCCTTTATGTTCATTTGTCAGAAGCAGCAGCGGTGTTCCTGGGTCATATGGACCCGTCGCATGTTTAATTATCTAAAAGATATCTAAAAAAAATCCTAACAAGCAGTGAGAATATTTTATTACTAACTTAATTGCTAATTATTATCAATATAATAATATTTAGTGCAATAGTGTTACTTACCTCTAACAGGTTATAGTTCAATTAGGATAATTCACTCGTTTTTCATAAAAAATATATGTTAAAACTTTTTTTTTAATGTTTTCCTACTTTATTACTTTTGAAAGACCAACATATAAAACATACTGCAGTGTTGTTTTAGTTTTAGTTTTTTGCAGGGGGTGGCTGTAAATAGATGAGATGAGATGAACCATTTTCATATTAAATGTTGATTACACTAATTAAGGCAAGCAGAAGAAGTTTCATACTGAAAAAAAAAACACTTTTAACAATTTTTTCTAGATCTACAAACTTTAAGAGTTTTAACCAATTTAATCAATTTTAACCGTAACATAACAGGAGGGTTAATACTAACAAGACTGGAAAGGAAGTTAGAGAAAGGGTGGAATGGAGGGTTAGATGGGTAGAGGGATGGCTTGGATGGCTTGGATTGTTTAGAGGGATTGATGAATGGGTGAAATGGATGAGGAAATGTGGGTTGAATGAGTTTGGTGGATTATTGATGGATGGAGGGATGAGGTATGGATTGACAGACAGAAAAAGATGGATGGAAGGATGTTTGGATAAAGGAATGGACATATGGAGAAAGATGACACACAGAATAAAAGACAGACAAACACTACACCCTATCCAGAAAAAGCATTCCATCAGTGTCCTAGAGCACACTGGCCCAGCCAAGCATTCTATTCCTCTGACTCAATCACATGTGTTTTGATTATCTTTAATTAACGATGTGATTATTTCTAACAAGTGTATGAATCATACTGAATTATAAACATCACAAGAGTGATGACAATGTCGGACAGAAATGTTATAAAAAATGTCACTCACATGCCTCCCTTGGGTTTGGTAGATTCGCACCTAAAGAAAGGAAGACTGGGTTTAACTCCACTGCATCACATACATCATATTATTGATGTTAATGATGAGGCCTGAAACATACTCAATGCAATGATAGAAACTCAGGTGCTCTGAGCCACACAGACTGGGTTTTGCATGTAGTTGCTTTATAAAAAATGTGTCACATGCAGCTCTGGAAAAAATTAAAAGACCACTTCACTTCCTGAATCAGTTTCTCTGATTTTGCTATTTATAGCTATATGTTTGAGTAAAACAAACCTTTTTGTTTTATTCTATAAACTACAGACAACATTACTTCCAAATTCCAAATAAAAATATTGTCATTTAGAGCAAATATTTGCAGAAAATGATAAATGGCTGAAATAACAAAAATATGCAGATTTCAGACTTCAAATAATGCAACAAAAAAAAAAACAAGTTAATATTATAAAGATTTTAGAAACCAATATTTGATGGAATAACCCTGTTTTTTAATCACAGTGTCATGCTGTTCTACCTGGCATGTTCTACTCCGCCAGTCTTACACACTGCTTTTGGATAACTTTATGCCACTTCTAGTGCAAAAATTCAAGCAGTTCAGCTTGGGTTGATGGCTTATGATCATCCATTCTTCCTCTTGATTATATTCCAGACGTTTTTAATTTGGTAAAATAAAAAACTCATCATTTTTAAGTGGTTTCTTATTTTTTTCCAGAGCTGTATATGCCTTTAATAAATAATTCAAGCTGCATTCTGGGCACTGTTGCAGGTTCACTGTTGGTATTGACATCCAAGTTGTCTTGTGATGCTGACATGCTTGTTTTTTCCCAGTCAACTGTTCACTGTCCCCTATTAACCCCTTACCAAAGTTGGTCCCATTTTGAATTTGTACTTCAGGACTGTGCATTTGTAGAGCACTGACATTTGCCTTGGTGCCCTTACATTGAGTATGTTTTGGGCCTAAAAACAAAAATCACCCCTCCACCAGATTGAAGTTAGTCTGTATCAATAGTTAGTCGTGATCAATAGAAAATCGAGCACCGGTAACAAACACCACAGATTCTCATCTCTTAAAATAGACTGGGTTCAATTAAACCACAAAGTCTATGACACATTTGATTGTTCAGTATGTTGAATCCTGGCTCACCTGGATCAGCAACAGGCTTTTCAAATTCTGTAAAACATTTAAACATCACCCTGTTGTAGAATTTCTAGTCAAACTGTTGTAATTATGTATTTCTATCATAAATATATACACACACAAACACTACCGCTCAAAAGTTTGGGATCATTGTAAAATGTTCATGTTTTCCAAACTACAATGTGAAGTATGGCTTTTCCTTGCCATTCTGCCATAAAGACCAGCATCCTGAAGTTGCCTCTTCAACATTGATGCTAACACTGGTGTTTGATTGGTTCCATTTAGCGCAGTTGACAACCTGTGAGGTATCTTTGTCTCAAACTGTACACTGTAAGATATTAATCATCTTGCACAGTTGTGCACCGAGGCCTTCCACTCCTTTTTTGTTATTGTTATAGCCAGTTTGTGCTACTCTCTAAAGGAAGTAGTTATTGCATAATAAGATATATTCAGTCTCTTTGCAATATTTCACATTGTGTAGCATTCCTTTATTAAGACAACAATAGACTGACTGGTCTCTAAAGAAAATTGTTTCTTTTTGGTGGTTTTGTAAGCAATCCAAAAACTGATGATGTTTCAGATACTAAACTAACCTATATTCTTGTGCTCCCTTTTTAGCTCTTCTATTAGTATAAGGATTTTCAGCTAGGCTACAACATTGAAAAGGGCTTCTTAAGATTCTTAACATTTTCATTCTTTAAAATCATCCGATACATTTAAAATTAATTGTCTATTGTGCTATAAAACAGACTCTTTGTGACACTTTATGGGGATTAAATATTTTTCCTATATATATATATATATATATATATATATATATATAGAGAGAGAGAGAGAGAGAGAGAGAGAGAGAAAGAGAAAGAAACCTTGTTTGAGGTTTGACTGCCTGGTCTCCACTGGCTGGCTCAGTATTCTAGATACTTGCTCCTTCAGGCCTACAATGCAGGCATGGTGCGCTATGACTGCTTTTGAGTCAAGGTTTATCCGCGGGGCATAAGGGTCAAACGATACCACCGAAGGCAAGTCCACAGATGCCTTGAGAAAATAAGAGGATCAGACACACATACAAACACACAAACACACACACAACATGTTCGTTAGACTGCAGCATGCCACCACAATGGATTTAAAATGAAATAATCAAGATGTGACTGGGGTGTAGCTAAATTTAAAAGTAAATGTACTCTTCATAGGGTGAAATTATGCTATTATATTATTAAATACTTGGTGACTCTCTATTTATTATTTATCACAATAATATCTGGGAGAAGTTCAGCCCATATAAAAAGAATATTATGCTATGTGGCCATCAGACCTCTGCTCTTTATATTTTTCCATCCACCATCCTGAGGCAAAACAAAGGGTGGAAAACAGGCTTAAAAACTGAAGTTTTCATCCCAATCAAAGTTACGTTTGGCCAGACTCCCCTGGTTTTTACCTGTAAGAAGTCCATTGAGTCAGACTGGGTTAAAAGCCGGCCGATTTCATCTTTAGTTCCGTTCATCTTCTCAATGTTCTGACTGAACTTCTTCATCAGTGAGCCGAGTTTGCTCTGGCCGCCCTCCAGATCTTTCTCCAGGGCTTTCATGGCCTCACTCTCGTCCCTCTGCAGGAGGTCTCTGACCTGCTGGTACTCCTGTTCCAGCGCACGCTTACGCACAGCAGCTACATCCTGCCAAAAGCGGGACAATATCAGAAGTACAAGTGAGTTTCAGTAGCTTCAGCAGAAGTGAGAACACATAAACACACACACACACACACACTCGCAGACACTGACCTTGAGCTTTGCTTGCTGTTCCCTCATCTGGGAGATGACCAGTTGATTCTTTTCAATTTTGCCATCAAGAGTGCCCAACTTGTCCTTCATTTCAGACTGAACACACATACAAAGAGCATTCAAAATAACTTTTTTAAACGGCAACATTTTAAATATTTATTTATGATAAAGAATATTTGCTTTAAAAGGCACAATATAATAATAACCAGAGTGTTTTCATAATATGCACGTGTTTATAAATACATATTTAAAATATATTAAAAATATTACATTACAACTTTTGGTTTTTATTTATTTTTTAATCTTAATCATATAAGTATAACAATATTCATTTTTAATCCAATTTTGAATATTTTATCATTTTAGAATATTTGAGTTAAATGTTTTTTACTCTACATTTTCCCTTTTTTACATTTTAACTTAATTTGTTTCAGTAGTAATTTGTTTCAATTGTTTAATTCGTGCTTTAAATCAGTTTTATTTGTTTGTATATTTATCCTCCTGTCTCTGGTACCTGTTTTTTCACGCGCTGCTCCTCCACCGTGCAGAAATCGCATCCCCGGTGCTGCTCCTGCAGGCAGCCGCTGCACATGGCGCGCTCGTGCTGCACGCAGAAGAACTCCAGCAGCTTCGCGTGCTCGGTGCACAGGCGGTGATGAAGGTCCGCAAGAGGCGGCTCGACGAGTCGGTGCGCGCGGAACACGGGGTTCTCGCGGTGGGGGCGCACGTGCTCGACGCAGAACGACGCGGCGCATGTCATGCAGGTGCTCTCCGCTTTGGCTTCCATGCATGTGTCACACAGCACGGGCTTGGGCTCGGGCTCCAACTTGTGCATGGGCACCTCGCGCGCGCGCTCCTCGGGTGGTACAGTCGCGTCGCTCGCGGCCCGGAGGGTTTCCACCACTGCGCTCAGCACGGTGTTGCGCTTCAGCTCGGGGCGCACAGTGTAGAGCGTGCGGCAGTGCGGGCAGCTCACAGGCTCCACGCCCCGCCACGCGGCCTCCAGGCATCGCTGGCAGAAGCTGTGTCCGCACGTGAGGCTCACCGGCCCGTCGAACGGACACAGGCAGATGCTGCACGTGAGATCCTCCTCCAGGTTCAGCAGTGAAGTCGCCATGGTCTCCTCAAAGAGAAACGAAACCTACCAATTACCTGAGAAACGAAACCAACAGCAGAGCATCACAGAGTTACCATCAAACCGACTGAACATTAATAATATTAATAACAATAAAAAATATAGCCGCAAGCGGCAATCATCGGGTTCAAGCACCAACTTGCACAATGGTGCCTACTGGAGCATTGAATGGTGATGTGTAAGAAGGTCTAATATGATTGGAGGTGCCCTGTCACATTTAGAAATTATCAAGTTTTTCACCTGTTATTAATGTTGAGCAGAGGCCTTTCAACCTGAACAGTGCTTAAATTCACATGTAAATCTAGTGAACTTTGTAGGATATTCATTAAGTGAGTTAGAACTAGTCAAAAGGTGTCTACATGTTATTGGTATTGATCAGGTGGCTTCAACCAGAATGTTCACAAAGTGGTATTCAGATTGACCTTTGAACCTTTGCAGAACAAGCTGAAATGTTTGACCAAACAAGTTTAAATTAACACAAAGGAGTGAATGTTCTGATATGACATGTAATTACGAAGTTATTATAAATCTAGTTCTGAATTAAATGGCGCTTCATCAAGCACCAACTAGCACAATGGTGCCTACTAGAGCATAGGATGGTGATGTGTAAGAAGGTCTAACACAATTGGAGACATTCTGTCACATTTAAAATGATCAAAAGTCTTTCACCTGTTATTAATGTTGAGAAGAGGCACAAAGGAGTGAATGTTCTGATATGACATGTAATGTCAAGTTATTCTTAATCTAGTTCTGTATTAAATGGCGCTTCATCAGAGTGATATTGTACAGAGGTCTTTAACATTGTGAGATTACAGCAAATACTGCAGAGTTACAGCAATTTAGGTTAGAAATTCCAAGGACGCACAGATTGCTTGATGCC